>NW_027526335.1:22386253-22572313 GCF_048455015.1 Haemaphysalis longicornis | reverse complement strand
TGACCTGATGATTAAATAGCAGACTAGCAACACCAAGCCTCACCAACTCAATACACTTTGCTAACCGTACAGAGTGAGATACAAAGAAAAAGAAAAGCGAGAGTTGCACAACAATGCGTATAGACGCAATGTTAATCTGTCCCATTTCCGGGATCCAATTGAAGAAAAATCACAGGAGATTTCTGTGCAGCGTTTCCCGTCGCATCCGTCTCCCCACTTCACGATACTGTGGCAAGAGGAAGGCTTTGCCACTGTGAGTGGAGAACACAATAAAATGAAGGACAGCAGACCGGATTCTGAGGCCTCGCAACGAAGAAGAAGACACACTGATGCAGAAGTTACTCTTTGTTCTTCTCGAGTCCTCTCCGACGTCTTCCGTATGCCTGGCTACGGTTTCGTAATGAATATGGGCGAACTACCTCACTTCTCATTTTCGATGGTAAAACATGCTTGAGTGGCTCATTAGTTCGAGTTAGACAATGACCTGATGGCAGCTGTAGAAGTGTACTTGAAGGACAACGTAAAATAACTTTTTCCTCTCGTTACAGCGGATGTAGGGCTGGCATATCACCCAGGAAGAAAAATTTGCGCGCTAGGAATGCGAATGTAGCAGGGATATAACAAGCGCAGGACAAAATTACATCCTCCATCACCTTTAAAGGGCAAGAACACTACGTAGCTAGTGTGCCATTCCTGAAAAAAGCCGTGATGTGAATCTCTCCTAAAGGAAAACAACGCTTGAGAAACGAATGCCAGACCAGCAAGAAAAAGCAAGGCTCGTCCCCGTTGCTAGACAACGACCAGGCACGTTGGTGTACGCAAACTAGTACTAGTACTAGTGCCGGTGTACTAGTACCGGCAGAGGCGCACCTTGTTTCTCTTTCTGTTCGTTCTTCTCCTGTTTATTTCATATTTCTTCCCCCTCGTCTCCGACCACCAAGCGTATATATATATATATATATATATATATATATATATATATATATATATAGTCTGTAAAGATAAAAACTCACACGAAAAAAATAAGGTGAGTAGAGACAGAGACAAACGAGAAAGACGTAAAAAAATAAAATAAGTTTACTGACGTTTCAGGGAGAGGACTCCCTTTCTTCAAGGGAGTCCTCTGAAGAAAGGGAGTCCTCTCCCTGAAACGTCAGTAAACTTATTTTTATTTTTTTACGTCTTTCTCGTTTGTCTCTGTCTCTACTAACCTTATATATATATATATATATATATATATATATATATATATATATATATATATATATATATATATATATATATATATATATAAACGGTTGGCAATAAACAATTTGGAAAGACAGAAAGAAAGTGGAAAAAAAATGCCCGCCGGGTGGGAGATCCGAACCCACGACCTCCAGAATACGCGTCTGGTGCGATGAGCACTACGCTACCATTAGAATACTATAGCGCTCGTGCCGTCGTCTTTCTTGTCTTCGTTTCCGTTCTTTGCGCTATAGTATTCTAATGATGTCCTACCAACTAGCCCACCAGTACTCCTTACTACGCTACCAGCGGGGCTATTTTCCCCTCAACTTTCTGGGGTATTTATGTTGACGTATTTTTGTTTCCTGCGCTTGGGGTTGGTAGCCAAGCGCGCCACTCGCCGTGTATATATATATACACCGTAGAGCGAACAGACGAACGGGTAACAAACAAACTTTATTGACGTTTCGTCCTGGGACAGGCCTGTCCCATGCCTGACGAAGGCCTGTCCCAGGCATAAAGTTTGTTTGTTACCCGTTCGTCTGTTCGCTCTACGGTATTTTCACCGGGGCCTATTGCATCATCTTCTGACGTATATATATATATATATATATATATATATATATATATATATATATATATATATATATATATATATATATATATATATATATATATGGTTTAGAAATGAGGGGCTCGTTAGAAAATACAGAAACAAACGCCGGCAGTCTACAACGCCAAAGAAGGCATAGGGGAATGGTTAGACTATTTTTTTACCGTTAGTGACGTTACATTATTTTTTTTATTATTAATTACGTGAGAAAGAAAGAAAGAAAAACACGCGCCCAGAGTGGGGACCGAACCCACGCCTTTCGATTAGATCTCGAATGCCTTACCAATTCGGCTATCTGGGCGACTGTGTTCTGCTTCACTTTTTGGGGTATTTATATTTACTACAACTGTATCTGACGCTTGATGGTGGTAGCCAGCGCCACTCAGACTGCACGGGGAGAAGGGGACCTTCTTTTCAACCCCCGGGGGCGTTACGCGAACGTCTACAGCCTGTCATAAGCGGGTAACTGGCGGGAAACCCTCTTATGCTACCTCGGCATCAAGGCTGCCAGAACCGAGACCCTCGCTAAGCTTTCGCAAGATAATAGGGTTTAGAAATGAGGGGCTCGTTAGAAAATACAGAAACAAACGCCGGCAGTCTACAACGCCAAAGGAGGCATAGGGGTGTGGTTAGGCCCTATTTTTTACTACGGTTAATGAAGTTAAGATTTTTTTTAATATAAGGAAGAAAGAAAGAAAGAAAAACACGCGCCCAGAGTGGGGACCGAACCCACGCCTTTCGATTAGATCTCGAATGCCTTACCAATTCGGCTATCTGGGCGACTGTGTTCTGCTTCACTTTTTGGGGTATTTATATTTACTACAACTGTATCTGACGCTTGAGGGTGGTAGCCAGCGCCACTCAGACTGCACGGGGAGAAGGGGACCTTCTTTTCAACCCCCGGGGCGTGACGCGAACGTCTACAGCCTGTCATAAGCGGGTAACTTGCGGGAAACCCTCTTATGCTACCTCGGCATCAAGGCTGCCAGAACCGAGACCCTCGCTAAGCTTTCGCAAGATAATAGGGTTTAGAAATGAGGGGCTCGTTAGAAAATACAGAAAATACGGTCCCCACTCTGGGCGCGTGTTTTTCTTTCTTTCTTTCTCACGTAATTAATAATAAAAAAAATAATGTAACGTCACTAACGGTAAAAAATAGTCTAACCATTCCCCTATGCCTTCTTTGGCGTTGTAGACTGCCGGCGTTTGTTTCTGTATTTTCTAACGAGCCCCTCATTTCTAAACCCTATTATCTTGCGAAAGCTTAGCGAGGGTCTCGGTTCTGGCAGCCTTGATGCCGAGGTAGCATAAGAGGGTTTCCCGCCAGTTACCCGCTTATGACAGGCTGTAGACGTTCGCGTCACGCCCCGGGGGTTGAAAAGAAGGTCCCCTTCTCCCCGTGCAGTCTGAGTGGCGCTGGCTACCACCCTCAAGCGTCAGATACAGTTGTAGTAAATATAAATACCCCAAAAAGTGAAGCAGAACACAGTCGCCCAGATAGCCGAATTGGTAAGGCATTCGAGATCTAATCGAAAGGCGTGGGTTCGGTCCCCACTCTGGGCGCGTGTTTTTCTTTCTTTCTTTCTCACGTAATTAATAATAAAAAAAATAATGTAACGTCACTAACGGTAAAAAATAGTCTAACCATTCCCCTATGCCTTCTTTGGCGTTGTAGACTGCCGGCGTTTGTTTCTGTATATATATATATATATATATATATATATATATATATATATATATATATATATATATATATATATATATATATATATATATATATATATATATATATATATATATATATATATATATTACCCACTTATGACACTTATATAAGTTACCCACTTATGACAGGCTGTAGACGTTCGCGTAACGCCCCGGGGGTTGAAAAAGAAGGTCCCCTTCTCCCCGTGTAGTCTGAGTGGCGCTGGCTACCACCCTCAAGCGTCAGATACAGTTGTAGTATATATAAATACCCCAGAAAGTGAAGCGGAACACAGTCGCCCAGATAGCCGAATTGGTAAGGCAATCGAGATCTAATCTAAAGGCGTGGGTTCGGTCCCCACTCTGGGCACGTGTTTTTCTTTCTTTCGTTCTCAGGTAATTATTAATGATAAATAATAATGTAACATCACTAACGGTAAAAAATATTCTAACCATTCCCCTATGCCTTCTTTGGCGTTGTAGACTGCCGGCATTTCTTCCTGTATTTTCTAACGAGCCCCTCATTTACAAACCCTTATATACGGCGGTTTTAAACAGAGGCATACTACAACCACACCATCCTGTCCCACATGTTCTCATATCTCTTCCCCTACAACTGCTCACAGTGCGACACCCACTTTCAAATTACCGCTTAGCATACTCCTGTCCCCCCCCCACCCCCCCCCCACCCCGTAATTTCTTGTCCTTCTCTTATCTGGAAAACGTAGTTGACGGCCAAGGAACAAGGAATATAGGACCGCTTCCGAACTTTTATAATTGCTCCGTCACCGCTGATGAATACTCAGTACTCTCTTACCTGAGTTGGACGGTTAGTTCTGGTTGAAGCGGCAGCTTCCGGATCCAAGCATTGGTGCAGTCACACGCCCACGGGTTCCCCTGAAGGTCCAGGATTTCAAACTGCGCCCAGGGTGCGATGTCTGCGTCCAGGTACTTGATGTTGTTGTTGTGGAGATAGAACTCTCGCAGCGTCCAGTTTCCCGCCGTCTCCACCCGCCAGAAGATGCCGAATATGTCGAGGTCTATGCTGGACAGCTTCGGGTTGTTGTCCAGGAACAGCGACCTCATCTTCCGCTGGTACGCGAACACGTCGCTCTCAACACCCATCAGTTCCTTCATGTTCTCAATGTACAGCTCCTCGATGTTGTGCAGCTTGTAGAAGGAGTCGTAATCGAGCACTCGCATTGGGTTGTCCGACACGACTAGAACCTTCAAGCTCCTCGCGCTGCGCAGCGCGCTAGAAGGCACTTTGTCGAACAGGTTTCCGGACAAGTCCAGGTGAACGAGGTTCGGGGCAGCGTGAAAGATGCCGTCAGGTAACGAGTGAGCGTCCACGTTCGACAACTCCAGGCGTTCCAGCTTGGGTAGCCGGAACATCGCCTTCTCAAAGTATCGCAGCGGGTTGTAGCTCAGGGAGAGTTGTTCGAGAGACACCAGAGGAGCGAAGAGCTCAACGGAAGGGTGCATTATCTTGTTCCGGCTGAGGTTCAGAGCGCGGAGGTTCGAGAGGTTGCTGAAGGTGTCCTGGTGAAGACTAGTGAGCGAGTTGCGGCTCAGGTCCAAGACCTGCAGCTGCGGGAAGACGGCGAACACCCCCGGTTCAATTATCGTTATGCGATTCTCGTGGAGGTCTAGCACCGAGAGGTTGGACGGTTCTAGATGGGTCAGGTGGTCGATAAAGTTGTAGCTCAGATCCATCCTGTAGATGTTCGCTGGCCATTGGCTGCCCGATGGCACGATCACGTGACCCCTGCGCGAGCAGATGACCTCGATGGAGCTCTCCTTCTCTTGAGAGGCATCGCAGACGCAGCTCGCACAGAGAACATTCGTGGCTTGACAGGACGACGCCATGAGGGCGACAAGAGAAGCGACTAGACAGTATTTAGCCATGACGAAACTTGTACGTTTTCAGTTCCTCTTCTTTACTGCAACCAAGGATAAGAGAATGGACGAAAAGGCCGGTCAAGACGCTGTGCATGTTTACGCAGCTGTAGCAACAATGCACGTCATTTGCACCTAACGACACGTAAAAACGTTTAAGTAAACTGCACTGGTAATTCACAACATTGGCAGTTTCCAGGTTAGAGAACTTTTCAACAAATAAGCATCACTCGTGAACATTTAGTACTCCCCCAAAGCTTCGAAAAGCTCGGTTACTACCCAACAAAAATAACTCGCCCAGCATCTTTACCGCGGCTATTTTTTGTTTCATTCAGAAGCTCCTTCATGGGGTATTCTCGGTACGGCCAAAAGAACCGATGCCTGGGGTGTTTTGACTGACGACGCACATTTGAATACCGTCACCCCTGCCGGGTTTTTCATTCACTTTGAAAACAAACAGCGGCCACTTGTATTTAATACATTAATGCAGGTGTATGTGTATGAGAAAATTAAGCATTGCAATAGAAGATGTTTTTTTAAAATATTGCTAATTATGCTGCGACCTGGTTGTATACAACGTTGTGCAATCAAAAGTGAAATATATCGCTTTGCATGAAAGTTTGTGCAGCGAACGAAATCCCAGGTGCAAGTGCTGTTTAAAAACACTGCTGCCGGTTTAAAAATACAGATAAAGAGAAAAGTGCTGAATAGAGAAGCTAATTCACGCCATGTATGAAAAGAATCATTACGGCACCAAAGATTTTGTTACATGACTCAGTTATACATCTGGTTTTAGTCAAATCAGTTGCCCGCAGACGCAGCTTTGGAGCAAAATAAAAATATGCGGCATGGTGATATTACCGTGCGAAATATAGAAGCAACCCTAAATTTGTTTTGCTTTCAGTGCCAGTTAATTTGTTAAACTCTACAATCAATCATGTACCAGTTTATTTGTTTGAACAATGAGTATTGAATAAAGTTAATCTGACGAAAGTAACATTTAACTGGGGACATGAATAAGAATGTTGGTACTATATATCATGCAATTATACAGGAGAAGAGAGATATAAATCTCTCTCTCTCTTCACTTGTGATACGCCACAGGCCCACAGCTGATTAGATGGCCCATTCTGTGGTTTGAAGATTTTTTCTCGCATCGCAAACCTTGAACCACTACTCCTTCTAAATTTTTAAGTGGACTATTATTTCGTGGTATGGTATCGGCACTTTGATGGCGTGATTACTATCGGCAGAGGGAAGTTTCTACGCAAATGTTTCATGGAATTCTATGAAAGCACACAAAATTTTAATGCGGCCTAGACGTCTATAACGGTTTAGATCACCCCACATTCATATTTCTCTTACTCTTCCTATTTTCCACCAACCTTAGCTGAAAACTGAGCGTTCAAACTTCTTATTGGGCGAAAACAACACGAAACTGCTGGCGTTCCTACTCATAAAACTTTCCACAGAAATATCCTCTGTTCTTACATTCACAAGTTTCGGTAACGCGATAACAAAGCATCACACTGTTCAGAGGTTGCTTGACATACCTATCCTTACGCGTGCGTTTCTTTTGACAACCAGATGTTGTATGAGGACCGAGGGCATCCCTTTCAAGAAAGAACCAAATACGCTTTTGAGCCGTTTCTCGCCGAAGATAAAAAAATAACAGAAAAGTCTGTTCCTCATCCTTGGGAAAGCTTCTTATGCTACGTACTTCTCTCAGGTATATATTGTTCGATACAAAATTCGCTGGTGGGAGAAAACGTTTGAATCCCAGAGTGGTATCACCGCATTCAGGGTTATTCTCTCTTGGGCGATGCCAGATCGACCCGTTTCAGGACAACTGTAGCTACGCTTGCCTCATTTTTAGTACTTCTGGGTGGAAAGATGTGAGATGCAGAGCGATCAAGCGAATATACCTTTCCGTAAACAACGTATGTGCCTATGCACCAACGACTCGCAGCGCGAAATTCAACTGCACCCGCTTTACACTGTCTTGAAGAGGTGCACAACAAAACAACAGGGAGATTATCAGTCCCTTTATTGACTTACGTTTTTCCAGCTGTAGAGGGGGTGAGGAAAAACAAGTCTATGGCCTCAATTCCGACTCTTAATACAGCACTGACTGCAGGAGAGCGTTTACTACGCATGTAGTATGCGCAACTCCGTCTCAAGCTTCCACCTAACAATACATAATTTATCGATCTCTGCAGCTTGGCGGCGACCGCCCTTGCGGGGCTACTCGCTATTAAAATTTCTATCCCGCGCGTGCACGCTTCCTTCGTTCACAGAAGACACAAAATGCAGCGCATCTGGGCTAACGCTAGAGTGGAAGAAGAGTGTAAAACGGCTTGCCTTGAGAATGCCGGGTGTTGTCAGCGGGCGGTCACAAGAGACGGGCTTATCTGGCGCTCGATCACAATGCGTCCTGGAGAAAGACGGGGGAAAGAGAACACCGGGAATCAGCAAGGAGGCGGACAAGGAGGTCTGCGCCGAGGTTGCTATGGCGTCCAGATAAGCCGTAATCAGACGAGCGCGACACGGCGTTTACACAAGGCGAAGCGGGGCGAGGGAATGCGGGTGGGACGTTAAAGCGGACGCCCAGCGCGTACATGCGTCTGCGGGGAGGTTTCACCTGCAGCAGCACGCATGCGTGTTGCATATGCAGCCGCTCATAATTAACCCGCGGTGGCCCCTACGACGGACCGCGGGGCACGGAATTGCGGTAACAACCTCGGCGTGGAGATCCCCCCACCGAGCAGCGTGTGACGCAGCGTTTCCTCTTTCGTCGTCCGTGCCCCGGGAGGGCAGCGCTGTGCACGCCGATTGTTCCACTCAGGCTGACAGCTGTCCGCAGCGCTTTTATGATGCTGCACCTACGGCAGGTACCGGCTGCGTCTGTAACTACATCGAAGCGGGCGCGGTTGCAGGGCACGTGCCTCGTCGCCGGGCCGCTCTCTATTAGTCGTTTCATATCAACAGCTCCTACAAGGGCGTACTCTTTACGGCGGAGTTTTTTACTTCTACCGCCAATGACACAGTGGTGTCCGCACGCCGACGTAAACTGCGAGCAAATGTTCTCAATTCCGACGGACCGAACCATATCGCTCCCGCACCAAACCCTTCCCCCACACTTCCCTCTAAACCTCCTCCCTCCATAAAACCTTTCACAGCATGGGATAGGCCCAGAATTAGTGGAAATGAAATGTTCTAAACAAACAAGCAAAACAGTGCGCCACACCGCGTTTTATCTTGAGGGTAAATTGCTGCTCAGAACTTTTTATAGTCACTGCGACATACTCATTTGTTTCATTTGGAAGCCTCAACGTCTCTTCTACCGGCCACTACTTGCACAAGACGCGCCGGGTTGCCTCCCCTCACTGTCACGCTTGCAGTGTTCGCGAGGACATATGTACTGTATGTGTGTCCCCGCTATGACACCCCACGGCAAACCTTGAAAAAAAAAAAAAACTTTGGGACTGAGTGTCGATGCACCACTGAAACTTTACAACGTCATCGGTCCATGGCACTCCACTACCGCGGCAGCAGGGACTACAAGGACCTGTCATTTCCCCGTGACTCAGACCTGAACGATACCCTGTAAATTATCCCTTTAACTTTACAGCTGTGTGTGTGCTGTGTGTGTGTGTGTGTTTTGCGTTTGTCGGTTTCTGTGTGCTTATTTCTGTTTGTTGGTGTTTGTGCGAGTTTTTGTGTGTTCGCTTCCTTCGCTCATCTTCACCCGCTCGTGTTCATATTGAGTAGCAAGCATGCAAGCTCGCTGCCAGGCTGACTTCTCTTCATTATTGAAGGCATCCCTCCTCCTCCTCCTCGAAGGCCCCTGAACAGTGGACAATCCCGCCTCTATTCGCGGGTCTCTCTGTTTCGCTTTTTCATAAGGTGACGTAGTAGCCTCCAGGATGAGGGTGACCACCCCGTTGCCCCGGCATTTTCGAATATAGGCCTAACGCCGCGCTTTGAGATCTAACGCCGGTAACAGATGCACGCAGCTTGACATACAATGGGTTCGACGTTGCTTAGCACGACGTTATGCTCAAGGTTAGGGCTACTTACAGTTAAGCAACAAGGTCCACAGACCGTAACGCGGAGGTGTATTGGCCAAAGCTTAGACCCAGGAATTTTATGTTCGTGCGAGTGCAAAGGTGAATATCGATAACACGGCTCTCGAAAAAGAAAGTTCATCATTCCGAGAGGCAGAGAGAGAGAATAAACTTTTTATTAGCAAAAAAAAAAGAATGTGGAGTCCTCATTTCAAGAACCCATTTGGTGCCAGCTGCGACGGCTCTTTCAACCATCCCGAAAAACAGTTTGAATACGAAAGCTTTTTTTCTCCGAAAATACACACAAAGAATTCCTCATTTGTATGTGTGTGTGTGTGACAGAAGTATGGTTCTCTGATGGGCCAGTGGTAAATTCCCATCGAAGAAAACAACACGAAAACAGGATAAAAAGGGGGCCGCAGAACCCAAGCTGGTTCGTACGTATTCATCACCCCCCCCCCCCCTTTCTCTCCCACCGCGCCTGTACACACACGCACACACGTACACACACTTGTACATGTGTGTGTACTAAGTTTGTTCGTACATACACTGTAAAAAATTTCTGTAAATTTACAGAGTTTTTACATACAATTTCTGTTGCTCTACAGAAGTTTTCTGTGATGGTTAGTAAACAGAAACCTGTTAACAGAAAAAACACACATTTTCTGTTATTTCCTCGTCTTGACCAATAACAGGCGTGAAATCGTGAAAATATTGTACTCTTTATTTGCATAAAATAGAATAAAATATGACTAATTTTTAAATGTTTAACAAGAATTTACTTAACCGTCGAACAGCGCCCGGCCGACGTCATTTTGTTGCGCTCCTGCAATTCTGAAATGCGGCCCTTTGCAAATGGACGCCTTGTAGGTACCAGCACAACGATACAGCGGCGGGCTTCTTTCTTCAATTTTTCATCTTCCCAGGGTGAGTACTAAATTTGAACTATGTCGTGTGGAGGCTGCGCCTAGTTCCTACTTATGCCTCTCTTTTTCGTGCCTGCACTGTTGTTTGTTGGCTTGTTGGATGGAAATAGATTGTTATGAAGTGCTCGCCCCGTAGCGTAACGATACGTCGCCTCGTGGGACAAGAGCGTTCTGCCGTGCCTATGTAGTGACGCTCGCCTTAATATGAGTTTTTTTTTTTATGAATGTTATACGCACGACGCAGCCGCCGTGCTCTCCTTTTCAGATGCCGTTTTCAGCCGTGGAGTTTAGTGCAAAGGTTACGTCTCTGCTTACGGATGTATTTTATATGCGTAACGTTTGCTGTTGTTGTTGCAGGGTTATTGCAGCCATCAACCCTGACTGACATGGAGCAAAGGTGGAGAAGTAAAAGCAAAAGCAGCATTTCCTGTTTCCAAATGTCGCATCCCTGATCACTGTGGTGGAAGACCATGAAATCTACTAGGCCCCCCACTCCAATTTCCCTGAGCAGCAATGAAAATGTCTGTGATGGAAGCGCCTTGCACCAAATGTGCCGAATTCTTGGTTACTTTGCTATTGTATGAATTGACATTTAAATGTTCTCTGCTTTTTTGTGATTTCATTAATGTTGAAAAGATGTTATGTTCCTAGTCTCACATCACTTCCTCCGTCGTTTTTCATTACCGTGGTATTTGCGTTATGTTGCATCTTTCTGCTTCCAGAAAGCAGGAAAAATGTGGGATGTTATTTTATTGATGGCTTTTTTTTTTTTGGAAGTAGAAAAAAATGTGTTCCTAGCCCTATCGGAGCTCTCACCGTAGTAGTATTGTACTGTAGTAATATGAGATGTGAACATTTTGTAGCTTAATGTAACTGTAGAAAAACTGTTCTTAGTTTAACGTCACTGATTACGTTCTGTAAATAGTTTGTTTTGCCTCAGTGGCGTGTTTGTGGGAATTTCTGAAAGTTGAAAAAAAAAGGTGATCTTCCTAGTCTAACAAAACCTCTGTCACTGAAAGTCTCCTTTTGTTCACTGTGCCACAATATCATGAATTGTGATTTCATTTTTATACTCAGATCCTCATATTTGAGATTGTTGATACGTTGTTCGCCACTAAGTTAATTCTTCGTAGCAACGGCCTTAAGTTTGGCAGAAAAATAAATAATGTTAACGATACTTTCACCCTCCTTTCTTGTGTGCCTTAGTGGTCACTTTATGCTATGTGCTGCACACCAGTAATTGCGTGGGCAGTTTCAAACAATATGATACAGGGTGATGTTTTATTTTCAAGGCATCATTATTGTCACCCATTAAGCATAAAGCCGCGAATTCAACTGCAGTACTTTCAAGATGTGAAAAAGTAACAGGACATGTTTTTTATGAAGGACCATAACCGAAATTGTGTCACGGCGCTGAATACTTCTGCTTTGACTTATTTTAGCAGAGATTGAGGTCAAAATAAGTCGGAGCAAAACAATTTAACCTTACTTGTTAAGTGAGCAAAACAATTTAACCAGAAATGGGAAACAGTACATTATTATAATTTTGGTAAAAAAACGATGTATGCACAACACAAATAGTCTATAAAAAAGCTGCCAGTGAAAAACAGAAGGTTCACAGATTTTCTGGAGGAAAACACAACCTTAAAAAACAGAAAAATTTTATAAAAAAGCAGACAACGAAAAACAGAAAACAGGGAATTGACATAAATTTTCTGTAATGAGAAACAGTAAATGCTTGTAAAATAACAAAACCATGAAAAACCGAAAATAGGGAATTGACATAAATTCTCTGTAGTGAGAAACATGAAATGCTTGTAAAATAACAGAAACATGAAAAACAGAAAACATAACTTTACAGAAAATTTCTGGCAGGACAGCTGCCAGAAAATTTCTGTTTTTTCGAGCAAAAATTTTTTACAGTGTAGCTACCAGCTATTGACTTTTTGTGTACTAAGAAATGCCTTAATTCGAGAAATTAACGAACGCAACTTAAAAATTTACCCGTGAGCGACATTCCGGAACATGGGGATGCATATAATTTCTATCTTATGCCGCCTTTGTTTATAAATCAGTTCCCCCTCTGTCGAAACGACAACGATGGGGGAACGTGAGTCTTTCCAAAACCAAGTCCAACACCAAACAAGCCAACCCAAAAGCGAGCGGGCAGTTTACTGCGCATGCAATTGTGCTCTCTAGCGCTTCACTGATTCGGGCATTCCATGGATTTCGCTAGCGTTCAATTATCGTCGTCGTTAGATGGAGGGATATGTTTTCTGTCTAATTTTGCACGTCCATGCACCCCTCTCCGATTCCTAACTGATTCGACTTCATATACGATTCCTCCGATTCCTAACTTCGCCTTCATATACGAGGGAGCCAGGTTCGATTCGGAAAAGCGTTTCAATTTTTCGTACTACACTCCCGATCATCATCATCGTCAGAGAAAGTTGGCTTTCCTGCAGTGCATTTTGGGTCGACGGCAAACATCAGTGGGAGGCTGAAAGCTTCGCTATAATATTCTCACACCACGCGCGTTAAACTGCATATTTTTGCTTATCTGATTTGCGACATGCCTGCTTCAAACACTCACAAAAATGTCAGAATTGGAGTTGCTAACCATATATGCCTAAAATTTTGACAAAAGCGGCAGACTGCTTTCATAAAACAAGGACGGAATAGAAAATACCAGGAGCAGAGGCCCGGACGTGGCGCCGGCTACAGACAGGCACATACTTCAACTGTACCGTACTGTCGCACATCTCCCCTACCACATTCTCCTACTTCTGCCATTCCTGCAACCTCCCCGCCACAACAGCCCATCTTGTATGGTTCTGCCCGCACCATCCCGATCCCCTCTCTTCCCTATCCCCTGAGCGGTGGGAACGCGCACTGACCAGCCTGCACCCGGAGGACCAGCAACGCCTCATCAACCGGGCCACCCGGGCTGCGGAAGCGCGGCTTCCTGAACTGTGGACGCCACCCACCTTCTTCTTCTTTTTTTTTTTGCTCAATGAAACGTTTTGCCTCCTCCTCCTCGTCGGTCTTGTGTAACTTGTGTCCCGTTTTTGTCAAACTTTATGATTACATTTCCCAACCACCTCGCACCTTTTACTCTTTCAGAGGCGCACGTATACGTATACGACCCAAGAAAATAAGCTTCGACATGCGTTTTCGCGTCCCAACCATGTCGACCCACAAATTCGTGTCGTCGCGAAACCGGGACAAGCCCCACCTCACTCGATTACACGCTGGACCAGATCGGGTGGCTGCCTTCAATACCGTGTCACCGAAATGCCGAGAGGCCCGGGCCGATATAATTAGAGCCACAGCTGAAAGCCGCGACGCTCGCGGTGGGCGTGCTCCAGATCCTCAGCAATGAAGCGACAAGGTGGCGCAATAAACCCACACCGTCCAGTCGCGACCGCAGTGGACATTAGGTCGCCGGCGTCTTCATTATCTCCCGCAGAGCTGTGCGCCGAGACGCTCGCAGATCGTTGGCCCTCGCGTGAACGGACGCAATCGGGTCGCCCGTAAAAGCGTGTCTTCGAGACTGCGAGCATCAATTCGCACTTCTCTTGGACGCTACACATAACGGCCGAACTGCAGGGATACGTGATGGTGTCTGTGTATACGCTACTGCTCATGCTATCAGCCACGAAATGTGACGAGAAGCGGGGAGCAAACACTTTGATTAAATGCACCTTTGAGGAAGCTCTTCGTTCCTCGGTCACCACCCCTCCACAGAATTAGCCCTTGCGGCAATAAAAGTTTTCTCTCTCTCTTTCTCTATCTCGTTCCTCGTGCATTTTGTGGCTGATAGAAGAAGCATGTGTAACGCTGAAATCGAACACCAACGCTGAAACATGAACCTGAACGCACAAACATTGAGATCAAATCTCGTGCCAGGCGAGATAACGTGGCGACTTCGTGTGACATTACGAGTGTGCAATGTCTGGACTCTTTTGGGTAAATAACCCACATCCTTAGTTTTTTTTTTCTTCAAAAGAGCGAAGGCTGTGCTATCATGATCATGCTTTTGCGTCCGCGTTTCAACCTTGCAAGGCTATAATAATAAGCTGAGAAGATAGGAGTTTAGGATGTGATACCATTAAGAGGGTGACGAGGTGGTCTCTCTCTCTCTCTCTCTCTCTCTCTCTCTCTCTCTCTCTCTCTCTCTCTCTCTCTCTCTCTCTCTCTCTCTCTCTCTCTCTCTCTCTCTCTCTCTCTCTCTCTCTCTCTCTCTCTCTCTCTCTCTCTCTCTCTCTCTCTCTCTCTCTCTCTCTCTCTCTCTCTCACACACACACACACACACAAACGTTCGTTTCTCTCGTTCCCTCCGTCCCAACACACGCAGTGCCTGCACCGAGGAATTTATCTTTTGAGTGCCATCAGGAGAGCCAGAATTCCTTTTTCCAGTGTACTACTGTTTCCCCACCTCTCGACCCATGGAAGTGTGCAACGGGTCTCTATAAACTAAAGGAGCGCTGCTGTAAGCTAACAGGTTTTGTCATCTTTATCTCCTCCTCCCTCCTGCCCCCCCTTCTCTCCCTCCACGTTTCCCTGGGCAACGGTGACGATGCGAAACGGCGTGGAGCGTGACAGACGAAGCCTCAGCGACCAATTCGACTACCGTACGCACTGTTATTGCGCCACTGGCATAACTTCGCCAGCTGACGTCAGCGTGTGCATCAGCCGACAGAAAGGCGCCTACGGTTGTTTGTGTGGCTCATTTGAATCCTGTATACGCAGCACCGTGATAGCACGGGCCTTTGGTTGCATGGTACCGCCACAGTTTTAAATGCTTAATTCTATGTGGACCTTACCTGTGCAACAGTTGAGGTTTCACACTTTTTGTGCATAAAAAATGCCATTAATAAAGAGTTTTCTACTTTTATGTCACCCTCCATACATTTCCACTTAAAATGTATCCTCAGCAATGCATTTGTGTGAAGTAGTGAAGTAGTGAAGCCAAAACTAAGGGGCTCAGTGTTCAGCGCTTTATAGCAACACATGCAGTTTAATGGAGGCCCTGGATCCTAGGAAAATATGATGGCCGAACTTATTCACACAAAATCTTTTATATTCGCCCTGGGAAAATGCCATTCCAGGGGAGCATTTATGCATTGTAGTGCATTTATGCATTGTAAGGTGCTCGCTGCGTACAGCTTCGGTCTTCTATAGAAGCATTTAATTGAAGGCCCCGGGGCTTTAATATCAAACTGCTGAAGAGCGTCCTTCTAGCAATGCAGGTGTGTGCAGCAGTGAAGTCGACTTTAAAGTGGTTCGACGTGTAGCAGAGCGGCTTAAAGGAGCACTGACACCAATTTTCGGCGTTAATATTATTGCACAGTTCGCTTCCTTCACTCAACAGAATACCCTGGCTGAAATATGAGAGGCCTGCGACGTGAAGAACATAGTTCAATTGGATCGCATTTATCGCGCCGACGGAGCAGCGCGCGGAGCGGCACTCAGCAAATGGACATCAGCGTGACATCACTCCAGGAGAGGAAAAAAAAGTGACGCGACAGCGCTCGTCAAAAACTCCTGACGTCACTTCACGCGCGCGGCCCACGAGCGGCGAGCGGGCGCAACACCCTCTCAAGCAGGCGCCGGTGACGTCCGCACAAAGCGGTGAGGTCAAACCGGGAGGCTGTCATATGCGCCGTTCGGGATGAAAGCGCGGGAATTTGAAACAAACGATTTTCAGGCCGTTCAATATAATTAACTATCGCGCGCTGAAGTATTTGAAGTGCTGTTTCAGGTTCGCCAGACCATTAAGTATCGATAAAAGCAATAAAAGTGTAACATAAAATTTTCGTGTCAGTGCTCCTTTAAGCATTTATTCGACCACTCCCAGGAAGGCGTTTCTGTACTTCAAGCGAAGTTTAAATTCGCTGGTATTTCCCGTATTTTTCATGCCCGCGAACGAAAGTTCTCCAGTCTCTACGTGTCTTTGAAGCGCAAGGCGTTCTATACCGCGAGGCTTTGGAAAACGAACGTGGAGAGGAGGCGTATTTTGTATTCTGGCGTAAACGCGAAGTAGTATATCGATATTTTCCATTAAATGCAGCACATATTTGAACCTTGCAAAAAGTAAAGTTATGTTTGATTCCACTTTCCTAAGAGAAGAGACGCCAAGGGCGCACGTACGGTTGATTGATTGTAGGGTTTAAGTTAACGCGCCGACGCAACGCGGGCGATGAGGCGCGCCATAGTGGAGGGCTCCGGATTATTTTTGACCGCCTGGGGATCTTTAACGTGCGCCGAAATCTCGCACACACGGGCGTTTGTGCTTTCCGCCTCCATCAGAAAAGCGGCCGCCGCGGCCGGGAATCGAACCCGCGACCTCGCGCTCAGCGGCGCAATCAGTTATAAGCCACTGAGCCACCCAAGCCCGGAGCTCGTTCATTATTGGAATAACGAAATGTGGGGAAAAGAATATGAACCGGATAACACGCGAGATCCCTTTATATATTTCGTGGGAGCCGAATATTGATGCGGCTCGGGTATACTTATCTATAAAGCACTACTGCATTACCGCACTTTCTTGCAGTTTTTGAGTCAAGCTATAATGTCACTCTGAAACAGGGCCTCTGAGGCGTTTTTTAATGAAATTAGTCAAATCCACCCAAACAGAATTTCAGAAAGCAGTGAAACTTTGTTACGGGACCTAAATGCAATGCTGTCGAAGCTATTTTGTGATATGTTTTACATGTAAGCTAGGGGAAGCTCCCGGCCACAAGCAATTAAAAATTAAGTAGTTAAAAATTATTCGTAATTTATTTTCATTAATAAATTACTAATATCCTAAACAATGATTTCATCCCGCCTGACAGCCCTATAGCTGTCAGGCGGGAACTCGCAAGGAGGCTGCCATGTTGGCTATTTGACGCCAAACCAAAAGCCAAATCCTTTTTCCCACCGGGAAATCCATTTTTCTGATGGGATGGGAAATGAGCCAAATCCTTTTTCCCATCGGGAAAATGGATTCATTTGGCTCATTTTGATCCGTGCCACAACAGGATCTGGCTCATTTTCGATACGACATGCGATCTGCGTGCACGTTCGCCGGGCGCTATCTCACCTATTTTGTTGCAACCTGTTTTCTAGGGGAACGTTATTGAGTCCTTCTTGTCAGTACAGTTCTAGATGATTTAGATTCGGTTTCTGGACTTGGTTCATTTCGAAAAACGAAAACTCCCAATTTGTTTGTACAGCTAGCTTCGCTGCCTAAAAGAGCGTTTACGTAAGGGCTTCGCAATTTTTCTCGGAAACACTTCCAGCCAGGTCGGCCCTGACGGCGCCTCGACAGGTCACACACAATTACCGGACGTGTTTGGCGCACTTTCGGGCGGATACGCGCAGTCGCGCAGTTCAGTTTTGCCGCCACAGCTGGCGCCGCGGCGTCGCTCGCCCAGCAGGGCCTTTGTTCGGCCGCTTGTAAACTGAAAAACGGATACACTTCGGTGTCAAGGCGCGCACGTGACGCGCTCCATTTTGCAAGCGCAGCCTGTCACTGCGCTGCTTCGTGCAACTCGCCCTGCTCGCCCCGCCGACAAAGGGACGCGCTGTGGCTGCTGCCCGACGCTCTCTCTGTCCGAGAAACAAAAAAAAAAAGGTGGACAGAGAGCGAACTGCGCGAGCATGCACGGTGCCTGTTGCTAAGCCGCTCCCGGTGAAGTAGCAGCGAACAAGTTGGCCACCTCATTTTACGTTGTGTCCTGGTCCGCTTACACTGCAGCAATTACAATGTGATCCTGGCATCACTTTTAGCGCCGAATGGATGCATGGCTGTCCCGCGCTGGGTTTTCGGGAAATGTCGCGGTACGGGACGACCCGTGCAGTACTAACGCTCTGACAGGCACCACCTCCCCTTCCCCACACTAGACTCTCCCAAGTGGAATTATCGCTACTCCGTCGGCTACAAACTACCATTCCTCATCCAGTCCGCCCCAATCGTATATTTCCCGCTCAATCAAAGTGTTGCATGCAAGTTCCGTTCTTAACCCGACAGCACTCTATACCTCATACCACAATAGAGTACGAACAGAGCCCCAACTTTCCTCCTCTTTCATACCGCCCTCTCCACCCCTAAGATGTGGGAGAACCTGGTGACCAGCAGCCATTTGGACGTCCAGCAACGCCTGGCCTCCAGATAAAAGATGCCCACTCACCTCATTGATTCTTGGAAAGTGGATCTACTTCCGCTTCAAACGGCCCAATAAAACGTGCTACCAGACTCCTTCAATGCTCGGGTTCTACAACTAACCCGCGCTGAGCGAAAAAAAACGATCACCATCATCATCATCACCACCAGCCTATCTACGCCCACGGCAGGGCAAAGGCCTCTCCCATTATTCTCCAATTACCCCGGTCCTGTGCTAACTGCGACCAATTTATCCCGGCAAACTTCTTGATCTCATCTGCCCATATAACTTTCTGCCGCCCCCTGCAACGCTTACCTCCTCTAGGGATCCACTCGTTACCCTTAATGACCAACGGTTATCTTGCCTTCGCATTACATGCCCTAACCACGTCCATTTCTTCTTCTTAATTTCTAAGAAGAAGAAAAAAAAAACGACACGTAAACACAAGTATTCCTGCTGAGGAACAGGCGCACAATTTGACTGATGCACCATCGCCGCAGCTTCTTTAGCCGTATACTGCGCGGAAAAACGTAGACTGACATCAATTCAGATCAACTTCAACTAAAACTTAGCTTTAGCAGACCCACAGAACGGCTGCATGAGGTAGGACCCGGTTCGGAACAAGCAACAAACGTCGTGTACGTACTTTGTTGCTACCACGCATGGCCAATGATCCATCTTTCGCTGCTCAGCAAAGCAAAGCCTCGCTGCGGAGTCACATTAGCCTCGCTCATGACCGCCGCAGTTGTTCAGTGTTTGGAAGCACTGTGCGATCGATCATCACACGGGCTTATCACTGCCAAGGGCGTTACCACTCGAGCAGCGCTGCATATAGCGTGCACAAGCGCCAACCGAGATGAAGAGAGAGAGAGAAGAAACTTTATTTAAGAGTCGTTCGTTGCGAACTCCACACTGGACAGAGATGAACCAACCGGGCGAAAAATAAGCGTGGGATGGGGCGCAGTCGGGAAGAAATCCGACAATAATTAGGGTCCGCTAACCCTTTTCAGTGAAAATTAAAAAAAAAAGTGCAAGCAAAGTATACGTCGAGTGCAAGCTTATATATACAGACGAACTCAGATAATTTTGGAAACTAAGCGCCAGGCAAGGCAGGAAAAGCGCTCGTCAGATTATTTGGGAAACAAACGAGGTCGAAGGACGTTCTGGCTCAGACATACCTATTAACGAGAGGAAAACTTACGTGTGTGTGTGCATGGGGGGAATCGACAAGGCATTAAACTGGACAACTAAGCCCAACTACTTCCTGATTGATTGATTGTAGCGTTTACTCGCCGACGCAACGCAGGCGATGAGGCGCGCCGTAGTGGAGGGCTCCGGATTAATTTTAACCACCTGGGGATCTTTAACGTGCGCCGTAATCTCGTACACACGGGCGTTTTTGCTTTCCGCCTCCATCAGAAAAGCGGCCGCCGCGTCCTGGAATCGAAACCGCGACCTCATGCTTAGCAGCACGCCTTAGCCGCTGAGCTACAGCGGCGGGTCCAACTGCTTCCTTTGCTACACTTAACCCTTTACATTGCTGCCACTAGCATGTGTGGTACCGTCTATCAAGGGAGGACCGGCCGAGGAGCACAGAGAACCGACTATAGTGAAGAATGTAGGATTCGAAGAAAATGGATAGATAGATTTGACTGACGTTTGGGCGGGATTCGGAGACGAGGAGCGCCGGCCTCCACGGGGTATCCGACGACGGCAGATGATGGAGATGATGTGTGTGAATGCGGCACGAGGCTAGCTTCCAAAGAAAATTTTACGAATATAGGTACAGCTTTGGGCTTGATGGTCTTTGTAACATGGTTATCGCTCGTGTTGAGTGCGCCTCGTCTTGTTCTGTTTTCGCGCTGTTTTAGTATATCCGAGTATGCGGCAGGGAGGCCGGAACTGCTGGCCGCCCTGGGAGGAAGGGCTCGGCCGCTAGACGAGCTACTATGGCCGCCGGGCAACACCAGGGAGAGGGACAGCGTCCACGAGGCACTGGGCGGCTACCTGGATGCCTCAGGGCTCCGCCTGGCACTTTACTCTCTGGCACAGTGACTGTGTGAACTTTTACGAGTTTTTTTTTTTTTTGTCCTTGCTCCAGACTTTGTGTGGGTGTGGGAGTGTTTGTTAACTTGTAAATATGCCCCTCTCTCCCCTGTGTTCTGTAAACATGTCACCTCTATCATCTGTCTCTCCTCTCTATGAATCTGTCATCCTCTGCCCCAACCGCCACACCAGCAGGCGTCCCGGTGTCCACCCCTAGGTGTGACAATTTACGCCTGCTGGTGGTCTTTCCTTTCCTTTTTCTTGACAATAAATTCATTCATTCATTCATATCCGATTTTCACACATGTATTTAGTGGAATCAGTTAAGAAGACAGTGCTGACTCCGTCCAGATACTCTGCCCTCAAACCTTTTACAGATACGTCCTCAAAGCAAGCCGCAAGGTGGTACTTTCGGAAGGACAATATCTTCATTCACAAATACGTTCTCTAAGATAAAGTTGTCGCTCTTCTTATTAGGCAGGATTACGGTGTCTGGTCAGTCGTCATATATATAGGTAACGCCCGCACAACTGACTCTTTGGTACAAGTAGAGCTTGTATGCAATTATACTTTACCGAGATCGCGGTGTGCACGCTCTAGTCTGACCGTAATGGGTAGCAAACGTACATTCTTCGAATAGCAAAAGTCGTCTTATATATGTCCACGTGCTCCTTTTATAATCAGCCCACGGCTTCCGAATGCCGGAGGACGTGGCCGTCAGAGGATCTGGTCGCCCACGCAGACGTTAAAAGTTTGTACACAGAAAGCTACAGCTGCGCTCCGACGCCCTTCGCTCGAATTACAATCCTGACATTCCACTTATTGTGAACTACGGGTACAGTAATCTTGATCCGCACGTGCCTCCCGGACCGGTTACAAAGTAATTTCACAACGCGTGAGCAACCATAATACACAATATTTCAACATTTGATGACGATGCTATCCGGATCGAGGGTGACGTACTCGAACACGCCGCATAAAATGCGCATGCGTGCAAGTGAAAAAGAAAAATAACGGAAACTAAAGAAATGAGCTCCGCGAAAACTTTCGAAAACAAGCTAGTCAAGCAAGTTCTTTCGCGATTGCCAGTGGCTCAAATATCGATGCTTAGCGCGCTGTATGCGACGCTGTGCGCTATGTTCGTCTCGAATCCAGACGCGTGGGCGTATACACTTCGCTGAGGCCCACGGCGCTGCTGCCTCTTACGCAGCTGCGTCTGCAATCTGTTCATTATTTGCACGCTGTGACGACGTCCCTGAAGAAAGCCCTCATGCATGGACGCGCGAGACTGCAGCAGCGCATGCGCTGCACTTTCTACAGGATGGGTCCCTCGGTGGCCGCCGCCAACGCAGCAGCCGTAGTTTAGTATCCCTTCACACCCGCCCTTTCTTTAGTTTTTGTACGTTCTTTTTTCACTGTCTGTATCTTTCCGTCCCGTTAACCCCCCCACCCCCTCCTTTCTTTTCCCGGCATTTCTTGTTTCTGCATATATTTTTTTTCTTGCTCATTAAGTGGGTGAGTAGGACATTCCACCGTACTTGGAAAGGAAGAGGAAAGAGAGACTGAGCAACGCAGGGCTTAAACGATTATAACGAGGTTAAAAATTGCCCCTCGTGACGAAGCGTGTATGTTCATCGCGAATTGGAGGTGAACATGCGAACCGGCTGGAAGGGAGCTTAATCGCAAGGCCGCAGTGATACCCTTCGCGGACAGCGCAGTGCAGAGAAAAGCGGCCGTGTAGGATGTACGAAAGAAAAAAAAGTCTGTACAAATCAAAACGTAAGCGTGCCCTCGTAAAGGGGTATGCGAGACGTTTCCGCGCATGCGGCTGCCGCGGCGCAGAGGCGTGGCCTGCCCTGAACGCGCGCGTTTCTTTCCTCGACGCATAGAGCGTGTGTCATACAGATGGCGCACCGCTAAAAATTTCACTCTGACAGCTTCTTGATGCCCGACACAATGCCAGAGCACACAAGGCGCTGCCGCACGGTCGGCCTACACAACTGCTACAGAAGCTGAGGCACCCGAACGCTGTACTTGAGGGGATCTGAGTGCCTCCGTTGTGGCGCTTCAAACGCATTGTAAGATTTACACGTGCCAAATCAGTAATCACTACCTTCAGCGCACATTAAAGATCCCGGCGGTCAAAATTAATCCGGAGTCCCCGGCGCTCCGGCCTGCGGCACGTTAAATAAACCCAAAATTATAATCACAAGCTTGAGCTGACGATGGCGCACAAGCAGATCCAATTCGCCAACCTTTACCAATATACATGTGCGCCAAACATAGTAACCCAATTTTAAACCCATGGTGGTTCGATATTCGAAGGGCAAAATGTGCGCCCCCCTTGACATCTCGGTTTTACGCACGCGCATTGAGGTGAGCCAAGATAACGTTCGCTATGGTCGCACTCCTGCGATGGTCACCAACAGGGCTTGCGGACTTCACAGCACACCGTCGTCTGCTACAGCCCGCTCGAACGGCTGTGCAAACAGAACCAGCGCGCTGCCAACTCACTCACGTCCGGTCCACCGCGGGGAAAAAGGGTTTCCGAAATGCGAGTAGACATTACCTCGCAGAGTGTGCTCTCCTCCCGCTGCCATGCCAGCGCGATAAATCCGTGGCGAAGAGAACGTTCACCGGTGTCGACGTAACTCGGCGGCGGGACTCGGCGGCGTCATGGCGTGGTCGTTCGCCTGCTGCTGCTGCGGCTGGAGCGCGAATACGCGGCGCGACCAAGGCTGCTGGCGCGCGCCGCCGCCGTCGCAACAGCCACCGCTCCTCGCACCTGTGGAGCAGGAAGTGCTCGGAGTGCGCCGTGCGTGAGTCGGCGAGTCTTTGTGCGTGCGAGTGTGCGTGCAGCGACCTTGCCTGCTACGGGGAAAGAAAAATGAGAGAAACCGCTCGGCGAGGCGAGAGCGCCGGGGAAGAAGGGGGCCGCCGCGCTGGCCGCCGCGCGTCGCCTAGGCCTAGCGGTTCACGCGCGCCTCCTCCGAATGTCGTGCTTCTTTGGCTTTTGGTTTCACGTTCCTCCTAACAACAGCCCCCCCCCCCCAAAAAAAAAAAAAAAAAAAACAGAGCGGGATGTGGCGAAAGACAGACGTATAGGTACAGGAAGAAGGAAGAAAAAAGGACACTGGTTGTGCGTTTTCTTGAATTGCATTGTGCAGGCGCCAACATCTGTCCAGACAGTATACTTTTATTATTTTTTTATTTTCTACGAGTGGTTAGGCGTGGGTTGTACATCTGTTCTGCGGTTCAGCAGGCCAGGGCCGAAGGTGCACAGGGTTCCGCGTGAGAGGGCACCTACTCCATTTGCAGCCGCCCCCCCTCCCCCTTCCTCTAAAATGACCTGCTGTGCTTCCGATATTCAACAGCAAATAAGAGATCGCTCCGCCCCAGTCTTGTCGGCTGGAAATGTAACGCCAGAAGCTGTCAGCGATATAACTACAACTATTATTTATTTATAAATAAGAAAAGAAGGTGGTCGCGTATTTGCTCAATTTTCTGCAAGTGCCGCCGAAAGGCGAAAGTCCTCTGAAGCCACTGCCACTTGAATGCCTCTCTTGTCTCCCCTGCCCACCTAACACGCTCTTCCCCTCCCGTCCCGCTACTTCCACGATAAACACGGTGGAGGTCACTGTTGTTCAATTCAATTCAACTTCCCCGCGTTCGCACTGCTCGGGCGTCATATATCGGAACCTTTCGTTACTTTTGGATATTCAACGCCGCCGCGACAGCCGTTTGCCAGGTGCAGCTTTCAGGCCCATCACAGTTCTTTCAGAAGTGACTACGCTGGAATTATTCGGTGTAATTATTATTATTAACTATTTTAACGCAGTTAATACTGAAAGTGAAAGCTAGCTTCCTTGCGAAATGTCAAGCTTATCACATTTCGCTACTGGGTACAAGAGCTATGGAAGCTATCGGCTTTAATTCAATGGGCAGTAACTTTTGACAACTTATTACACAAAAACTATCTAGAGTTCTGCGAAGTAGGCCTCTACGGTGTTAATAACCAGGTCAACTCCTTGCTCTGTGAGAATTTTGCAATGATTTTGTAAGGTTCATGAAGGAAAAAGCTGGGGATGCGTCTAGTTTGAAGCCTCAATAACGCGGTGGAGATTGGGCTGCGTAGTATAGCAAGATAGTGAACTAGGTGTGACGTCAGACGTCAGTGAAATCATGCTTTATTTGGCAAGGGTTCCGTGCATTTTACATGCGCGCGAGCAACCTTGCGGCGAAGCCAACTTTCACGGGACTGCTAAGCATAGAACGGCTGCAACTTCTGTTTTATCCAAACTTTCGCACAACGAGAGTAAGACAATTGGCCGCTGGGACGGCTCTATAGTTATGCCGAGTTTCATTTACTTTCCGCAATTAGCTACTTCACAAAATCAACCACCCCTCTGTCGAAACGACAACATTTATGGGGAACAGGAAGCTTTGCAAAATGAAATGCAACACCAAACGAAACAAACAAGAAGCAAGCACCTGTTCCTTATCGGGACCGTTTGGTGCACTGTAGTGCTTTACTGATACAGGCACTCCATGGCTTTTCCTAGCGTTCAACAATCATCATCGTTAGACGGAGGGGAGCATTTTAGTCTAATTTCGCACGTTCATGAACCCCTCTCCAAATCCAAACTGCTTCGATCGTTTCGGAACGGCGCAATCGAATAGACGTCGGCTTCGTGCCGCACAATCCGCGCGGTGAGGGAGCGTTAATCTATAAGGCAAGCACAGGCGCTTCTCTTATTGAAGATGTCCTAGCTAAGCGGCGAGCACACGCCGCATCTGAAAGAACTCGTGGGGCTGACCCTACAGCACATGCGGACAACGCAGATCCAGACGAGGAGGGCTACCACGCAGCCACTGTCGTTGTTGTTGTTGCTCCTTCACTGATGGCACATACCCACGTGGGGGATTTGCCAAGAAACAGGGTTGCTTTTTGGTGTTAGCATGAACACCTCATAGCGCTATAAAGTCAGCCTGTAGCATTGAATTTGGGAAACGGCTAAAGAATGATATAATGGAATGGGAGAAGAATCAGTGATCGATGCCATTATGAGGAGAATAGACGAAGAAGAGAGAGAGAGAGAGAGAGAGAGAGAGAGAGAGAGAGAGAGAGAGAGAGAGAGAGAGAGAGAGAGAGAGAGAGAGAGAGAGAGAGAGAGAGAGAGAGAGAGAGAGAGAGAGAGAGAGAGAGAGAAACCTGCAGCAAGGACGCGGCCTAAACGTCGTGACGGCCTGCCCCCTGTCGCGACCTATTTGCACCGCCTCCGGTGGAGGGAGCACTTTCGGACCGCTGACGGTCGAGGGCAGCCATCACCTGCTGGACGGCCAAGAGTTGGGTGGCGTGGTCACCGCTTCTTGCCGCAGCCTCGAGCTGCGGCGGGATCGTCGTAAAAAAAAATTTGAATGGGTGAGCACGACTGGCGCCTGGTCTCTGATATATACGCGTGAATGGCCGCAACCATGACAAAACCCCAGGTATGCGGCGCCGAACGAAAGGAGGACAGGCATCGACAGAGGAAGGCCAATGCGTTGAATTGGTGCGGCTAGATAAAGTTTCCGAATGAAAGAAAAAACCGCGGCAATACAACAGAAGATGATCAGTTGTTTCTCTTTCACCGCAAGCAGCACAAAGACCGGAGGAGGTGAGACCAGCGCGAAGCAAATAAATGTTAAGCTGCGGTATTCTACATCTGATACGGGCTAAGGTAACCTCACAGTGGTGGAACTCGCAAAATCGTGCATCATCCCAAGTGTGAGCTAGATGGGCATAGTCGTCCAAGCATGTCATAGCACCTTCTTGTGTCATCGGAACCTTGCTCGCGCAGGAGAAATGGGGAAGGACTGAGATCCACCGAAGGGCCATCTGTGATGTGCTGCACGTACGACACCGGTACCTGCCCCACGGTCCGGCACATACTGTGGGATTAGCCCGGCCCTGCACGGCTGAGGAACAAGCACAGGGGTCCCGGCGTTACCTCACTGGAGGAATGGGTAGCCCTAACCCTTCGCGTGGATGCAGTAATCACGATCCTTTCTTCATGCACGCACTCGAGCGCGATCCTTTCCAGTTTTCCATTTTCCCCAAATAGGATACAGAGCCCCCTAAATCATCCAGAAAGTTGCATCCATTTCATGACGCGGAGGACTCAGGTTCGATTGCGACCACGGGAAGCAAGGGCAACTGCACTCAAATTTCACCTTACCAAATTTATTTTTTAATGTGTAGAAAGAACCCCCAAATCAGCTGGGACACGAGTGGTAGCCCCGTGAAACGCCTCGTTAATTAGTCAAAAGCGTTTAAAAAAGCTCTGCCGCAGACCAAGCTGCACCTGCCGGCGGATCGCGTAAACAGCCATGACGCACCTGTGACGCTCCAGCCGCCGGGGGCTTCTTCCTCTGGCCAGCCACGCAGCTGGAGAACTGGTCGAGCTCTGCTGCGGACGCTTAGCCCATTTGCTGCCCCGTGCGCGCGTAGAGCTTGCGCGCAGGCTTGCTCCTGAGCTGCTGACCGTCCGGCCGCTCGCTGGACGGCTGCAAGGTCGGCCGCGCTCTCCTCGATTCCGGCTTCAAAATTGCCGATTTTTGCTGACCGCTTGCGACGTCCACGCGCGTATTTTAGCTGTTGTATTTTGCATGTTGCTTTCTTTTTCAGCAGACTATACGGAAATAGTCTTTTCAAGAGGTGGCAACTTTGAGTGCAGTTGGCCTTTTATTTTTCTTCACTTCACCCACGATTATCACCCATGATGATGATTATGATGATCGCTATTGGTCTCCCCTTTGTAGCGGGGTGATGACGTCTCATCTTACCAAAAAGTACTCATATTATACTCTTGGTTTAATACTAGCGCTGCTTAGGGCAGGCACAAAAAGACTTATTAGGCACAAAATACTTTATTTTCCTGTTACAGGTGGTAACTGTCCTAGGCAATATTCCCCTCTCTACTTTTCGTCCACCAGCATTCTAATCTTCTTTTTGTCGCCTCGTCAGCCTTGATGTTAACTTCCTCTGTGCTGCCCTTAAATACTAGGGCCTAATATTTCCCTCATGTAGATTTGGATGGATACCCTCGCATTCTAACACTATGTGCCACATAGTTTCTGTTTCTTTTCCGCAGACCACGCATACCCCATCATTTTGTGAATACTTCCCCACAAAGCTCTTAGTTCGCAAGCATCGTCAGAGAAAGTTGACTTTCCTGCCGTGCATTTTGGGTTAACTACACACGACATCAGCGAGAGGCCGAAAAAGCGTCTCTGTTATAACTCAGTTCGTGCCGATGTTCAAAGCTATGTGTCACGTATGTGTCGTGTGCTAAGCCGCTTCGATGGTCACCCACCTTCCCTGAATGCAACGGCCCATGATTTGTTTCCAGTTCGTTTACTCCCCGTCATCGTGTCCTTCCAGAGCACGTAAAGAGGTCGCTGACTCTTACTGAGTACGCAACACAGCTGCGTAGCACTGGTTTGCCACACATGTGGTGAGCACGTGCGCGTTCCCTGCCCACCGCTACTCGCGTGATCTTGTCTCCTTTACCGCAGAGCTGCGCGAATCCAGGCGGGCGCGTGCTCACGCAGCCATGTCACGGTCAAGCGCACGCGCTGCCAGCTCGGAGCCGGGGCCAGCGCGTGCTCACGTGACCTGCTCCACCACAGCCAACCAGCATCGAGGATTGCGCGCAGGCAGAAGCGCCAAGTACGGGGGGGGGGGGGGGGGGGGTAGGAAGGGAGGGTTCAGTGGGGCTCGTGCCCCCTCCGGATTGCTTTAAGGGGGACAGAACTCCTTCTGACACCGGCCCGGGATTTCGTTTAGCAGCTTGGCCGTGTCCATTGTTCATGCCCCTCGAGATCGTGGGCCGTCCTGTCTGCCAACTATTTCAGAGAGATCTGTTTATTCACACATATTTTCCTTTTCAGGCTTTATATTTGGATCTTGGGTCAGTGACGTCCAGCATTCTATGGAAAATTTCCCTCAAATGGATTGTGATATATGCGTAATACGTTGTCTGGATGAACAACTGAATCCCCGCTTCAGCCATGATAGGCAAGCAAAGGCTTCAATCGCGTAGCGACATCTCTTTGTTTCCAGTGAGCAACAGTTGAATTGATGTGTGATCCTTGTGTTTGTGTTTACGAGTTGGGACAAATGTACGCCCTCCGTATTTCTTGGACCGCTGCGTAATGCGACGACTATGGGTCACCGCTCGCCCCTTGCAACTGTCGCTCGGTCGGCGGCCCTTTGAGGGGAAAATAGGTCATGCTTTAAAGTGTCCCACAGTGACGCTTTGCTTCTTCCCCACTTTCTTGTTGTAGCCGACGGAGAACGGTGCCAGGAAGCGGGGCGGCGCGACGACGCACAGGGTCCCTCCGTCGTTAGCGGGCTGAGGTGTATTGGCATGTGTAGGAGCTCTACCGGTGAGTTCGACAGCGGACGCGGCAAGTTTTCGTGGCGGCTAATCCAAGGAACTGAGGAGTATCTGGCGGGAAGATGTCTGCTGAAGCTTTAAAAAAAAAGAAAAAAATCCCTGGCCATCTTCACTAACGTAAAACCTCGGGAGGGGCGAAGCATGCAGTGTATCAGTGTATTCTTGGCGCCTTGGCGTTTTTGCCGACGACGATGAAACCGGTGGTGGGTACAGGTATACAGCTTTACTGTAAAAGTCTCTTGTCCTTGAAGCACGAAGCGCTCCAGAGCGAGGCGTAAACGAGTGTCCCGTGTTGCGACCGCGTGGGGGCACCCGATCCGAGCTCCGAGGCCTCCGACATACGAGTGGTAGCGTGTATGATGCGAGCGGTCAGCCGCTGTTGCAGCCGTGAAGAAGTCCAGAAGCCGTAGGCTAACGTAACTGTTTACTCCATAGCGAGAGGTGAGCCGAAGCCAAAGAACAATGCCCCGACGGGCGAGGTTACAATACAGGACTCGAGCAGAGTGACAGCATGGATTCGCTGCTCTAACAGGAATGAGTTACAGCGCTTGGGCGGCTTCTATTTATACCCAAAAGCCGTAACGGTCAAAGCGCCAACAAGCGGCAACACGCCACGAACGTCACAGACACACACAACGCTCTTTCCAGAGTTCGTGACAGTCGGTAGCCTCGGCGCACGTTGAGTCCGAGAGAGGGGAGAGAGGACTCCGCTGCGATCGACGGGGCCTCTGTGTCCTTGAAACGCGTTGAGACGTGCCTCGCCGGGCCGGCAACCGTCGAAGTTTGAAACGCGTAGAAAGCGAGTCGTCTGGCCCGGCTTGTCGAAACTTGAATGAACATGCTGGCGCCTGACGGCTGAAAGGCACACGCAGTGGCTTCGCCGCACAGCCGAGGAGTGATGCGGGAAAGTACGGCGGCGCTGGCCGATTCGTAACAGCTTCTCCGCCGGGGGTCCGAGATCCCGATGGATAAGTGTCTTCAACCGTTGTCCGGAGGGATGCTTTCGAAGTGAAGTGCTCGGCAGACGCTCGACTCCAGGCCTGGGCTGCACGACACCGTGCTGGAGCTTCATAGGGCCGATCACTGGACGAGTAGTGGCTCCCCAAAAACATCTCTGGCTTGGTCAGGCAAGCAACAGAACAACACAGGAAAACACAACCGCATCGCCGGCAAGTGCGAAGACAAACCTACACTGAAGATCTACCAGGCTTTTAGTTGCGAAAAAAATACGCGAATAACTAACTACTCTAGTTATATTTTAGCCCAGCAGTACTTTAGACAAGTGCACAAACTTGACATTTCGCGTGATTGGAAATATTCCACACAAAAAAACGTAATCGTAAAGGGCGAAACCTGCTTCAGGAAAAATAATGAAATTGAGAAAGTCAGGCGTCTACAAGCCACTTCTCGCGCTGAGAACTGCGATTTGAGCTCTCGTCATTGCCCTGAGCTTTTTCCCCTTTTGTACCGCACTTTAGGTGTGCCTGCTTTCTGAAAGCGACTGCGACCGCGTGAAAGGACACCGGCCGTCTTTTTCGACAAAGGTCGGGCGCGTGGAGGAACGAGCGAGATTTTCCAACGTTCAAACGAGAGTCGCACACTCCTTTTTGGAGGCGGCGTTCCCTTGGCGCGATGCGAGCTCACGGCTTCGCCCCTGGGCGTGCCCGCGCTGAAACACGCGCCACAATTACGCGCGGAAGTTTTTTCTCTCTCCTCGTTGCTCGCCTTTTCGCGAACGCGTTCGGCAAGCGAACATCGGAACGCGTTTACGTTCTCTTCTCTAGGCTGGTCCGTTCCCGACTTCGGCTCAGCCACAGGCAACACCGGAACCTCAACTAGCTCAGCCGATGTTGGCCTATCATCGGGAGCCTCAGCTGGGAGTGAAACGGGCACGACGAGCTCTTTAGACACCTTGTAGTTCCCAACAGTCACTACCTCGTCGTCCCTCGCGCTTTCAGCGACAGCCTCGGCACGCGAAGACCGAAGCGTATTCCCGTCCTCTGAAAACGCCCAGTGGCGCTGGTCGCCTACCGGGTACCGTACTGGAACCGGTTCTCCGCTGTACTATAACTCTCTAATAACATCTCATTTTCCCAATTATTGTGTAAAGTGGTCGAGTATGCATGCGTAAAGTGTGACCGGAAGGCTGTCGCGTACACCCACATGCATGCATTATTTGACTTCGTTCGCACGCAAAGCGAAAAAATTCAATAAAATCGAAACTTAAACACAGCGTACCGTCTGGGATGTGGCATCCGCTGCAAGTGGTACATTTTTATTCTCAACACCCTAATCTACTGCAAACTTGCTTTTACACTTTGGTGTCCCTTTAAGCACCGTTCTACGCTTCATTCTTAAGTTTTGATTGGGCCGCTTAAACATCGCTATAATTTTTTTTTTTACCGGAAAGTGTTGCTGTTATCACTGAGGGGTTGTTTCCAAGGGCGTGTGCAGGATCGCTCATTCGTGGTGCCGTAATATGACATGACAAGGGCTGTGTGATGTACTTCTGGAAGCAGGCAGAACGGGAAGTGAGTGCACTGGTTTAACAGCGTCCTGAAGTTTGGCAGCTCTGGTCGTACGTATCTAGCAAGGTATTACGGTGGTTCCCCCTCCATCACTCACTCCTTTTCGCCAGCTTTCGATTTGACTTTCCTCACGTCATCTGGTGAAGCTGCACACACGTTTTAGGGTCGAAGCCCCTAGGGAATCGGGCTGTCGGCGTCTTCTGTCGTCTCATGTAGTCATGGTACTGAAACACCGGGACACTCGTTTTTCAACGCTTCGCGTCAGAACGGAACGCGTACTAAAACAGAAGTTTATAATGAACAAAACCGGTTCAAAATAAACAAACATGATTTAAAGATTTGTGGAACGTTCCCTGTCCGCGTGAGCAATCGCCAATCACAAGCAGAAGGTGTTTGTAGAAGGGCTGTAATACCCATCGGCTTTTAACAATCGGCCTGATCGGGTCGGGGGGTCGGCCGAAGCAAGAAAAGGCATAATTTGCTGGTGCAAGGGCCTCATTGATTACCGAGGACGATCTACGAGGGCGAGATGCGGGCATTGCATTGTGCTCGCGGTGACCCCTGCCACTGCCCCAAACTGAGGCAGATGGGGCACGCAAATTGCTTAAATCCGGTTCAACCCAAGAGAGGGCGCCACCTCTCCAGCAAGCGCGCGATTGCTCCTCCCGCCGCGCTTCTCCAGGGCCCAGTCATAGCGAGCAGTGTGGCAAGAGACTTGCAATGTTTGAATACACTTATACACGGCAAGCTTCGCCCCTCCCCAGGTTTCACGTTAAAGGAGATGGCCCGTTTTTTTAAAGTGCGAATGCACTTTATAAGCGACCCCAAACCATCCACCGCCGGCGGCGTTGGCGTCCGCAGTGCTCCTCTATATTTGAAAAAGAAACAGCATCCGGCGCCAGGTTTCGATCCGAGGACTTTGCGGCCGCAGCGCGACGCTCTACCGACCAAGCCACGGACGCGACGGTGATATCAGTGTTAGACGCGCCTTATATCTTTAACGCATTCAAACTACGTCGTCAGCGGCGTGCGTTGGCGACTCAGCGGCGTTATAGCGGCTTGATAACTGCGTGGTGTACACGTGATACGGTGATACCACAAACCCGATGGAAGAGATGGAAGAGAAGGCGGCGAGGCGGTGGGCTGCGGGGGCCGAGCGCAAGCGCCGCAAGCGGGCCGACAACCGTGCATTCGCACTTTCACATTCTCCCCCTCGGGGAAATGCGGGGGAATTTATTTCTTTATGACGGCCCCCTGCTTGGTTTTTGTACTGCAGCCTGTACAACAGAAAAATCGTAAAATATGCCTACCTGTCCCTAATAAGGGCGTAGACACGGGCTTCTTTCTTCCTTCAACCGGTGAATCTGAACTGGGAGACAAGAACACAGAACCCTCAGTGCTTTATGGCAGGTGCAATTCGTTTGTGCTTCTGAATTCAAAAGCTCTCCTTGATGTGTTGCAAAACGCGTGTGGGTGTTGTGGTATGGGCCCTGTCACCGAAAGTGGCCAACGCCTTACTTCTACCTAACACCGCTGCGACACAACGAAAAAAGAACGCACAAATGTGCTTGAGTCAGGCATCAGCCAATGAAGAGAAGACAGGCACGAGGACATCTTCTGGAAGGCAACAGGAAGGCAACTTTGCTTTTTCTATAACCCAAAAACGAGGTATATGTGCATTCGAGAAGGAATTTGAGACCGGAGAGGAGCATGGTCATGCGCTGTCCCTGACACACATTTGTTACTGTTCCTGTATTCCCCCCAAAAGTAACGAAAAATAAAGGGGGAAGGGGTGGGGGGGAACAACACCTCAATAGCGAAACTGTGAGAAGTTTACAGCAAACTAAAAATCAAACAAAACCAGGGGTGATCACCAAAAATGTTGTTATTAAATAGTTAATTACAATTAAAGAAAGGGCACCCCACACAGTACGAGCACGTAGTGAATCGCGTTCCTTATTCAGAATTCTCTTCAAACCCCAGATGGTGGGGCACAGAGGAGTGTTGTTGCCTTTGTGAATCTGATCGCTCATTCTGATGTCACATCTGACATCACTGTCCAGAGCTCGTACAGCTGCGGACCGTGCCGTTACCAAATTTATTTATTTATTTATTTATTTATTTATTTACAGATACCTCAAAGACCCCAGTGGGTGGGGTTTTACATGAGGGGTGTTGAAGCACAAAAATTACACAACAACTGAACAAAAAACAGAAAACAATACAACCGAACAAGTGCATCACGAATACAGAGGGTATCAAGCACGCTCTGTTGATAAAAAGCACACAATGCCAACCAACGAAGTAGATAACACCACTAAAGATAATCGCATACACGACACAAAAATAATCACTGCAAAAGTTTTTCTACGGCAGCTTTGAACTGAGTCGGGTTTGTTTGGGTGACGACACTTTCGGGAAGGCTGTTCCATTCGATGGCTGTCAGAACAGGAAATGAATTTAGATAGGCGGTCGTGCGTGCGTGAGGTGGGTATACTGCTTTTGAGTGGTTGAGGCGATTCGATGGGTGGTGAGCAGTTTTTATACAGAGGCTTTCGCATGATAACGAGTTGTAGAACTTGTGGAAGAGGCAAAATCGCGCTACTGTACGTCGTGTTTTGAGACTTGGCAACTTAGCTTTACGTTAGCACAACGTCCAGCGACTCTTTTTAACCTTCTACGCAGCAACCTTTGCAAAGTCAGGAGCAATTTTTCAGCGCAATCAACCCTGGGCGCGATTCACCTTACCACTGTACAGAACTGGAAGACTTGAGCGCACCTTAACCCTGTTGCGACCGAGTGGGCCGACCCAAGCCGTGTTCCGTCGCCTCCGACATACGTGTGGTGGCGTGGTGAAGCGAACGGCCAGCCGCTGTTGTAGCCGTGAAGAAGTCCAGAAGCCGTAGGCTAACGTAACTGTCTGTTTACTTCATAGCGAGAGGTGAGCCGAAGTCCAAAGAACAATGCCCCGACGGGCGAGGTAACAGTACAGGACTCGAGCAGAGTGACAGCATTGATTCGCTGCTCAAACAGGAATGATGTACAGCGCTTGGGCGGCTCGTATTTATACTCAAAAGCGCAACGGTCAAAACAGCGTTCCCTCTAGATTTGTGCACACGCTACGGACGTCAGACACACACAACGCTCTTTCCAAAGTTTGTGAGCAGTCGGTAGCATCGGCGCACGTTGAGTCCGAGAGAGGGGAGAGAGGAGGACTCCGCTGCGATCGTGGGGCCTCTGTGTCCTTGAAGCTCGCTGAGACATGCCTCGCCGGGCCGGCAACCGTCGAAGTTTGAAACGCGCCGAAAGCGAAGCTTCTGACCCGGGCTTTGTCGAGACGTGAAAGTATGAGTCACAGACACGGTGGGGCTTGCTTGAAAGGCGCACGCAGTGGCTTCGCCGCACAGCCGAGGAGTGCTGAAAGAAAGCCCGCCGGCGGGCCCATACGTAACAACCCCCAGTGCCTTCCAAGAAAATGGCAGGTGCAATTCGTTTGTGCTTCTGATTTTAAAAGCTCTCCTTGATGTGTTGCAAAACGCGTGTGGGTGTTGTGGTATGGGCCCTGTCACCGGAAGTGGCCAACGCCTTACTTCTACCTAACACCGCTGCGACACAACGAAAAAAGAACGCACAAATGTGCTTGAGTCAGGCATCAGCCAATGAAGAGAAGACAGGCACGAGGACATCTTTTGGAAGGCAGCTTCTGGAAGGCAACAGGAAGACAACTTTGCTTTTCCTATAACTCAAAAACGAGGTATATGTGCATTCGAGAAGGGGTTTGAGACCGGAGTTGGCGCTGCGCACAAATTTCGCATTCCGGAATATATTAATCGTCAGCGCTTTTTTAGGGGCGGTTCATAAGCCCACTACAATATCGGCTTCAGAGAATTGTGTGAAGTCACGTTATTTGCTGGCCAGGAAGCAATGTCGTTTCCTGTAAATTGATTCGCCTCTTTTCGACACCATTTCTTGTGACTGGGATAGGGGTTTCATGCGTTCGTGAACTTGTAAGGTATCACGAAGGTACGACGCGGTTTCTCTGCTTGCAATTGGTGTAGGTACACATGTACAGTAGGTTTCTGTGCTAGCCACCGAGATCCACAACAAAACCGCTTCAACAAGGTTGAAGCACTGGAGACGATTAATGCAACGAGTTGACCCGAAAGACGAACGAGGAGAGTCCTTTATAGCACGTTCGACACAAAGTACACCAAGGACCGAGAAGACAATGAAACTGAAACTGAGAGCCCTCACGATTCCAGGCTACCGTAGTTTCTTTTAAATGCAGAGCATTTGTATAACTCACGATGTCACCCGTGCGTCGGCGTCCGCAGCAGCCAGCCTCCCCCTACATTATAAAAAGAAATAACGTTACCGGCGCCTGGTTTCGATCCCACGACCCTGCGGGCGGAACGCAAGGTACATGGTGCTCTACCCACTGCGCCACAAAGCCGACACAGAATGAAAGGCTACGAACGCGCCTTTTATCCTTGACTCATTCAAACTACGTCAAGAAGCTGCTGATACAACGCATTCACTACCTGTGGGCGGAACGCGAGGTACATGGTGCTCTTCCCACTGCGCCACAAAACCGACACAGAATCAAAGGCTACGACCGCGCCTTATATCCTTGACTCATTCAAACTACGTCGTCAGCGGCGTGCGTTGGCGACTCAGCGGCGTGCTAGCGGCGTGATAGATGCGTGGTGTACACGCGATAGCACCAACCCGCCAAACACTAAACGTTAACGCAATACACCCACCCCATATGCGACGCATTTACTCGAGTCCCCCTCGCGGGGAGATAGGCCCATTTTTTTAACACGAAAGTGTTTTATGCCCGGGTACACCAAGATCTCATCACGTGACACGTCATATCCGTCACGGAATTGACGTCGCCAGAAAAAAGTGCAATAGACGCTCCGGCGCACGGATTCGCGCCCATGCCCTCTCCAGCCTTCTTGCCGCAACGGGAGGTACGTGGCGCTCTACCGACTGCGCTATGAGCAGCGACGTGAGCAGCTCTACGAACGCGCCTTATGTCCTTCCCCAAGACTCATTCAAATGGTGCTGCCGTCTAGGAGAGGCGAAGCGAAGTAGCGCACCATGACGCTAATGAGCGCCGACAGTTGGCGTCTCGATGCCAGCGCCTTCGTGGACGGGAGACGCGCGTGAATTGGGGCACCATCCGCTGTGGCGTTGTTCCCATGACCGTTGTGTTTCAAGCTGTTGTTTCTGTGCATGTCATGTTTGGTTTTGTTGACGCGGAATAAACCGTTTTTTTTTCTTCTGTGTCGGCACCACTTCGTCTGGCGGAGTCAGGCTCGCGAACCCTTCGCACATGAAGGAGGTTCCTTTAACATCCAACTGCTCCTGTGAAGGCACATTTCACTTTCGTGTTTTACCGATTCCTATGAAATAGGGATCAACCACAATTTCTTTCGCTTTGCATCAAGCATCAACCTTGTTAAAAAACTAAATCAAGCTTCTTACAAACGTGGGCATGATTCTGATAGAAACCGGTCCTTGGAATGACCAACCACGGTCGCAGTTAAGTCCCGTGTCGAGTCACGGTGAGCTTGCGACAAGTTACGGGGGCCAGGGCCCACCACCTGGAGGTGGAATCTGACAGCACCTGGCATAAACTCAACCCACGGAAAGGTAAACAACATTTGAGAAGTGAATTGTATTCACAGATAATTTTATCAGCGACGGCCATATGTGAGAAGGAACTCCATTCGAAAAAGCGCCATTCGACACCTACATGGACCAGGCCAGACTTCATGGACCAGGCCAGACCAGGCCAGACCTACATGGACCAGGCCAGACTTCTGCTTCAAACAAGCACAAGAACAACCAGGAGTGTGGATTCCGTTTCTTTGCCCGAACGATTTTAGTCGAAAGCTGTGGAAGTTAAAGTTGAACCACATTACGCCCGTATACGTGAGGGGGAGGCCAATAAAAGGTAACGATCGGGGAGCACAGAAGAGGGCGTGCTCAACTGAGGTAGTCAGAAGATTTGCTTCTGAGAACAAGGAACGCATACACTGAGACCGATCTTTGAGCAAGCACAAGCAACAGAAAGAAGTTCAATAGAGGTACGGTTTTCAGCATAAATATGTACCTGTGAAAACCGAGCTTTCTCCACGAGCCGACCAAGATGGGCACAGTCATTGAGGTTGATCGATTGATTGTACGGTTTAACGCGCCGACGCAACGCAGGCGATGAGGCGCGCCGTAGTTGAGGGCTCCGGATTAATTTTGACCACCTGGGGATCTTTAACGTGCGCCGAAATCTCGTACACACGGGCGTTTTTGCTCTTCGCCTCCACCAGAAAAGCGGCCGCCGTGGCCGGGAATCAAACCCGCGTCCTCATGCTCAGCAGCACAACACCTTAGCCACTGAGCGACCGCGGCGGGTAGTCATTGAGGTGTACCATAGCAGCGGTAATCGGTATAAGGGCTGTACGGACAATTATCTGACGGACCAACGTTCGGAACTTGCTAACTTCATCTATTGGTGGGGCTGGGCCACGTTGCATTTTATTCGGTCGGACACAGCGAAGTAACCGAATTGAAGAAGACGGCAAATCAAGTGGGAGCAGTGCGTCGATATACGAAGAAAGAAAATGGTGAACTTACCGGTGCCACGTTCATTCAGTCTAATCTAATACAGTTTTTCTCCCTCTCTCTAAACGTGAGCAGAACTGGGGAAGGGGGAAAGGGGGAGTGTCCTTCGTGTTTTTTTTACGTTCAAGCATAAATTTTGCACTGAAATATCTATTTTTATGATGACATGCTATATTTGTATCCCAACCAATTATGATATCTTCAGCGAGTTATATCTGCAGTGCCTGTGATGAAGTTCAAAAGAAAATTTTTGTACGTTGGCATTAGCGTCTTTCGTGTAGATGTGGAAGTTATTACGGCAGAATACAGAATTTCTTTTTAGAAAAGCGTGATCAGAAATTAACAAAGAGAGAAGAAGGGCGCATATTCCTAAGATAGCTGATTAATTCTCTTTAATGGCATTACTTGTAAAAAAATCAATTTCTCAGGGCAATAGTTCTCAAATTCCGCGAATTCCAGGGGGTCCGCGAAACCTTCCCCAAACTCTCTCTCCCACCAATTCATTTCTCGTGTTTGCCAAACCGTGCTGCCAAGGCAGAAATGTGGCTTAGCTACATGGCATATACATTTATTTTTCGCCAACTCCCCTTACCTCATCTTCCAATAACACCCCGGGGCCTCAGGCCTATTTCTAAATAAAGTCGTTCATTCATTCATTCTCCGCGTAGCACATATTCTAACGTCGGCTTTTTGCATAGCACGCCAGGTTTGCAAAAAAGCCAGACACACAAAAGACAGGCTAAAAGTGCTTGGGCGACTGTTAGCTGTAAGAAATCTTTTATTTTGACAATATGACATGCATCACCAAAAAAGTCGGCCCCAAAAGCGACTTTAGTTGCATGTGCGAATTGCGTGACATTATGACACGGATCACTAGTATAGTTCATCGTGTGGTCTTTTGTCACTTTTGCAAGCTCAAGCCCGGCCCGTAATGGTTGAGAACCAGTGTAGAGCAAATTGAAACGAGAAATTATATAAATAAGTGTGACGTCTGTGACTGTCACTTGTAGCGTGAGCATGAATAATAAGGGGGACATTTCGCTGCGGGTATAACAGCTGCCCCATCTTAATATGCGTGTGCTTGAGGCGACAAATAATTGGACTAGAACATGAAAATGAGCTAATGTTGACGAAAAAAACAAACACTGGTTCCTGAAAAAAAAATGCAAATATTAGAACGTTGTAAGCAAAGAGTTATGCTTTTCTACTGCCATATTAAAATTCCTGGTTCTTTGTTTCATTTTGTATCCTTAATCAAAACACGCTGTATATCGTCTAGGTTACAGGCGTATTGCCGCGTAAACATAAGCGTTTCGTCCCTTCAAAGCAGGTGGAAATATCTGTCTTTACCCTTGCGAGGGCCCCCCTGACCCTTGTCCATTTGGCGGGACCCCGGCCTTTTTGCCGCGTTGCCGCATCGGCGGGGGTGAAGGAGTCTGGCGGCATGTCTTGCCGGAGGTGGCTACCGAGTTGAGCGTCCACCGTGTCTGTGGAAGTCACCATGGGCATTCGTGCGCCTTCGTGGCACCTACCCCAACTGGTAAAAGAGATACAAGCGACTCCACGGCCTGGCGCTCGGCCCCTGTGTGGGTCAACGCTTTGGGAAGTTATATGCTTCTGTGGAGGGCGCTGAAACATCAGGGCTTAGATGACAAGTTAATACAGTTCCTTAGAGTAATCTAAAGATATAATAGAGTGCACTTTACATGGGAAGGATAGAAATGTGCCCAGCCGGTCAACACCCATCGAGGACTGAAACAGGGATTCCCTTTGAGCCCAATACTATTTATGGTTTACATGGCAGAGTTAGAAAAGAAACGAGAAGAAAGTCAATTTGAGTTCAACCTAACGCATATATGGCAAGGCGAAGAGTTACAACATAGTATTCCGGGAATGTTATGCGCAGACGACCTTGTTCTTTCAGCTGATAGCAAGACTGATATGCAACGGCTCATTAATATTAGTGACCAGAAAGCTACAGACCTCAGGTTAAATTCTAGCACTGAAAAATCGGGAATAATGGCTTTAAATGACAATAGCACTGACGCAGTGTTAATCAAGCATAGTGAATTACCCAGAGTCAAGGAATATAAATATTTGGGAGTGTGGATGAACGAAGGGGACAACTATATACTTAAGAACTCACGAGGATCAACTTAAGAATAAGGGAAATGTCCCTGCCACGGCGGCTGCTTTTCTAATGGAAGCGAAAAGCGAAAACGCTCGTGTGTTGAAGATTTCGGTGCACGTTAAAGATCCCCAGGCGGTCAAAATTAATCCGGAGCCCTACACTACGGCGCGCCTCATCGCATGTGTAGCGTCGGCGCGTTAAACCCCCCCAATCAAACAATCAACAAGAATAAAGGAAAGCGAAACGCAGTTTAAAGAAGCATAGAGCTCTTTGGGGGTATAACAAACATGAGGTAGTGAGAGGAATGTGGAAAGGAGTAATGGTTCCGGGCCTCACATTTGCGAATGCAGTACTCTGCTTAAAATCAGACGCTCTATCATACTTGGAAGTGAACCAGAGAACGGTAGGCCTTTTGGCCTTAGGAGCGCGTGGTAAAACAACTAACCAAGCAGTGCATGGAGAAATTAGCTGGACGTCGGTTGAAGTTCGAGAAGCTCAGAGTAAAATATGTTTTGAGATGAGGTTGAGAGCAATGGATCAACGAAGGTGGGCAGCTAAGGGTTTTAGGTACCTATACATGAAAATCATGGATACGTAGGGGCCAAGAAATACTATAAGGCTAACGATAAAATACAGAAAGAACAGCGGGAAATCAAAGACAGCCAACGTAACCAAAAAAAGAAGCAGGGCAGATAGAAACAAATAAACGGAGAAAAAAAAAGGAAGCTAAAACATCGTTAGAGATGTACAGGGCAGATAAACTGGACATCAGAACGTAAAATTTCTACGATAATTTTAAGGGCAGTGCTTTCCTCTTTGAGGCTAGAGCAAGTTGTTTGAGAACTATAACCTTCATATAGTGAAGTATACACAAGATGATGGGGTGGGTGTGGTCTACGGAAATGAAACAGAAGCTGTGCGGCACATAGTGTTGAAATGTGCGTGTGCCCATCGAAATCTACATGAGGAAAATATTCGGCTTCCAGAAGCTCTACGATTTAAGGGCAGCACAGAGGGAGTTAACGCATTTCCCCGCGTCGTATTGCTTGTCGCTTTGCCCCCTTGTTACAGTGCTCCCCTCGGCGGTTTCTGCTCTTCCTCCGGCCCTCAAAGTGGCGCCCCAACCCCGGAACACATGCATTTGCACAGCCTTACCGCGTCGTTTCAAAATGACGGCCCTTTTTTAGAGAATTGCTCCCCACCTCAACAATCGAAGTAGTCCATGTTGAGGCTGGGCGCCCAGTCTGGTTCGTCTCATCCATAAAGTACGCCGGCTACCTTCATTTGTGAACATTTTAAGCACTACACTGTAAAAAATTTTTGCTCGAAAAAACAGACAATTTCTGGCAGCTGTCCTGCCAGAAATTTTCTGTAAAGTTATGTTTTCTGTTTTTAATGTTTCTGTTATTTTACAAGCATTTTCTGTTTCTCACTACAGAGAATTTATGTCAATTCCCTGTTTTCGGTTTTTCATGTTTCTGTTATTTTACAAGCATTTTCTGTTTCTCACTACAGAAAATTTATGTCAATTCCCTGTTTCCCGTTTTCTGCTTTTTATAAACTTTTTCTGTTTTTAAGGTTGTTTTCCTCCACAGAAAATCTGTGAACCTTCTGTTTTTCACTGGCAGCTTTTTTATAGACTATTTGTGTTGTGCATACATCGTTTTTTCTTACGAAAATTATAATAATGTACTGTTTCACATTTCTGGTTAAATTGTTTTGCTCATTTAACAAGTAAGGTTAAATTATTTAGCTCTGACTTATTTTGACATCAATCTCTGGCAAAATAAGTCAAAGCAAAAGTATTCAGCACCTTGACACAATTTCGGATATGGTCCTTCATAAAATACATTTCCTGTTACTTTTTCACATCTTGAAAGTACTCCAGTTGAATTCGCGGCTTTATGCTTCATGGGTGAGAATAATCATGCCTTGAAAATTAAACATCACCCTGTATCATATTGTTTGAAACTGCCAAAACAATTACTGGTGTACAGCATAAAGTGACCCACTCAGGCACACCAGAAAGCAGGGTGAAAGTATCATAGACATTATTTATTTTTCTGCCAAACTTAAGGCTGTTGCTACCAAGAGTTAACTCAGTTACGAACAACGTATCAACAATTTCAAATATAAGGATCTATGAGTATGAAAACAAAATCACAATTCATGATATTGTGGCACAGTGAACAAAAGGAGACTTTCCGTGACAGAGGTGTTGTTAGACTAGGAAGATCACCTTTTCTTCAACTTTCAGAAATGCCCACAAACACCCCACTCAGGCAAAACGAACTATTTACAGAACTTAATCATTGACGCTAAACTGAGAACACTTTTTCTACAGCGACATTAAGCTACAAAATGTTCACATCTCGTATTACTACAGTACAATACTACTACGGTGAGAGCTCCGATAGGACTAGGAACACATTTTCTTCTACTTCCAAAAAAAGAACACCAATAAAATAAAATCCGACATTTTTTCCGCTTTCTGGAAGCAGAAAGATGCAACATAACGCAAATACCACGGCAATGAAAAATGAGGGAGGAAGTGTTGTGAGACTAGGAACATAACATCTTTTCCACATTAATGAAATCACAAAAAAGCAGGGAACATATAAATGCCAATTCATACAATAGCAGAGTAACCAAGGATGCGGCACATTTGGTGCAAGGCGCTTCCATCAGAGACTTCTTCATTGCTGCCCAGGGAAATTGGAGAGCCTAGTAGATTTCGTGGTCTTCCACCACAGTGATCAGGGATGCGACATTTGGAAACAGGAAATGCTGCTTTTGCTTTGACTTCTCCTTCTTTGCTCCCGTGTCAGGGTTGATGGCAGCAATAACCCTGCAACAAGAATAGCATACGTTCCGCATATAAAATACATGTGCACCAACAAAACAACATCGTTTGCAGGGTTTTATGTATGGTATCATGCTGTAATAATAGTTTCCAGTTTTTTTTAAATCAAGTGTTAAAGGTGTTTGATAACTGCATTCCGTTTTCTTGTGCTACTGAGGTGATCCAAACGTCCCACCTGAGCAAAGGCAAGAAATATATATAGCAGACTACCAACATTGCAAGGGGGTGAATAAATACAGTTCACTGTATTTCTTCACTACCCGCTTCACAGTACACAGCGGGAGCAGTCAACCTCGATTTTTTTCCAAACGGCCAAACTTCTCCCGCTCACTGAGTAGCCAGTTAGTGTTAATTATTATTCACTATTAATATTTGCAGATTATCCTACGTAGCTCTATCAATGGCTACATCAGCCTTGGCTTCAGCCTAAGCGGCAGCAGTTTGGCCGGCTGAATAAAAATTAAAACCGACCGCCCTCACGGAGTGAATGGACCTCTGCCCAGTACCGGCCCTCCAGCCGGCCGCCACGGCGAAACAAACTGGCTGTAAGGCACGTCCCCAAAAATGTTTGGCTTTCGGGGAACCCCTGCGCGAAATACCCTGGTCCTGCACTCCCCCCGCACCCAGCTGTCACCCGTGCCTCTCACATTAATGCCACGGTAGCAGGCGCACGCTCGCGTGACTAAACCGCAGTGGCCGAAGCACCCCCTTTCCTTTAATTTTTTTCATTTTCCTTGCTCCCTCACAGCTAGCCAAGTGCTCGCAGAGTGGTCAGCCTCAAACATTTTTTCCCTTTCTTTGAAAGCCTTTTTTTGTGTGCATGTACGAACTCACTGCGAACTTCCCGGAAAGAGAAAATAAAAACGTGCAGCCTTAAGAAGCATAGCCGCTCTCCAAGCAGCAAGCTGAGGGGGCGCCCTTTTGTTTATTTCACCCGAGGCAACTGCCAAGAATGGTGGACCGCAGCCCGCGGATGTGCAGATTGCCACTGGAAAAAGGTCCAATGGAACTTTTTCCCGTAGCGATCTGTTCATACGGGGCGTGAAGAATATCTACAGCTGTTACAAAAGGCAAGCCACGGCCACATAAAGAAAAAAAGAAAGAGGAAAGCTTGGGGGGACTCGAACCCGTAATTATAACATCCGTAAGCAGAGACGTAACCTTCACACTAAACTCCACGACGGAAAACGGTATCTGATCCGCCGAATTTCATTTCGTCTGTACAGAACTTTTAGCAACCCACGCTAGACAATGCCTTTGACCACAGAAATGCGCGAGGTGGTATTGATTCGCGGTCATCAGCGGGTAAATGGAGAGGAAAAGGAGATTACGGTGGCCGCGTCTGCGCACAACATTCATAAAAAAAAACCAAAAAAAAACCTCATATTAAAGCGAGCGTCACTACATAGGCACGGCACGACGCTCTTGTCCCACGAGGCGACTTATCGTTACGGTACGGGGTGAGCACTTCATAACAATCTATTTCCATCCAACAAGCCAACAAGCAACAGTGCAGGCACGAAAAAGAGAGGCATAAATAGGAACTAGGCACCGCCTCCACAAAACATAGTTAAAATTTAGTACTCACCCTGGGAAGATGAAAAATTGAAGAAAGAAGCCCGCCGCTGTACCGTTATGCTGGTACCTACAGGGCAGCCATTTGTAAAGGGCCGCATTTCAAAATTGCAGGAGCGCAACAAAATAACGTCGGCCGGGCGCTGTTTGACGGTTAAGAAAATTCTTGTTAAACATTCAAAAAATTATTCATATTTTATTCTATTTTATGCAAATTAATAGTACAATATTTTCACGATTTCACGCCTGTTATTGGTCAAGATGAGGAAATAACAGAAAATTTGTGTTTTTTCTGTTAACAGGTTTCTGTTTACTAACCATCACGGAAAACGTCTGTACGGCAACAGACATTGTATGTGAAAACTCTGTAAATTTACAGAAATTTTTTACAGTGTACGTAATGTATCAAACATGTGACGAGGTGCGAGGAGAAACCTCCGACGCCCATCGTCCCGGGGCCTACCTGAAATGAAACGGGCGCAAACAGATTCGGTGTTGATTAGCCACATTGTTGATAACTTCTTTGAGAATTCGTCGAATAAATCCAGGCCGTCTTCAAGCACTGCCCCAGCCCTCGCTTCGAAACAGCAAAAGGAAAAAATGGGCACATCTCCCCGCGAGGGGGACTCGAGTAAATGCGTCGCATAGGGGGTGGGTGTATTGCGTTAACGTTTGGTGTTTAGGGGGTTGGTGCTATCACGTGTACACCACGCAGCTAGCATGCCGCTAGCACACCGCTGAGTCGCCAACGCACGCCGCTGACGACGTAGTTTGAATGAGTCAAGGATATAAGGCGCGTTCGTAGCCTTTGATTCTGTGTCGGTTTCGTGGCGCAGTGGGAAGAGCACCATGTACCTCGGGTTCCGCCCACAGGTAGTGAATGCGTTGTATCAGCAGCTTCTTGACGTAGTTTGAATGAGTCAAGGATATAAGGCGCGTTCGTAGCCTTTCATTCTGTGTCGGCTTTGTGGCGCAGTGGGTAGAGCACCATGTACCTTGCGTTCCGCCCGCAGGGTCGTGGGATCGAAACCAGGCGCCGGTAACTGTTATTTCGTTTTATAGTGTAGGGGGAGGCTGGCTGCTGCGGACGCCGACGCACGGGTGACATCGTGAGTTATACAAATGCTCTGCATTTAAAAGAAATACCCAGCGCGCTTGATTTCGTCGTGCGCCCTGCTTTGGGTCTGCGGTTGTATAAGACCAGCGCAGTCCGGAATTTAGATTCGAAAATAATGGTAGCTACTCGTTACGACAAGGCATTCGCAAACCCACGAATCACGCAGAAAAAACACCGTCCACACGAACGTTCTTGTCAACACCGCGCCGCATGCTACGCTTCGTGTCAGGAAACGCGCTGCCCGCGCGACGGAGTGCAACCACACGCATGGCGTCTTCGGTGCCGCGCAGGTATCGCCGCCGCGCGGTCCAAAGTCCAGTGAATACACCCTATACTTTACAGTAAAATCTCGATAAACGGAAATCGCTTAAACGGAACAGTAGCCTGTAAGTTGGTTGGTTTTGTATTCAGATAACGTAAAAAAAAAGCTCGGCAATCAGAATTAAAATTTCCGCGTCACCGTGTAAACGGAACCAGAAATGGAACATGTGAAACCTATTGGCAAGAGAATCAACTTTTTACGATGATGATGATGATGATTGCTATTGGTTTCCCCTTTGAAGCGGGGTGATGACATGTTATCTTACCAAAAAGAACTAATATGATCATGTTTTACACTCTTGGTTTAATACTAGCACTGCTTAGGGCAGGCACTAAAGCTTATTAGGCCCGAAATACTTTCTTTTCCCTGTTACAGGTGGTAACTGTCCTAGGCAATATTCCCCTCTCTGCTTTTCGTCCACCAGCATTCTAATCTTCTTTTCGTCCCCTCGACAGCCTTGAAGTTAACTTCCTCTCTGATACCCTTAAATCCTAGGGCTTCTGTAAGCCCAATATTCCCTTCATGTAGATTTGGATGGATACCCTCACATTCTAACACTATGTGCCGCATAGTTTCTGTTTCTTTTCCGCAGACCACACATACCCCATCATTTTGTGAATACTTCCCCACAAAACTCTTAGTCCGCAGGCAACCTGCTCTAGCCTCAAAAAGCAAAGCACTGCCCTGGGAATTATCGTAGAAATTTTCCTTTCTGATGTTCGTTTTCTCAGCCCTGTACATCTCTAACGACGTTTTAGCTTCCATTTTTTCCCTCCATTTATTCGTTTAAATCTGCCTTGCCTCTTTTTTGATTACCTTGGCTGTTTTGGATTCTCCACTGTTCTTTCCGTATTTCATCGTTAGCCTTCTAGTCTTTCTTAACCACTGCGTGTCCACGCTTTTCAAGTATAGATACCTAAAAACCTTAGCTGCCCACCTTCGTTGATCCATTGCCCCCAACCTCATCTCAAAGCATATTTTACTCTGAGCTTCTCTAACTTCAAACGACGCCCAGCCCATATCTCCCTGAACTGCTTCGTTAGTTGTTTTTCCATGCGCGCCTAAGGCCAAACGTCCTACCGTTCTCTGGTTTACTTCAAGGCCTGATAGAACGTCTGATTTTAAGCAGAGCACAGCATTCGCAAACGTGAGACCCGGAACCATTACTCCTTTTCACATTCCTCTTACTACTTCATATTTGTTATACCCCCACAGAGCTCTATGCTTCATTATAGCTGCGTTTCGCTTTCCCTTAACCTTAAGTTGCCCCTCGTGAGTTCTTAAGTAGTTATCCCTTTTGTTTATCCACACTCCCAAATATTTATATTCCTTCACTCTAGGTAATTCGCCTTGCTGGATAGACACTACATCAGTGGTAGCGTCATTGAAAACCATTATTCCTGATTTTTCTGCACTGAAATCTAACCCGAGGTCGGTGGCTTCCTGGCCGCTAATATTTATTAGCCGCTGCATATCGGTTTGGTTATCAGCTAAAAGAACAATGTCGTCTGCGTATAACATTCCCGGAATATGCTGTTGTACCACTTCGCCTTGCAGCATATGGGTTAGGCTAAACCCTACTTGACTTTCTTCCAGTTTCTTTTCTAACCCTGCCATGTAAAGCATGAACAGTATTGGGCTCAAAGGGCATCCCTGTTTCAGTCCCCGATGGATGTTGACCTGCTGGGCGCATTTCTGTCCTTCCCAAGTAAGGTTCCGGCCGTTTCGTTTTTTTTTTTCTTCCTTCATGTTTTTTTCTTTTTAGCCTCGTTGGCCTCGTAAGCGTCGTCTCTTAGTGGTCAGCCGTGTTAGCGCAACGAATGCAACATCGCAGTTCTTGTTCCAGTCATTCGGTCTCGATTCAAGATACCGAGTTTACAGGGCTCAGCTCCTGCCCTGCCGCCTCGTTCGTGTCAAATTCGATGGCTCGTAAGCACTCGCGAAGTTCAGGCGCCTCGGTGAAGATGCAAGTTGCAAGGACTCAATCTGATGTATTTTGTAGTGCACAGCAAATTATTGTGGCCAAATCAACTTTGTGAATGCTGTGCCCAAAACCTTGATTGATTGTAGGGTTTAACGCGCCGACGCAACGCAGGCGATGAGGCGCGCCGTAGTGGAGGGCTCTGGATTAATTTTGACCACCTAGGGATCTTTAACGCGCGCCGAAATCTCGACCATGCTTTCTCGCTTTTCGGCTCCAACAGAAAAGCGGTCGCCGCGGCCGGGAATCGAACCCGCGTTCTTGGGCTCAGCAATTTTTTCAATGCGAATTCTTTTGCCTCATTGTGCGAAAATACGTGTGTGCGCTTGCTTGCTTGTGTAGGCCTTTGATGGTATACCAAATACGATGGCGGTCAGGCAGGCTCTCTGCTACACGAAGTTGCCTGCCCTGCCAAGAAAGTGCCCGCTTACCACCAAATTACCTGTCTGCCTGCAATTCTTGCGAGCCAGAAGATTCTGGCGAGAATGCGTGATTGGAGACGAGGGGCGGCCCGTCAACAGCCCCCCCCCCCCCCCCCCGGGGGGGACGGGAGGGGGGGGGGGACGCAATGCTACACCATAGCGGCACTCCGTGGTAGCAAAACATTATGGTAGACGGACGGACCCCTCCTTAGTGGACAGGGAATTGTGGCCATTGCCAAAAGCTTCAGGCGAGGATGCCACAAGGGAGGGGAGGCGGAGGTGGCGTTGGAGGCACCGGGACGTTGCCCACTGGCCAGGAAGCTACATACCTGCCTGCCAGAAGACTGCGGCGTGGATGCATTATTTGGTGACGAGGTGGTCGGTGAGGGGAGTGGAACACAGGGCGGTACCGCCGCGGTTCCGTAGAGTCACGTTTTAGAGCGCAGCTCTTAAACACCCCCTGCTTTAGTTTCGCGTAGTCCCTCAGGGTCGGCCTCGTTGTAACCGAGTGGGCGAAGAGGACACCGAAGACAGAGCAAACAGGAAAGTGGAGGATGAAAGTGTGGCAAAAGTGTAAGGGGGAGGGCGGTATGCCGAAGCAGCGCGAGACATGCTCCCCGGCGGTAACGCGCGTCGTGATAACACCAAACTATGGTGCGAGCCGCCGTGCGTTCATTGATGACGCGATCACTCCCTGAGACGCAGCAAATATATGCCGTCACTATAGAAGACTGCAGTTCCTGCTTCGCTCAACTTTCCCATGATAGAGTATCGTTATCGTCATTTTCTTTGTTTATGACACTGCGGGTTTGTATGCCTAGAAAAAAATTAAATAGAATTATATAAATGACCTAAACTAAATTAATAAAAAAGTAACTTGCGGCCATTAAGAGTAATTCCTTCACATTCACACACATAAGCAGCCTTCAGTATCCCTGTGAGCCTTTTATATCGATTCAGGTAACGTTGTAATCGTTGATTTCTTATGAAAAACATTTTTCAGTGGATTGTACAGTTCAACGAACTCTGTGAAACTTCCCATAAACGCTTTCACTCTTTCCTTCACGTCTGGAAGCACTGCGAAAGTTCTAGCTATCGCCAGCATGGAGCGGCACTGCCTGCTTTGCCCGTCGCCGCAGATACGCCTTCTGTTTCTGCTTTGCTCTTGTGGCTTTCTTTTAACAGCGCAACTGTTTAAGCTTGAGCTTGGTCCGGTGGCGTTAGCAAAAAAATACGAGCACAACCTTCGCCGCCTGTAAAGGGTGCACCACCGAAGAAAGAGTGTTATAACAGTAAAGGCGGCTTTCGCGCCTGCTCTAGTGTGAGCACAACGGGCTTATACGTATGCGCACCGTTTACTATACCATTGTAATGGTGATAGTCTTTTTTGACTACTAAAACGCAAATCAAATACAAATTGGCAGAGCTTGCACTAGTGGTGCAAGGCTGGAGAAACAGTGCAGCTGTGGTCGATCTAGCTTCTTCCCCCCTGGGATCCCATCAGCGTTGGCGACCGACCGGAACGGCCTTGTAAAATCCGGGTAAACTTGGCCGCACCCCTCAACACTTAGCCTAGCCTAGCAAGAACATCGCAAAACCTATAAAAATAGCGAAGCCCAGCAAAACTTAGCAAAATCAGAAGAAGCTACGTTGGCCCTCAGCTCCGCCGTATAGGCCTCCTGCGCTGCCCAGGGGGCGCTGCGCAAGCGGCTTCCGGGCAGTACTTCCGGGTAGTACAAAGCTGCGTGGGTCCCATAGGATCCCGTGTTGACAGAAGCAAAATGAGCTCGACGCTCCCGATTATTTTGCGACGTGGTCACCAGCTCATCCCCGACGCGTCCGATCTATTTCAGCGATCAACTTGGCATTAGGGGAAAAAAGCTTTGCAGCGCTAAACACGTTTACAGCGCCTACGAAAGTGCCAGGACCGTGACGGCGTCTGCTACTCGCAGGTTCACCGATCGATGGTCGTACGAAGTGAAATTTTAAGTAAAATTTCTAGTTTAAACTAATACTCTAGGTGACAAAGACTTCTCAAAAACAGCCGATCAAAAAAGAAGAGTGACGCAATCGGCGATGATCGCGCTTTAAAAAGCCAGAGAGTCCGGCGGACCGCAGGCTCGCCTGCTGCGGTGCGCCGCTCTTTTGCGTACCTGCACACTATGCGTGCACTTTCGTTGAACAGTGCTCGTTTGCGTCGCCGTTACGAATACATGGTGCAGCGTTAGCTTGCCGTTTTGTTGCGTGTCTCAGTGACACAATGCCGCCACCGTCAGAAGCGTGAAATCTGTTTCACGATTCCGAAATTAGTGGCCGTAAAAAGTGGTCGGGCGAACTAAGAGGCCGCTCGCTTTCCTTGTTTTCTCTCACTTTACTTAATTATGCTCTTGCAGCATACTTTCCCAGTTCGCACTTAATAGCCTAGAATGAGGGTCAGCAACGGCCGAGTTCCATGCAGCCGACACGACGGAGGGCTGGACGTCAAATCGGGAGGGGGGGGGGGGGGAGGAGGAGGAGGTGGAGGAGGAGGGGGAGGAGGAGGAGGAGGGGGATTTGAATGCAAAGAGAAAAAATTCAGCTAATTTCTAATGATATTTGACAATAATCTGGCGAAGTGGGAACATAGGGGGGGGGGGGGGGGGGCAATTCAACTGGAGGCCGCCAATTCTCTGTTCTTGTCTCGCTGTCTAACTCCATTTGAAGTCAAAACTGTCGTGTCGGCGTTCAGATTCGACGACCCTTGCACTAGAAAACCAACACAGTCAGTGATGATCGTACGTAAATATTCGGGGCCCCGCGCCGTGTATGCGGCTGTGCTATGTTATGCTGTGCGTGTGATTTGGTGTTTTGCATCCTTTAATAGCGATTAATTTGTTTATTTAATTGGCGGTATTGCCCCACCAACTCGCTAGTATACATGTACCCTGCCGTTCGTAAATCGTGCGGCGTAAAACGTTACGCAAGAATCATTTAGTTTGCGAAAATACGAGCGTGTGATTTGGTGCGTGTTTTGCGTCCTTTAATAGCGATTAATTTGTTTATTTAATTGGCGGTATCGCCCCACCAACTCGCTAGTATACATGTACCCTGCCGTTCGTAAATCGTGCGGCGTAAAACGTTACGCAAGAATCATTTAGTTTGCGAAAATACGAAACAAAATTTCCACTCGTTTCAAAGGCGGTGCCCAGGCCAGCAGTGTCAGCTGAGTCGGCTGCGCAATTCTTGCGTACGCTTAAAGCTCCCGATGAAGCAACCTTTTGCAGTTACCTCAGGATGTAAGATGAGCAGCGTTCCGTGTTTATGCTACTCGTGAACTTTCCTTTGTCGACCGCACGCAAAAAGAAAAAAAACTGTAACTGTCGTCAAGCAGTTAAACCACCCGATCTAGCGATACGTCCCACGCCGCGACCACCGCGACAGCTCGCTCAAAAGAAAGCCGACAAATCGGCTTCTTTTAGCGGATATTATTTTGTTTAGGCTTTGCAGCTACTTTAAGGGCTATTTCATACAGTATGCAGTCATTTAAACACGCCGCAAAGCGCCACAACCAACTTTCACTCTGGCTTGTAATTGAAAACACATGGAGGGCGGCGAGGGTCGTCTGCTTTTGTACAACCCAGAGGCGTCGGCCGCTAGGGGCGCTGCATGTCGCCAAAACTCCAGCGCAGGAGGCCTGAGGCCTGTCTCCAGCTTTGCGCCACTAGTGCAAGCTGCAACATTTTTAACAGCGGAGCTGTTGTTGCTGGCCGTAACGTGTGCGGCGTCATCACAAAACCCCGGGTCATAGTTACTCCCGCCGCTTACCGCACACGTGAGCACGCGCCTCACGAGGAGCCCCCGGCGTCGTCAAGGCTTGTGCGGGGCGCTCGGAAAAGATACCAAGAAAACAGTTTACGTGCGTCCGCGCCTAAAGGGGGAGCTGGACAAGACAGCTCGCGCTACAGACGATCAGTTCGCGAAGCCGGTTGCCGCCGGTTCCAGCCCGTGCTGACGCGTTCCACTTTCGGAAAAATGTGAAAGCGTGCAGACAAAACGATCTTCGGCAGTCAGTCATGCATGAGGAAGACGACAATATAGATGGATATAACGATGACTATTACTACTACCACAGTGAAACGCGACGACGGAAAATGGAAATAAACAATTGCAAAACTAATGCAATACGTGGGGGTGTGTCCTTCAGTGCTTACATAGAAAGAAATCCTCCGCTATGGTTCGCTATGGTTCAAGCCTTGTGCGAGTGCAAGCAGTGCCAAATTTTTTAAGAGGCTATCAAATGCGTTTGAATGGCCGCTCCACCGCTGTAATGACATAATTCCGGTTGTCGAAGAAGGGAAAGAAAGAAAAATCTTTTGAGCAAGTTTACAAGTTCCCTGATGGGCATAGAGCAGTAATTTTTGGCTGATGTGCTTTGCTGCCCTCTAATTTAAGTACTGGATGTATTAGTTGACTACGTTCTGCAAACATTTGAGATTTAACATTTGAGATATCGAAAAAAGTTGAAAAAATGTTCAAAGGTCTCTTGAATCGCCCAAATGAGAACATTTGCACAAAGAAACCTACAATATGAATTTGTTTTTATACCTACGTTACAATGAAACGAAAACACAGCACTAAAAAAATGTAAACACAAAAACACTCCTGTTTTTTTTTTTTTTCGAGCCAGTTTGAACCGGTTTTGAACCAGTTCGAATTGGAACGGAATGATTCTCCGGAACTGAACCCGGAACTGAACCTGGAACTGAACTTGGAAGGCTTGAACCCGAATCCGAACAGAACCTGAAAAAATTCTGGTTCGACACCCTGGCCTTGACCAAGAGTAGGGTGGTGACAGCACAGACGGACATATAGTAATTGGGTGGGATACAAATGTAGCATGTCATTGTAAAAATAGGTATTTCAGTGCAAAATTTCTGCTTGATTGTAAAAAAAGACACGAAGGACAGGACGCGCCCCCCCCCTAATTCCGCCCACGTTTAGAGAGAGGGAGAAAAAAAAAAGAAACCACGGTAGCTTGGAATCGTGAGGGTTCTGTTTGTTTCACTATCTTCTCGGTCCTTGGAGTACTTCGTGTTGAATGGGCTATTAAGGACTCTCCTCTTTTGTGTTTCGGTCAACTCGGTGCATTCATCGCCTCCAGTGCTTGAGCCTTGTTGACACGCTTTTGTTGTCGACCTCGGTGGCTAGCACAGAAACTTACTGTACATGTAGCCACACCAACTGCAAGCGGCAAAACAGTGGCTTACCTTTGTGATACCCAACAAGTTCATGAACGCATGAAAACTCTAGAGATGGTGTCGAAAAGCGGTGAATCAATTTACAGGAAACGACATGGCCCCTTGGCAAGCAAATCACGTGACTTCACACATTTCTCTGAAGCTGATACTGTAGTGGGCTTCTGAACCACCCCCTAAAAAACAAAAGAAACAACAAACAAAAAAACACTGACGATTACTATACTCCCTAATGCGAAATTTGTGCGCAGCACGAACTGCAGCCTTCTCGGTCACAGTGCATATCTGCTGCGTTCGGAAGTGATCGCGTGACCAGCCACGCTTGATGACGCCAACGCTTGCCGACACCAATTGATGACGCCAACCTCCGCATGTACGAAGACCCCCCAGAAGCTGCCATGCCTACAGATGGTATTCCCATAAAAGTTTAGCGGCGCTTTCTTCTTTTGGCAACACTGAAAACCGCCATGACAGTGCGCGCATGCATCCGCATCTCTCAGAAAAAAGAACGCAGTGCCCAGCGTTCGTGGCATGATCTCTCACATGCTCTTATCCTCGCCAGTTCTCGTGCGTTCATACCTGAAGTGGGAGCACAGAGGAGCTTGTGCTACAAACTCCGACTGTTGCAACTAGTCCTAATGCAACTGGTTCTGTTGTAACCTGTTCTAGCGTGTGCTAACACAGTCCATTTTGGGAGAGATGTGAAAACCTGCGGACAAAACAATAAAGGGCGTGTTTAGAATTGCTCATTTTTGGTGCATAATATATGACATGTCAAGGGCTCTGTTATGTACTTGTGGAAGCAGGCAGAACGGGCAGTGGGTACATTTACTTGACAGTGTCGCAAACTTTGGCAGCTCTGGTCATGCCTAGTAAAACCCAGAAAAGTATTTCTGCAGTTCCCCCTCCCCCACTTACACTCTTTGGCCAGTTTTCGAGACGTCTTTCTTCACGTCATCTGCTGATGCTGGCTGTCCTGCTTACCCACGTTTTTTATACTTGATGGCTCCTTGCTTGGTCTGTGGACTGCAGCATGTACGCAATAAAAATAATTTCCCTACTAAGCCATCAAAAACTTCCGTAGTGGTCACATTTGCGTGGGCACTCACATAGTCAAAGAAGCTTATCTGGACAGACACTTCATCCACTGAACGAAGGTGCTCCCAGATATATTCATGCTGGTGCACGGGTTATATGCAGTCTGGTGGAGCTTAAATAGTTTCAGGACCTGGTGTACAGAAGCCAGGAGACCTGAAGCAGTGGACAACCATTAACTGCGTCGCTGCTCTCCAAGCCGCCGCCACCATCTCAACCACCATGAAAACGTCGACATTCGTCTCGATTAGCAATGCTAGACGAACTGTAGGCTTAACAACTTGAACTTCACGAAAATAACACGAGTTCTCAGAGAGAATGATGTAAAAAAAGGGCGAAAGCACAGCAACAACCCGAATAACAATGGCGAACGAACAACACAAAGCGTGCCCTAAGAAATCTGACCGCCGAAGACCCAAACGGAACAGAGCCAGTGCCATCTATGACGTGCGAACGAAACGTTTTTTTTTTTACCGCTGGTGCCACCTGGTGAATTCGACTCAAAATTACAATTCCTGCTTCACGTCGCACAGTTTCATAAAAGTGGGACAAAGCTGGTCTACAATGTTATCTTTGGCAAGCCATGAATCGGTTTTGAGGCATTCTGTACAAAATAGACCAAAAAGCAACACTTTCTGAGCTGCATTTTTTGAAGATGGTTCATTAAGCCAGGACAGATCATGATATTGGCTTCTATTATTCGAGTTAGTCAAAGCATTGAGCTCTGTGGGCATCCGAGGGGGGGGTCAGTATATGTATCCTTGTTAATTTGGGTTTCCTTAAATTGGGCTTTGAGTTTAGTTCACTCTAACCAAGAGTATGCAAATTTTCTCTCATTAAGCATTCCAGTTTGACCGGAAATTTTCCCTAAATATTTAAGTATTGGAGGTGTACTGATCTGTGTACTGATCTTGAATAAATGTTGCCAAAGAAAACTTTTCTCCTCAAAGCTAGCAATAAGATGAAAGAATATCAGTGGAGTGCACAAAAAAGGTCTTTGCACATTTAATTAACATTTACCCAACACTACTAGTTCTGCTTAGAGACCTAACCCACAGAGACTGACATAGAAGTGTTTGCACATTAATTGCAAATCTTCACAGTGCTCACTCATTTTTGTTTTCGTTACCATAGTTCAGCAAATATACATTGTTTCGTCTTTTTTATTTTCCTCCACAGAGGAGTTCTGAGCACTTCCTGGGCAGTCCGAAACTGATTTCACAATAGAAATTACCCCGGAAAATAAGTACAAAGCTGCTTTGAAGCAGCAGCCCGAAAAACAGGACAAAAGATCTTTTAGGGTGCTCAATACGTCCCGCATTAAAATGGGCGGTGTGTGTGTACAGGCACATGTGCAAAAGCATCGCAATTCCCCTTCAGGACATTAATCATGCACAACAGCTTTAACAATGTGACAGTCATAATAAGAAAGTTTCGGCCCCCACAAAAATTTTGGTACCACGACGTTTCGCCACACCCGTTTCCACAAGAATTGAAAGACACGATATTGCAAAAACTTTACTCTGGAACAACAACCATTACAAAAGCCATACACTGCAATGAAAAGATTTACACAGGCTTTACCCACATTCCCAGCAGCCACCTCAAATAACCTGTACCGTCGAGCATGCATTCACGCAGCACTGTGCAGTGAAATAACGAAAAGCAATAAGGACAGAACTGCCTACATAATGTGGCTAACAAAAAAGCTACCAGCTTGAAACAGACAAATGCCCGAAAGACGCCACGGTGGGTCAACTCTTCAAATTAAAGGACACACAAACAATATACAGCAGTCCTGTGCAAAGCACTTTTTATGCCTACGGAAGCATCACAGAATATTAGAATTCGTTCGAAACGCAGGTTTAAATGCAGCACCAGCTTATCACAAAACTGCCAGGGTGCATTTGGGAAGGCGTACAAAACAAAATATTACAAGACGCCCTGAAGCCTTCTTGCCAGCGACGTATATTACACGTACATGGCCATCCAAGACCATCGTATGGTTGAACTTTTCGCCTCCTTTCTTTCCCCTAACAAAAATGATTTCTCTTTGGTGCCTTGAGACTGCAGGCAGGATGGGGCCTCATAGGCTCTTCAGCGATTCCTCTCCCGTGCCAAGGTAGAGCGAGGACACAGCAAACACGAGGAACACGATTCCACCGATAAAGGTAACTGCAGAGGAGGAGATAAGAACAAGCACTGCAATGAGTCAAGGGCAAAGAAGATGTATCACAATGGCATAGTGGATTGTTAGTTGCTTTCGTTTGCTCACTGGCATACCATCACCAGCCTATCTACGCCCACTGCAGGGCGAAGGCCTCTCACATAGATCCCAAATTATCCTCGTCCTGTGCTAACTGCGCCCAATTTATCAACGCAAACTTCTTGATCTCATCTGCCCATCTAACTTTCTGCCGCCCCCTGCCATGCTTGCCTTCTCTAGAGATCCACTGTGTTACCCTTAATGACCAACGGTTATCTTGCCTTCGCATTACACGCCCTGCCCACGTCCATTCTTCTTCTTAATTTCTACTAACATGTCCTCAACGCGCGCTTGCTCCCTGACCCACTCAGCTCTCTTCTTGTCCCTTAATGTTACACCTATCATCTTCCGCTCCATTGTCCGCTGAGTCGCTCTCAATTTAAGTTGAACCCTCTGAGTGAGCCTCCAAGTTTCTGCCCCGTAGGTGCAGAACACTGGCATACGTTCGAGGAAAAATGCAGTAAGGAGGGAGGAAATAAGAGAAAAGGGGAGGGAGGACAGATTTACTTCTAATGCAAGGTGATTACCAAGATGAATTCCCTGGACCTTCTAGGTTTTCAGATGCAACTAGATGCTATCGTGATCAACTAGGTGCATTAAGAACAACTTGACAGTAGAGGCTAATGAATATTTTAATTATGTATGTAAACCTAATTCAAATAGTAAATAAAAAAACAAAAAGGAAACAGATAGGAGAGGTTAGCAAAATCTACGGCAAACGGCAAAAAGCTTCGAAAAATAAAAATCTGAACTGTGTTTACATGATCATAGATCGACCAATTTCTTCAAATTTGAAAATCTGAGGTAGCGGGGTCGACCATAACTGAAACTTGTACCACTGGTGATGGCAAACAAAACGAGAAATCGGGGAAGCAATGGTGTAATTGCAACTGTGCGTTTGTTCTCCGACTCTAGCTATTGCATATAGTAGTTATGCCAAATGCTTGCTTGCAGTACTTTTTTCTGCTCTTACTGGGCTGATGGCAATACACATGGCATCTTCCGTTGGCCATTTCGGGGCGCTATCACGAGCAGCGTCATTTCACCGGTGATGGTGGTGATACTGGTGATCACCGGTGGTCTGATGAGGCAACTGAAGCCGTTTGACGTGGGCATAAACGAGTCTTTCAAGGACCCTTTGCGCCACGGATACAATGAGTGGCGGTTAGGGGACAATCGAAAACTCACACCAGCCGAGCCCTATGTGAAGAGGGCCTCCCTGGCTACTGTGTGCGGGTGGGTGCTTTCCACATGGTAGGTCATTGTGCGCAATGTCGTGATGCTGTCTTTTGCAAAGTGCAGGCTCACACCGGACGACGACATGCTATGGGACCACGGAGCAAGATAAACAGGAGCGCCGACTTCGCTCTCTCCAGCGGGCCCGTAATGTCCATCACTTGCGGAGCACAATGTAGATGGCGCAGCGAAAGGGCCGCTGGCTAAGCGGCCGGCGTTCCCCGTGCGCCGGCGGGCGCGTTGGCGGAATGCATGCCGTCGGCTTTTGTCGTCTGCTTCGGCGACGGTATTTTTGGGCACGGAGTGCTTTGGGCCTGCTTTGGGGCCGCTTTGCATTCATTTCGCTCCTCCTTCGCATGGCTTGATTAACTTGTTCGACAGCACCTTCTGGGTAACCCGGACCCGAAGGAATTGAGTGGTCGTACGGCAATGATGCGTTAAGGATTGCTTTGCACGGCAGGAAAACAAAATGTAGAGACCACATACAGACTTATGGCTGCTATACAAACACAGGGGTGAGACAGCTGAATCAGATTTGGGAGCAGTTTTTGGAGCAGCGAAAAATCGATTTTGGAGCAGAAGAACCTTGATTTGGAGCAGAAGAACGACATTTATTATATCACCTTAGGAGCCAAAAAAATCAATTTTTTGGCAACTCACGGGTGAAAAGTGCACTTTGTAATTGGTTTTGAACGTACATAACACTGAAACAGCCTTTCAATAAAGTTTTTCTACCAGGGTATCACAAGGTACGAACTGCACTACCTTTTTACTAGCCATTTTTGAATTCTTAGGCTCTATGCATAGATAGCGTGGAGTTCCATTGATAATATCGAATTGAAAAACTAAGCGATCGTAAGGCATTTTTATTATCGCACAAGTGTAGAGCCACGGCCAAAGCGAGGTCACAGTCGTCGCACCCCACCAGCCCTCCCATTTCAATCCCCAAGGTGCATGTTCACTACGATCGTAATCTGAGTAACGTTGGTATGTTTATCCACCTCCCTTCTTTTGGCAATAAATTTCACTTCAGATAAATGAACAATTATTACTAGCGTGCAATAATAGCCCGCCCCGCTATCGAAGACTGCTTGAACATTTCGCAGCGATGTAGCCTGCGCCGCCACTTCTGCAGCGTCGATCGTCCCATTCCCGTCGCTCGCAAGTCCGCTAGGAAAGGCATCAATAACTCAGTGTTTTATAACACCGCAATGAGTCCGAAATTTCACTTCAAGCACGTACCGGCCTCACACTCAAGGCCGAAACACGGCGAATTCGCGGGCGCCATGTTGTTTTTGATGAGCTCCCGTCTTTTGAGTCGCGCCCCTTCCAGCAACCGATCAAACGACTAAATGTAAACCCAGCCACCCCCATAACTAAAACCAAGGTAGAAATTGGCGAAGAGCGCTCTGCCTGAACCACAAGGAACTGCTTCGCCCGGCGGCCATGTTTTCATATCTTCATCACACCAAGGTGGCGGTGCCCAGTAATGTCGTTCCGGAGATACGGCGCTCCAAAAATTGCAGTTTTTTCATTAACTTGCACAAGCGGTTTGACGCCTCAGTAAACCTAAGCATTTTTTCTACAGGACTTTGCAATGGTTTTCAATGGGAAAATTTTAAAAACGCACAGAATATAACATGTGCAACCCGACATTGTGACTTTCGAAAAAAAACTACCTCGAGGGACAATTTTAAGCAGGTTTTTTATGGAATGATCAATCAATTAAACCTTTACAAACAGCATCACCTTGGGGGTGCTGGAAAATTATGCCGTCAGTAAGCATTTTTCCGCACTAGAACTGACGGGAGCGTTAAAATCCTTGGCTCTCAGACTGTTTTGGAGCAGTTTGGCGCAATTTTTGCTATTTTCAAGCTCTTGGAGCAGCCTGGCGCAGGAAAACAAATTTGTATCAAATCTGCGCAATATGCGCAGCTGTCTCACCCCTGCAAACACTACCTTTTGCGCAGTGCTTGCCGAAAATGCGACTCCGATTTGTAAATTTGTGAACACCAATTCAGCTGTGTTCTAATAGGTTTTACAAAAGGCGAAGGAGCAATTATAAAAGTTTCCGCAGCTTTCTCGCAGTTCTCCAACTTACTTCCAAAACAGAGTGTGCCTAGAACACGGACCGGCACTCACACGCTCATCAGAAAAGAACAGAAACGCGATAACATCACCCGCGACTGCCCGCGACGTAGCAATCTGCTCAATATCAAGGCCCTGACAGATCGGTCTTTTCACAGGCCATCATTTCGCGATATTTGAATTCGTCCGGACCCTATATCTCTGTGGTGATGACTCGCCGAAAGAAAAGGTTTAACAAGCCGGTTGTTTTTCCGGTCAGCCGCTTAAAGAAAGAAAAAATAAAAAAACGCCGGGAACCCTGGTAGGCCCAAAATTGCAGCCATACAAATCGCACCATTTTATTTGGAGTCCGCAGCATTATCGACGACATAACACGACCTTAGAGCGATAGTGAACATCGGGCAGTAAGTTGCGGCATGAGTTAAAACGAAGATTGCATTTGATGTTTTTGGGTGCCTTATCAAGCTGACAGTGTTTTTGTACACTTAATACAACAGGGCAGCTGTCCAATTCAGTTATTGGCGCAGAAATGTGCATCACTGCCGTTTGCCGATGGAGACTCCGGGCGACCCTTGTAAGCGTTGCTCGTGCGCAGAAGCAGCATAAATAATTAAGCATAAATAATTAAGGGCTAATAATAGAGGGTAATTTTTGCGCTGCATCGATTTGTCGCAAGCAGAATCACGCAAGAATGTATGTTGTGGCGTTCCATATTACTCTTGCTTATTCTTTGGTGCTTCTGAAGTCGTCGTCGTTCAGTTGCGTCTTACATCTGCTGGGTTAGTACAATATCTTTAGCGGGTCTTCATAATGTCAGAATAAACGCTCCCTGATAGGGAATAAGCGATCGCCATGGATGCGGCCGCGCACGAGTGTTTAAATTCCGCGCGTGCACGCATGCCTCCTGCATAATAGGACAGGTATGAGACAGACGTCGCTGCGAAATAAAAGACGCCTCTGGGGAGAGCGAAGAAGGGAAGAGCCATGTACAGAGGCTGAGCGATGAGAGGACGAACGAAGGAGGAAGAGAGCAAAGGGAAAGCTGGGCGGCCGGTGGCGTGTGGACATTATCGGCCCGAGCAAAAGATTTTTTCTGGGCCACAGTCGGCGCTCCTCTTTATATCTTGCTCTGTGTATGGGACCGCAGCAGCTGTGTCAACAGCAGCAGCACTAGTGGAGAGGATGACACTAGTGAAGACAAGCTGTAGGTCAGCTGAGCAATATATTTTGGCTGTGCAACACGCTCGTGTCTCCTGGCGGGGGTCAACCTACAATCAAGTCTACCTACAATCGTATAAATACGGTACAACCCTGGCAGATCCTATTGGACATTTTTATTTACGAATTACAAAAAGCTACTAATACTACCCTCATTGGTAATGGGTTTCTTTTCACACATGTAACACTTTCTCAGCAAACATAACTATGGAGGCCACCCATCTGAAAGGCTCTTTTTTTCTTTTTCGTTTGCTTCAGTATCAAAAAGCTAAGCCTACGTTCAAGCTTAGCCTCATGCTCATGTAAATTCTTAGCAGAGATAATCGACAGATTTGCTAGGCTTGGTCTTGCCTTACTGATCGTCTTCCGTGAACACACACACAGAAATGCGTCTCCTCAGCGGCAGAAATCGACACTTCAATCGAGGCATTCAGTAGGAAAAGGCTGTCAGCTGAAATCCAAAGTGTCACAACGTAATGTGCCGCCTTGTTGACGCTGCCTTCTGGCAAACACTGGAAAGCAAGGGCAGGCGGGCAGCGATAAAGGAGCTTACGTGCAAGCTGTACAAAGAGCATTCTCTGCATTGCACGATCTCAGTGATAATGGCGCACGAACTGCCCACTAGACTGAATACTGAAAAAAGGGGAGGTTCGCAGTCTTGGCGGGAGCCTCGTGCATGTGTACGAAGCGGAATCTCTTTCTGTCTTGTTGTCTCAGTGGCGAAGTGAACTATTACTAGAGCCAGCATTATCGAGACTCAGGTTCAAACTTTCCCTGATAGAAGCACATATTCTTTGAGTTTGAGAGTCAAATTCTGTGAGAATTCCAAGCTTTTCGGTTTCCCTGGCTGGTACACACCGGAATAATAGTTCTGCATACCAGTTAATTGAATCGGCCACCAGAGCATGCGCCCTCTGGCTCACCTGTTCGGACCGATATCCACTGTGCCACTATCCTCCCTCCGATCACTGCAAGCAGGGTGCACAGGCTGTGGCCCAGAACAGCTCCCAACGACACGGCCACGGGGTCCTGAAAAATGCAACGCAGGGCACAATATACTACATTCACCACTGCTTTTATTAGCCAAACCCGAATCCGCACTCGCAACGCGGCACACTGGGTGCCATCCAGCCAAATTACAGCGTGCCAATTGGTGCTGTGGCAATCTCTTGAAGCAGGAATGCTACAACTAGTGAAACATCCGGAAAAGAATACCTGCACAACCCTACCACAAAACGCACCTCGTTTATTGGCGGTTACTGGAAGTGATTCTATGCAGCGAGTTGCCCAAACCCTGGTAGCACAGCAGAAGGTTTGCCCGGCTACCCACGAAAGCGAAGCACTGCTGGGACGAGCTACTTCGTGCTAGCGTTTTTGTGGGCTGATTTTTATCCCGTACCAATGATCTCCCATGTGCTTTTATCTTTGCCAGTTCATGTGCATTCACGCCTGCAGTGGCGAGCACAGAACAGCTCACGCTAGAGATGCCTGCCAGGTTTGCCGAGATGGCATTAGGGAGATCTGTCCGGAAGAGGGGGGAGGCAAGAGGGATAGAAAAATTAGTAGCAACAGAATGGAGTAATTTATATTTACATGCATTTCTAATTTAGTTAGAACAGAGTAGGAGCTGGACTGTTTTGTCCAAACTATTAACAAGCTACACCACTGGTCAGCTGCTAAATCTTCCGACGCGGTTCACGCCGCCTTTTTCAAGAAGCCCTGGGAATACTGTCGAGCATAACAATGTTCGTTCCTGCTACACTTCGCCAAAAGAACGGGACTGAGCTCGCCATAACTTGATGCTCGGAACTGGGGGCAATTTTGTTTTACCATGCTAAACTGCCTCTCGCATTCAGCGTTTCTGTGGCACTGACCAGCTCAACTTGCGCGCATTGGCGCCACACTATGCTTTACAAGTTATTACCATGTCCAGTGGTGTAGGATGTGATTGAGTTGTCAGGTAGCTCCAGTGCAATGTGGCTAGACTGGGAGAAAGGTTTAGCCAAACACAAGTGTGTATTCGGGAGATTTTTGTTTCGACCGTACAATCGTACAAAACCATCAAAATCCAGCCCGGATAATTCGGGAAGCCTGGCAGGTATGGACACGCCGACCGTTGCAACCAGTCCTAGCACAACCGGTTCTGTTGTAACCTGTTCTGGTGTGTGCTAACACGGTCCACTTTGGGAGGTATGAAAACCTGCGGACAAAACAATAAAAGGCATGCTTAGTATTGCTCATTTATTTGTGGTGCATAATATGACATGGCGAGGGCTCCGTTATGCGCTTGTGGAAGCAGGCAGAATGTGCAGTGGGTACACCTATTTGCAACATCGCAAACTTTGGCAGCTCTGGTCATACCTAGTAAAACCTAGAAAAGTATTTTGGCTAGTTTTTGAGACGCCTTTCCTCACGTCATCTGCTGATGCTGGCTGTGTATATTTGAGAGCTCCTTGCTTGGTCTTTGGACTGCAGTCCATACTCAATAAAAATAATAAATTAATGCTGTGCCTACAACGGACGAAGACACGGGCTTCTTTCTTCCTTCAGGCGGTGAATCTGAACTGGAACACATGAGCACACCTGAATTCTCAGTGCTTTCCAAGAAAATGGCAGGCACTATTCGTTTGTGCTTCTCATTTCAAAAGCTCTCTTTGATGTGTTGTAAAATGCGTGTAGATGTTGTGTCATGGGCCCTGTCACAAAAAGCGGCCAACATCTTACTTCTACATAACACCGCTACGACACAAAGAAAAAAGAAGGCACAGATGTGCATGAGTCAGGCATCAGCCATTGAAGGGAAGGCAGGCACGAGGGCGACTTTTGGAAGGCAACTTCTGGAAGGCAACAGGGAGGCAACTTCTCTGTTCCTGTAACCCAAAAACGAGGTATCTCCGTTCGAGAAGGGGTTTGAGACCGGAGAGCAGAATGGCCATGCGCTGTTCCTGATACCTTTTGGTTACTTTTCCTGTATTTTACCTACCCAAAAGAAACAAAAAATAAAGGGGGGGGGGGGCACCACCCCTACTAGCAAAGCTGTGAGGAGTTTACAGCCAATTAAAAATTAAACAAAAGCAGGGGTGACTAATCCAGGTGTTCTTTTCAAATAGTCAATTGGAACAAAAAAGAAAGGCACCCCATACAGTAGGAGCACGTAGTGAATTGCGTTCCTCGTTCGGAACCCTCTGCAAAGTCTAGCTAGTGGGGCACAGAGGAGGGTTATTGCCTTTGTGAATCTGATCGTTCGTTGTGAAGTCATATCTGACATCACCGTCCAGAGCTTACCGAGCTGTGGACAGTGCGTGTACCAAACACAGCACAACATCCAACGACTCTGATCTTCTACGCAGCAACCCTTGCAAAGTCGGGCACGATTCACCTTAACACTACACTACTCTAGAGGCCTATTTAACTTACACAGAATTGATGGGGAGGAGGGACTTCAGAAGCTGGAAAGCTAGGCCACTAGCCCGTCGCCTACTCTGGCCCTCCACCGCAACACAAACATTCCAGCATGCCAGCTTTTGGAGAGGTAGTGACCGGTGACTAAAGACAGCACGCCACCAGCTCACGTGATATGGAACGTTCTCAAATGTGAGCAAGTAGCTTCGGGAACCCCTCCTCGGCGATACCACATCAGTTCAACAAGGTTTCATCATCATCAACCTGGTGAGTTCACTGCGGGACAAAGGCCTCTCCCAAAGATCTCTAGCCACACATATCAAGTGCAAGACTTGGGCTTAGAAGCAGCACATTAGTAAGAAGAGCGCGAGCCAGTGGCGTGCCGTCCGTCCCCACCTGTCGCTGCTCCTCCAAAACCTGGCCTGCTGAAATATTTGGGTCAGATGAAAATGTCACGAATGACACATGGGGCCCTGGAAATGACGAGGTAAAAATTTGGTTTAATAGCCACGAACTGATAGCTGCAGCCCAAAGTAGCTTCCTCGTTTTCTTCACCTTTTTGCTGCTGATCACAGTGCTATCCTTGTGCGACTGTGCTTCCAGCAACTCAATAATCTGCCTGCTGGGCCGGTATGCCAGAGTGCCCCCACAGCAAAGCCCAAGGCCCTCCCTGTACTCACACACGTCTTTACTGCAATTAGGGCGCATGTTCGGAGACCAAACCTGAGGACACATCTACCGTAGTAACTTAATTCTAAGCACCTACCTACCCTTCTCATGATCCTGATGCCTATAGTGGGTGTGCATATCCTCAAAATTTAAAATGCCAACCCCCCCCCCCCCTCCCACGCACACAGCACGCTCACAACGGTACCTGGACAAGATTGGTGCAACGCATAAGGTTTTCTTCAGCAACTACTAAAAAAAAGGCACTGACTGTGAATCCACTGCTTACGTCTGATACTCGGTCACTCTCACTACCACTTGAGCCCGTCGCACCTCTTGAGCTGTTGCCCTTAGCATTCCACAGCAGGTCCTCTTCTGTTCCATCCATGCGGTTTAGAATCGAACATTTCTTAGATGCCTTGGCCTTAATGTCACCTTGGGCCCGCTTCCACACGTCTGAAATCCACACTGTGCAGTGTTTCTATGAGAGACAGCTGGGCTAGGCTCAGCGGACGAGAGCACACTCCTCCACTCCAGCCTGGCCATGCACGAGAAGCTGGAGACTGTGCCCCTCCGACAGCTCCGGCTCATCAACAGGGGTCGCGCAAGTGCATTTTGCAGCCTGGGCAACGCGTGTTTCCTCGCAGAAAAGGGGGTGCTTAGCTTCGCATGTAAACTTTTTTTCTAAATGTTTTGTCTGAAAGTAGGGGAGAGGGGAGGGTGCTTATGCTGTACTCGGGTGGTCGCTCTGATACTCCGACTCGGAGTACGCCAATGCGCCACTTCCCCCAATCCGAGCAAGAGTCACCGCTCCCCAACCGAACGCGTGCCCGATCTTGGAGCAGCACGTGACCGTGGCACCGCGGCGCGGCCAACACGCCAACTGCAAACAGCCAGGCCGGCCAAGGTGTTTCAACAAATCGCGGCCTCCAGATTGGACGCGTTAGCTCCAAGCCAAAGTTGCAAACGTATTCCTTCACTTTGAACACAGGTAGTGGTGCGGCGAAAAGTTCAGCGAACTTTGCCGCGTAAATGTGCGAGTCATCGTCTGAGCTGCTGTCCTCCACGGCGTCGATTTCGAACTGCAGAAGCAGCGGAGACGGTTCCCCTAGACTCAATAGGCGTCTCTGTTTCGACATGACGCGTAGATGCCTTTAGTAATAGCACGAGAAGCAAAAACGTCGAAATGCTCCCACAACAAACCGCTGGGCTGGCCTCAGCGAACGCCACCGACTAGGCAGGCGAGCGCGGCGAGCCGCGGTGGCCGGGGTCACGTGACCCGATCGCCTTCAGATTTCAGCGGCGCTCCCACTTCAGAGTCAGAGCAGTCGGAGGCGCTCGGAGTGGAGAACGCCGCTCTGAGACGACCAACCGGACATACGTCGAGCGCCCGATTTCGACCACCCGAACACGGAGCCGCTTTCCAGAGTGCTCCAGAGCGCTCTAAAACGACCACCCGAACACAGCATTAGAATCAGGGGGGTGCTTACAATCGCAAGAATACGATACTTCAATGCTTGATTGATTGATTGTGGCATTTAACGCGCCGACACAACGCAGGCGATGAGGCGCGTGTAGTTGAGGGCTCCGGATTAATTACGACCACCTGGGGATCTTCGGCCGAAATCTCCTACACACGAGCGTTTTTGCTTCTCGCCTCCATCAGAAAAGCGCGGTACTTCAATGCCCTTGCACATCCCTTCTGGCTGTGCCTTACCCACCCACTGTGGCATCACCTTGAAGCGTGGACCCAAAGCCTTACAATGACACCCCTGCCCGTTGCTACTGGCCATGCCTGTTCCATCAACACGGAATTGCTTCCCATTGTAGGCCAACTCCTGAGCCTTGGTTCCAAACAAGACACTGAGTTTCAGCGCGAGCATGGTCATTAAGTTTGGTACTGACGCATGCATGGCCTGAAGTGGTGATGCACGTTCGGCACATCCATTTCCTCGACTCTTGATCCCCTGACCATTTGTACTGCCTTAAAGAACGCTTTCTATGGTGTGCTCATCTCTTTGTGTGTCATGTGGGAGCAACCCCGCATGTGTGAACATCCACATCATACTAGTTAGTATCTCTGTGTCTGCACTGTGCATCACATTTCGGCCTGGAGGGTCTGCTGAGTGGTGGCAGCGGGGCCCTCTATCACACTCTCATCGCGCTCTTATTAGAGCCAGACAGAGTGTCCTCACCGCACGTAACTCTCATCCCCTTGATCTCCCTTACGTTTGCACAAGTCACTTATCGCTGCAAAGCAATGTTATTTTTTAGCTGAAACATTAAGGGTTTGAGCTGGAAGCCTAGTCAATAATATTGTCGGCATCAGCCTGTTCCCGAGCAACGAGGAAAACAGTACCGTCTCCCACTACACCGGGTGCCCAGAGTCGTGCACTCTCCTCCTTTGCTCACCTCTCGCGCAGCGAGGATGATGGTGGCGATCTGTGAGCGGTCGCCCCACTCGGCCACGAACGTGAGGGTGAGCGCTTGGAAGAAAATTTTGGACAGGAACGAGGACAGCCGCCGCCGGAAGCTCACCACGCTCACACCAGCCTCCATGTTGACCACGGAGTCTCGGGGCTGGTCACTGTCCTGCAGCAGAGAAATCGTGGGACTGTCTCCTCCTTGGCCAGTTTCCGTTTGGTGCCAGTTCTTTGTTTTTTAATGACCTCTCCTTTTGACTTAGCCCATGAGAGTTTCCCTTGTTTGAAATAGCGTACAGAGCAAGACACAGTTCTTGCTCCGTTACCTATACCTAGCAGTGGAACAGGGGTCTGCAGGAACAAATTACCAGGCGTGCAGAGCAGATGAGTGACGCACCATGGGAACATTCGTATCAGCCAAGCAGTTAAACTGGAAATTATAATTTGGTGCGCGGCCTTCGACACTTTCAACTCGCCCCATTGACTGATCAGCTTGTGTATTCAAGGTCAGTGCTTTGAAATCCATACTATTAATACTTGAGACACAGCATAGTCAGACCATAGCCTCAACCATATAGTACACCAGAATGGCCCAGTGAATAGTTCTGCAGTCAACAGACAAGACTACCGAGATGGAGCCCCATTAGCAAAACCATTGCAGTAAATGCCGTGTATAACAGAATGGCCTCTCGTACTATAAGTAGCCACACTGTTAACCTCAAGGCTGTTCTTGTTCAGGGCTTTCATAGAACGAAATGTGCCAACACGGTCACAGCGATGTGGACAGGGCGTAGCCTAGCGAGGAAGAGAGCAAGCAGCACGCACACGTGCAGCAAGTCAAAAGAACACGTCAACGAGGCACTTACACGGGAAAAGCTTTTCTAAACTACTAAATCTGGTGGAAATATTTATTTTTGTCAACACTGTTAAGTAAAAAGAAAACATTAAGCATATCAAGATGTCAACACATAAGTGATACTTGCATTGTCCTTTTAATTAAAGATACACGGCTGCTGGATTTTTGCAATGGCACATAAATACACAGTGAAACAAACAAACAAAAAAAGCGCTTGCGGCACCACCTTGTGGCAGTGTTCCAAGTTTAGAAGTAACACAAGGTCCCAGTAGATGGTACAAGCAGTGCAACACAGCAAGAATGAATTGGCACGAATGGGAATCAATCTGCTGGCTTTGGGAGGTTCTATGAAGCTTAGCTTTGTGATTAACTTAAGGAATGACAGGCAGCATCTTAACATCTGTATTCACAACGTTAAGTCATTGATGCTGGGATAATTTTTTTTCCCCCTTCGAGCCAGAACACAAACACACCGAGGAAATTGCAGCATCTCTAACGCAAGCTAGAGATGCTACAAATGCATTTCTCTCACTGTACGTGGCACTAGGAAGTTGACTTCGCCTGTCCCCTCTGTACATGAAGCCAAGAATTTAATTCTTGTGGTTTTCTCAGGCACAGTATGGCAGAATAATTGTAGCATGTTTTACACAATTTTTAGACTTACTTAACTGACATTTACTATATTTCCACCTGTACTGCCAAGCATAGGCGTGCGCACAGGGGGGGCAGGGGGGGGCGGCCGCCCCCCCTAATCATCTGAAGGGGGGCGCCAAATTTGCCCCATACCTTGCAGATGTAACACATGAAAGTAAAAAATTCTGCTCAGAAATATTTTGTGTGTTGCAATTCCATCGCATTGAAATAAAAATTTTACGAGCATCCCTCTTTGCATTGCGTTCGGACCGCTAGGTTTTCAGTGGGAAGAGGTCGGGAGTTGATGTAACGGGGGGGGGGCGCAGCGTTAAGACTTTTCCCCCCCTAATCGAGAACTCTGCGCACGCCTATGCTGCCAAGGAGGAGCTCACTTGAAGCCAGGGCTTGCTGGCAAGTGGCGGTCATTCCACTGTTTTTTATTATTACTATTTATTTGCAGAAGGTGGAGATGCATTTCACTGCTCAGTGAAGCCCTCCATTTCTATCCAGTGCCTTATAATCACAGCTTAGACCCAGGAAATGATGCTACCGACAACGAATGACGCATTACTTATAGCAGGTTAGAAAGAAAGGTTTCTTACTTCCATTTCCTTTTTTGTGATTGATTTTTGAACTTCTTCATACTCATCCATGCCTTCATCGGGAGCCATGTAATATGCTGCAATGAAAACAGGCATCCTGCAGTGAGCTCAGACAGCCAATCATAAAGCAGTGCAGTAAACGGAAAAATCTTTAGGGCCCCGACAGCTTTTTCAAGGGAAGAGTACACAACGCCTCTGCGGCCTTGAGGCACCAATAATAAACGGAATTCATGCAAGCGTTTTTATAATATCGCAATTACAAGCTCCCCTCCTCGTAACATGCTCTAAATTATCAGCTCCATCAGTTTGTGGGCCCTCATGCCTCCAACACAGTTCGGCCTATCAAGTTTATTAATTTCGACTAGTCAGTTGCCGCCATTTTTGAGCCATATAAGCCTTATACAACCACCGGCCATTTTTAATATTTGATTAAGGTACAAGACATACAAATGTGCTGTCCTGCCATCACTTCTCAGTGAGCCCTCTCACAAATGCTGCAATAAATGGAACAACTTTCAGTCCGTAAATGGTCTAACATACGTGCAACGTAACATGGGCTCCCCAACGGCAGAAGCAAGTGCATGCACATCTTATCGCAATAAAAGAAAGTCCGAGGACATCTAAGCACGTTTTATAGGTTCTGAATGCGAAATCATTCATGTCCGACTGAACATCTGAGACACGCTGCTCCCGCTCCGGGTCCTCAAAGGGATTTGTCCTCTGGCCACCTGAGGCGATTTGCTTTGCTATCTGCATCCACCTTGCACTTTACAATGGCTTCAATCTACCTCCGACGCTTTGCACCCCTGCTCGCTGTTGCCATCTGGCACTGGGAGAGTTGGCGGCAGTGGTGGATTTCACTAGCTGTCTGTTCGCTCGCTTGGCTGTGTGCTTCCACTATTATAGTTCACCTGCGATGTACCGGCACGGACGGCCGTGCTATGGAACACTTCGCGCTATGGGACGCTTCATGTGGTTTAAGAGCTGTTGCACTGCTATGAACACTGATGCCGGACATTGGCTTTCCATGTGATGGGCCATTTATTGCTTTCACAATAAAATGTGCTCAAACGAAGCCTACTGCAAGGGAGAGGGGCAGCGAGAAGAACAGAAAACTGTGGCTTTACCCAAGCATTTACATTAGCGATTGAGTGTATTTATTCGCTAGCTTTAGAAATTGTTGAAACAATTTACATAATTGTATAGCAAAAATCGAGTTCCCATTATTAATAAAAACCGAGGCAATTGTGCTTCACAGCTTTCTCATTACAAAAATTCAAAATTAATGGCAGCCCCGCTGTGGTAGTACAAGGCCACTCCTAAAATGTAAAATAGTTTCCCCTTCATTCATGCCATAACAGAGTCTGCCTATGACACAATTTGCAAACGGCTTACCTTCTTTAATCATGCGTACCCCAAAAAAGACGAACAGCGCAATGGACAGGTAGTGCGTATATATTCGTGGAATGACTGTGGTTGCGAAGCCCAGAGCGGCTGTAAAAGAAAAGCAACAAGAAAGTGATAAAAACCTCAGAAAAAAAAAAATGTCTACACAAAGCAATCATGTTGTTTCAATGTAACATGCTTGAACAGACATACGTGGCCCATCAACTGTGTTCGAACTCAAATTATCAAGACAATCAAAAAAAGGCACCTTCTCAAAAAGTTAATTTTTGAATAGAGTAAAATGAAATGGTATGGTAGCCGCAAAGCAACAGGAAATTACAGTTGTGGTGGGCTTGCGGGTGGCTTAGGTGTATTTTTTTAAAGCACACTCAACTTACCATTTTTACAGGCACGCTATTATGCCTGTGCCACACGAACACAAAAATGACATTGAGTGTTTACGGCCTTAAGATACCGAATGACATTAATTGGGGGGGCTGTGCTACACGCGACAACACAGAGGTATTTAATGTGTTAGGCATGATGGTGATCATGGCCAAAAAAAGAAATTCACTCATATTTTAGAAGTCTAACGTCGAGAAAAACGTCTTACAAGTGTTAAAAATGTTTTCTGTGAATGAGAACGTTGTGAGAAATAGTGTTTTCAATAGCGTCTTCGATAAACATGCACCGGGGTTGCCCCCAAAACCGGCGCGGTGCACAGTGCCTCACAACGGTACGCACCAGCACGGAGCGTTGATCGAGGACGAACTGAGCGGTCCTACCCTAGCGCCATCTGTGAAAGCTGTGATTAAAACGTTCACTAGTGGCGACAAAGCAGTGTAATATGACACAGCGCCACTACAAAGTGATATTTATTGAAAGACAATGATTAATGTGCACACAAGCCATATCCGTCACACATGCGTGACAACGTTCTTCCGCTGCTTCCACTACCTACAAGCTGCTTCTCATCTTCAATCTGAGAGCCATATAATGCGAGCGCCTGTTATGTTCCGCCCTTCCGCTATAGCAAAGCATGCAAGTTGTCATGGTCTAGACACGCCAGTAACTGTTCGTGTAATTTATTCGAACTAAACGAATGCAAAGCTACAACTGGCTGGCCATGCCTTCTTGCAGTACGTGAAGTTCGCGTCCTCATTTCCAATCTCTAGCCGTTTATTAACACCTGTTATCACCCAGTCGCACTGTTGCCCGATGAATTCAAAGCCAATCCACCCTTGTCAGCAACAATCTACGGCCCGTTCTGCCTTCACACAAACGCGCCGATGCTGCCGTTCACTGTACCGATGCTCCGTCGCTGCAGCAGATGGCGGAGGAAGCCGCGTCGCCGGCGTCATCCGCGATGCATCTCGGGATTGCACTCTGGCGCACCGTCGACTCTCACGGTGCGCGATGGGGCAACCGAAAATTGCCCCGCGACGGTGCGCCCCGGTTCATCGAGGACAGATGGTGCGCACCGGTGCGGTTTATCGAGGATGCTATTAAAAATGATGTGAGCCGTTTCTAAAAGTGACTTCTTCAGGGCTACCTGCCAGTGGTAGCCAAATCCGAAAAATTCAACACAATGCATAACACGATGTCGTGCCTTTGGCCGCTGTTTAATGAACTTCCGTCTTAAACACTTTGCCACCATCGTCTTATTTCGAAGTTCAGCTACGTTTCCGCGTCAACACTCTGGTGCTGAGAGTTTCGTTGGTGTCATTTGGTGCTCATCGAGTTCGAGAGTAGGCAGATTTAATGCGTTTGTGAAGGTGAATGAGTTGTGCGGAACTCCTTATTAAACCAAGAATGACATTGGAGTGGATAGCATTATATATATTTCTGTGTGTAGCAGCGAATTAATGGCATTTAAACCTAAGGCATCACCACTTAATGTCATTTTTCATGCACGTATGGCACAGGTATTATATAGTACATATACAATTTGAACTATATATGCTGAATTAGACCAACCTCCTTTGACACTTATCTGATTTTTAAACTTTAAGTAAAGCTCTTTATGAGCTCGTTTCTGGCTTCACTTCATATGTAACACTCTGGACAATTAAAAGAGCTCGGTAGTACTTGTTAACCATGCTATTAAAAAAGAAAACGCAGCATTTAACAGGTGCATGCTTAATAGCTTTTCCTGGAAATCACGTCCTGTAGGGCTGTCAGTTTAATTGATTGATAGTAGGGTTTAACGCGCCGACGCAACGCAGGCGATGAAGCACACCGTAATGGAGGGCTACGGATTAATTTTGACCACCCGGGGATCTTTAACGTGCGCCGAAATCTCGCATGCACGAGCGTTTTTGCTTAGTGCTGTCTGTTTAACAGACTAAGCGGTGGTGTTGCAGTTTTAGTCTCTGTTTTTGTATAAAGCAAAACGAAAACAGTAGCAACACTGACACATCTAGAAGGTGCAAAAAACCATTTTAAGAGACAAGGCCAGCAGCTTCAAGCTAATGTGCTAAGCATGCCAATCAAACACAGTTGCCAACAAAGTTTTTGGACTTGTCTGACAGAGTCAGGCTCATTTCATATTTGCGTTTTGGACTGCCTAAATCCTTATCCCATTACGCGACGTAAAAGAGGCTCCAGTGGAATCCCTGTCGGTGAGCTGGTTACTGGAGCCTTGTCACATCTGTCCTCTTCCTTTAGTCTCATCCTTACCCTGCTGTTTTAAAGGGGTCGTGAAGAGAAAATGCATTTGTCTTTGCTTAATTTTGTCTGCTTGAACGACCTTTTAAGAACATAAATGCCAAATATTTTCACAATTCATTGCTTCTGGAATTTAGGAGGCGCCTTTGAAATTCTCGTTTCGAGGCGCATCGCAAGCGGCCATGCGCGCGTTGTTGGTCCGCCGTGCAACCAGCAGTGACGTCACGCCAAGTACATTTGAGAGTTTAACGCGTTCAACGTTCTTTGTGTATAATGTTCTGCAAAGCTGCAAACCCAATATTTTAAAAATAATGCATCATTTATTCGTTGCCAAAAAGTTTTTTATCCATATGAGCGGTGTTGTGACCGCTTCAGTTGTCTGGCAACCGTTGCAGCAGAACTCAGACCTACTGGCTGTTTGTACAGTTTGTAGCCAGTTTCCCGGCTGAATTTCACGTTGTTTTGCCAAATTCTCTTCAGAATCTTACCTCTTTTGTATGAAATGGCACAAAACCACTCAACCAAAAAAAAATTAAATAAGTGCCCAGTGTGCGATTCGAACTTGCGGCCTCCGAGCCAGTCCAACCGGCCCAACGTCCCACTACACTATCGACATGAAAGGAGCGTGCAGCAAAAAACTGCTGCCTAAAAGCTGCTTCGCATTTGTAACCCAGCACTCTGTCGTGTTTACATAAATTGTAATCAGCCCAGAGCTTTAACCGCCAAGTTACTGTTGAACACTTCCGCAGTAAGCCAAATGGGAGCGTATACAATCAACGAAACAGTGTTAACAGCATTGTTTATTGGAGGAAACAGGAAAGCAATCGAACTGCATGATGGTGGGACTCGGCGACTCGGCGCTGTATCGCTGCTTCTCGCTAGTTATTTTTGCGCTTGATGAGTAAACGATGGATGGGTTTTAAGTTCCGACTACTCGAAGTTCCTTCGATAAACGTGTTTATGTAATAAAAATTTATCATTTTAAGCATTCGGTCATTTGTCTCGTCAGGTCAGAAGTTTCACATTCGCGCAACTCACATTACAGGCTACATGAGACAGGCGTCGGCAAACTTGTGCAAGAATATTGGCTAGCAAAACGACAGTTTAGACTCGTGCGAAACAGCGTAAACAGTTTACGAATACCCGGATAGATTAAACGAATAGATTAAACGCAAATTACGAATAGATTAAACGCAGTTACTGCGCCACTCGCCCGCGTTGTTGACTGAAAGTTTGACCATGTTGACCAATCGTATCAGAGATCAGGCATCTCCCGTTCAGTTGCAAGGCGAGTTTCATCATAGCACCGATGTTGTAGCTTTATCTGACCCTTTGCAAGCCTGCTCTAATGCCGACATATTGTGCAGACGAGGGAGAACTGTGATTGGCTTCTTACTGACTTACTGAAACGCCACTTCACGAGTTGAGGAGGAAAGCCTCGGTGAAACCATAACTGTATTTGTTTTCCTATTTGCCGATATCGGGCAACAAAACGTGTATGCATTGTTTGTTTATCAAGGTTCCACGGTTATAAGCGCACACACAACACAATATTTTTGAAAATTTCTTTACGACCCCCTTAATATGCTTCACTGCAGTGGTGCAATTTTACCCCCCCTTTACTCCTTCGCAACTCTGCCACTTCGATATAGTTCGTGTCGACATTCCGTCTACCAACCAATTTTTAGCCAATTTTCCAGGCTGTTCCATGATTCACACACCTTCCAGTTCCTGTCAAGGTGTGAAAAATGTCTGCACAAATGTATTAAAATGTAAAAAAAAAAAGGGGGTAATGTCTGGCAGGCATGTTTGCGCAATCTTTGAATAGCTTTGGAATTAAATTTTCCTGTCAGTGACGATGCTTAGCCCAGCACAAGTGCCTCGAACAGAGGCCTCCCGAGTTACCTGAGAGCACGGTCATGACGGCCAGTGCTGTGATGGCCCCAGCAAAGATGACGAGGCGCGAATGGCGCATGGCGAGGATGGCAGCAATGAAGAAGGTCTTGTCCCCAAGCTCCGAAACGATGATGACCGAGATGGCGCCCAGGAATCCATGCCAGAATTCTGTGTTTGTTTCCATGTGTGGCTGCACTGCTCTGGGTATCGCCGTTGCAGCCATCTGCAATGTACAGGTAGCGCATCGATGTATCAACGGCAGCACTGGTGGCACCTGCTTTTCATCGTGTGTGCGTCTTTCGTGTTGTTCTGGCCTCCTATTTATAGCAAGTTGGTTCCTTCTTTGGGCAAAGACACTGATGAAATGAGAGGACATGACTGTTTCAGTAGGAAATGATAAAGGAAATGACTTTTTCAAGAAGGCTGGTTTTCCAAACATACGGATGCTTTATAGATGGAGAAGGCAGAACGGATTTTGCCACTTCAGCAGGTGAATTTGCGCTACTATTGTAAACTTCGTTGGTACTGTTAAAAAAATTGTGAAAGTCCGTTTTTTTTTTTTACTTTTAATATTGAGCACTGTCCTTGGCAGTCCTTTCTTTTTTTTTTAATTTGAGAAAACGCACATACCAACTCTTGCAATTGCCAAGAATAAAGTGGAATCAAGTTTTCATTCATTGCAATGAGTCGAGGACAAGGGTCTGCCTAATCGTCGCCCTCCGCGGCAACTCATGTGACGACCGCATCGCCACTTATGATGGGACCAGTCTCTTGATTTTTACTCAACCGGCAAAGCCGTTTCCGCTCGCTGACTAACCGGAGTCACTATTGCTGGTTAGTCACTATTAATAATTATAAATTGGGAGGCGTAACTCTCGCGATGCCTATGTGCGGACGAAGCCCCAGCCGAAGCGAGAGGTGCTCAGTTGTGCTTCAATGCTTTAGAAGTTTTTTTATTTGTCAAAACACAGCGGATACTACTGAATGAAAACATGAAGAGGTACTCGGAACCCTTAACAGAAACTACTGGCGGGCAGCCCTTTCCAGATCTAGATAACGGTGTTACTTCCATTGCAGCTAAGATACGTCTTGAGAGCAGTCTGCATGCGAGTTTCGAACGCTTGCGAAGCACGCACTCTGATAAAACTACCAAGCATCTAATTTACCGAGATACCGATGCAGCACATACTACAACCAGATCGTTAGGCCAATAACGGCAGCTGACCAATTATCAATCATCTCATTTCAATGCGAAAGCAGGCGCGGCCCCAGTCGCTCCACGTTCACTCGATAGAACGTGGAATCAAGTTTATGACAGTCGACCAAGTCGTACCTTGACAACATCGTGACTTGCTCGGAAATCCAGATTCGGCACAGCACCTTGGAGTTCATCGGCTACGTAGGCATAGGCACAGGCGAGTAACGTGAGAACGACGATGAGCTGATGCATAAGATGGCAGTGGCAGGCGACTGTCGATATCATGACTAGAGCGGCTACAGACTAAGCCGGCACCTAGTAATATACGGTTACACGGATTCCCGCATGACCCTCCTTCGATACAGCAAAAACCAAGAAGTTGAAGTTGGCACGCACACGAACGAAAGCCGGCTGAACAAGCGCGTTGCGGGCCAGCCGGCTCTAAACAGCTAGGCCGTTCACACAGCTATCTCCATGCTTGGGAATGTGCAGCTACTTTTCCAGCAGAGCGAAACACAAGCCGCATTTCCGTCGGGCTGTAGCACTCGTGATCACGAACAGCTAAAAATGCATACCGCGCAAAACGCGTCGGCAAGATACAGCCGATACAGCCGTACTGTAACTGCTGTGACGTAACCAACGTAACTGCTCTCGTAAATCCCCCAGACGACAGACCTGACCCGACGTACAGAAAGACGCGGCGGCTGTGAGTGAAGTCGCTAGTGTCGCGTCATTTTTCGACTAGCTGTGAGCGGCAGGGCCTAAAGTCCCTTGACTTTAGCAGAGCCTACCGCAAAACGTTGATTTTGTCTGAGGGAAAAATGTGTCTACATCGTACCGCTGCCTGCGAAGTTGGTAAGAAACTTATGAAATGACTAGAGTTGCGTCGCTCAGGAGTGATCCGGTTCTTTTGAGCCGCTCTTTTTGAAGAACGAGTGAGCCGTGGCTCAGTAAAAGTGAGCGGCGGTTCTTTTGGAGAGAGGGAGACCCTTCTCGCCCCCTCAGTGATCAGTGTCGAACGGGGCGAGCCACAGCACTGCAAACCATGGAGAAAGAGCCAACGGAGGCTAAAAGCCGGGTCAACGCTCTCTCGCGCCAGCTATTACCGGCGCGAGAAAGCAACTCCACTGCCGGGCCAGCTGGGGCTAATTTTCCAAATTTCTCCAGCGCCCCCTGTCGTGGGAGCAGACAATTCGAGCCAGGAGAACCGGATGCAGTTTTGACCCGTTCATCGGCTCTTCCGGTGAGCGGATCCGCTCAGTTACTGAGCGAAACACCATGGAGCGAAAGAACCGAAGACCCGGGTCAAATGAGCCGTCGCTCTGCGCCATCTGTTATCGGCGCGGGAAAGCAACTGTACTGCCGGGCCGGCTGGGGCTAATTTTTCAAATTCCTCCAGCGCGCCCCCTATCGTGGGAGCAGACAATTCGAGCCAGGAGAACCGGATGCAGTTTTGACCCGTTCATCGGCTCTTCCGGTGAGCGGATCCGCTCAGTTACTGAGCGAAAGAACCGAAGACCCGGGTCAAATGAGCCGTCGCTCTGCGCCATCTGTTATCGGCGCGGGAAAGCAACTGTACTGCCGGGCCGGCTGGGGCTAATTTTTCAAACTCCTCCAGCGCGCCTCCTGTCGTGGGAGCAGACAATTCGAGCCAGGAGAACCGGATGCAGTTTTGACCCGTTCATCGGCTCTTCCGGCTCTTTTCGCTCAGTTACTGAACCGAAGAACCGAAAAACGGCTCCCGCTCTTTTCGAGAGCCGCTCTTCGCGAAGCGGATCTTCTGAGGCGCCATTTGGGAACCGCGATGGCGGCGGCGGTGAATGACAGATCGGGAGGCCGCAATGGCAGCAGTGAACGAACTGCGTCTGTATTTTCAAAGTAATAGGAAAATAAACTACTGTGACCATATAATTCACTAGAATCACTACAGTTACATTTGTGCGTGTAGCTGTTGTCCGAGTCAGGAACGAGCCGTATCTTCTTAACCGCTCAGTTCCGCGGCGATTATCGGCTCCCGGCGGTTCTTTGGCAGAGCGGCTCTCCTAAGAACCGACGTTCAGCGGCTGCTCGCTCGATTAGAGAATCGTGCTGAGCATGGCTCTGAAGGAGTCGTGTCGGCACGTTCCGGTAGAGTTATTAGAGGCGTATCGGCCGACCCAGCTGGGTCTTGTGTGCAACTTTCGCGTCATCTATTATCGTCGCTGCCAGAAAGCGGACCCGTCGACCTCGCTTCGAATAAACTGAACAAAGTGTTGTTCACCACCACAATATTAAAATTAGTTTCTTGTATTATGTCCGAATCATTTTTTCTGGCGTCACAGCTCACTAGTAGAGATCATATCTGTGAGGTTATAAAGTTGACAAAAAGTTGCATTTTCTTCTATATATATCGACCGAGAGTGATTCTGAAATACCACTGACACATAAAACCCGTTGTAATGATGGTGAGGCCAATTCTTTTCAGCACAAATACAGCGGATGTTGTTACAAAATAAATGACTAAATAACAATTGAGTAATAATTTAGATTATGGATGCTTAACACAGGTTACAAACCTAAATGAACCGCTGAACCGTTCAAATGAACCGGTTCACTTCAGTGAACTGAGCCGTTCTGAGCCGCTCACTGAAGTGAGCCGTTTTGCCCATCTCTAGAAATGACTTACCACTGCTCCAAGGTAAAACATATCTTTGTGGACGGAAATATTAACTTGAATTTAGACCGGCTGCGTAACACGCTCGTGTTCACTGCCCCGAAATACACACTTTCGTTCTCCTTTTCTTTACTTGAGGATGTCACAATGAGACATATTCTACATTTTGATGCGCATTGTTGTGAGGCAACGCACACGTGGAAGATAATAGACAAGCATATGCTTGTCTATTATCTTCCACGTGTTGTCTATTATCTTGTCTATTATCTTCCACTTGTCTATTATCGCTTGTCTATTATCTTCCACTATTATCTTCCACAAACGGAGCAGAATTAAGGCAAACCCCAGTTAGTTTTCGCTACGCCAGAAACCATTGGGCACTTAAAGCGAGTTTATTACATTTATTGGAGTCGATAAATAAAATAAAAAAAAATGTGGGTGGCCTCCTCTTATGTCAGAAAGCCGCGGTCGAACGCTTCTCTTTTTGCCCAGGAGTTCGATTAACGCATGTCCCAACCACGAAGGACCGAGGTAAATGGAGCACATGCATGGTCAAATAGCGGGGCCCATGATGACATTGGAACAGGCAAGGACCAAGAAGACGCAGCCTCCGAGAAGGGTAACTGAAAGACGAAAAACAAATTACGCGACGCGATCAGACACTTCTTGCCCATGTATGCATTTCGGTATCAACAGCGCGCCATGAGTAAGACGCACTATATATATATATATATATATATATATATATATATATATATATATATATATATATATATATATATATATATATATATATATATATATATATATATATATATATATATATATATATATATATATATATATATATATTAGTCAGGAAAGCAGCGTTACAAGCATAGGTCGGCAAAACAGAAAGAACTCACTCAAACTCAATCACAATTTTTTTCATTCACGCAGTACTCAATCCAACTCAGACTCAAAAAGTTCGCCTGTTCACAAAATCACTCGTACTCACTCATCAAATACTCATTTGTAATCGTACTCACTTGTACTCAAACTCATTTGTCCTCACGAGTATTCGTACTCAATCTGTACTCATGAGTACTGAATCTGTGCTCATGAGTACTCAATCTGTACTCATGAGTACTCAATGAGTACTGCTGCTCATGAGTACTACTCATGAGTACTACTCATTCTGCACTCATGAGTACTACTCATTCTGCACTCATGAGTACTTCTCATTCTGCACTCATGAGTACACAATCTGTACTCATGAGTACTCAATTTGTATTACTCACGAATAATCAACTCATTTGCACTGTTAGCTAGGTCGTAGCTCGAATGAAAAACTAAGTAGAAAAATAAATTGTTTAATTGATTAGAAAAACACAGGTTACATATAAATCAGGACAGAGGAAGAAAACGTCTGTCGCGGTGCACTGTCGTTGGGCGACTTACTGCGCGAAGGCAAGTACATGTGAGAAAGCGAAACGGAACGTAAGCACTCGCGTTACGTCTCGCGTCTCCTCTTGTTCTCAGGGCGGGTGGGGCTCAGGGGAGCTCGGGGCTTAACGGTGCAGCCGTGGCCGTAAACTGCGTTTGTCCGCGTGTATTCGGGTGGCAGCTTTTGTCGTCCGTTTTCATGTTTGCTCTACTGTATTCAGGAGTGCATATACTCAAGAGTGCACTCGCAAAAACAGTATTCATGAGTATTGTACTCATGAGTGCTGTGTACTCATGAGTACTCATACTCGTGAGTACTCAAACTCGTGAGTACTCATACTCATGATTACTCTACTCATGAGTACTCATACTCATGAGTAGTGTACTCATGAGTACTGTACTCACGAGTAGTGGACTTACCCCTGTACTCACTCGTCATCGCACTCAGTTTTTTTCTGGGTGTGTGATCACTCATCATCGTACTCACTCGTGAGTTTGAGTACAAATGAGCACAAATGAGTGTACTCACGAGTGAGTACGCCGACCTATGGAACTTACAAGAGATAATTCGGCTAGCAATAGGCAATCTTCAGGCAAATCGGTAGGCAAAAATCGGCGGCCCCCTTAGTTGAGAATGCATCAAACCCGACTATAACGAACCCGGATAGAGCGAATTATGCTATATATCGAACACAAATAAATTAGTTACGGAAATACACGCGAAACATATTCCTTATAACTAACTTCACATCTGGTATATCGAACTCGGCGTGCCTAGAATGGCCGCCAAAATGCATGGTCTCAGAGCGGTGTTTGAGATGATGATTAGCCGCGACCACTGAGCAACGGCCGCGACTGAGGCCGCGACATGACGCCCGACACTTCCGTAACTGTTTCCTACGCGCAGAACTCACGACGGAACCCGCACAGTCAGTGAGTCCGGGCCAAGACGGTCGCTCGCCAACCTTCCCGATGCTGTGCCGAAAATAGTGTCTGTCTTTCGAAGATTACCTGAGTGTCCAAAGCGACGTTGCCGTCACTGTCAGCCCCTCAGACGCGGGCACTGTCAGCAGCACAGGTCGTAATGCTGATGAAAAGCACCGAGGAGGTAGAGGATGTCGCGAGTGAAAGCCGCCGATGCTTATTAATGAAGTGCTTTCGGCAGTCGATGTCCTCCGCCAATATTTCTTCGGTACTGATGGACACGGACTCGAACTGGTGCAAACAATGTCTCGTGTAAAGAATGCTTTGCTAGTTAACGTTGCGAATACGATAGGGAAAATAAAAATCACACCTTTTTTGGAAGTAGGAAGTAGCTTTATTATTTGCAATAAATCGATTGTTTTGTGTATGGTAATGACATACTTTATTTTCTTCTTTTCTGCATGCGGGGATGGCAAGGGGATTTCCGCGTATTGCGAATTTGTAACAATAAATTTGTTATAGGCGGGTTCGGCTAAATCGAACTATTTTATATATCGAACTAATCGTGGGGCATATTGCAGTTCGCTATAACCGGGTTTGACTGTATGCCGCTGCTGCTCGGGTGGCCCGGGCCTATAGGGTTTCATGCTTACATGCAACATGCGCGATGTGTCTGCGAAATTCAAGTGGGGTGCTCAGGAAGCGCACTACATACGTACCCGAACGTAGGGACATCCTGTCCGCAACCATGCACCCGCCGTAGGCAGCAACGAAAATGCAGACCGCGTGTCCCAAGATGGCGCCTACGGCCACCTTTGCAACTCCCTGCGAGACACCAAAAGAGCGTTTCCTGACCAGCATACATGATGTTATGGAAAAAAAGAATGGCGGAACAGCAAGTGCGCATGCACGAAGCGCTGTGCCGTGAACCTACCTCGTTGGCTGCCAGAGCAATGGTAGAAATTTGTGACCTGTCTCCCCACTCGCCCAGGAATGTTAGGACAAACGTCTGCATGAGAGGGGAATCGCCAGCCAGCTTCGCCCAGCTCTTCTTCGCATCAGCCGTCTGTATGGGTTGTAGGAAAATGTAGAATGTAGAATCATTCGGCCCAGTTGACTTTCTTTTTCTGTTTAGTTATTAACAAAGTATCACACAGGATGGTCTGACTGGCCCATCGGCTGACATGGCGAATAATTATCCCCTAGTACATATATGCACGGTGCGTACGTCCCACAATCTACCCGACGTCCCATACTCTTCAAAGAGCGGGGTGGCCTAAACGCGGTCATGCGGCCCGCTCATTTAAAATTTTAAGCACCACATTCACAACTTCCTTACCCCTTTCAGAAAAAAAAATGTACAGAGCTCAAACTTGAAAATCTACTCGCGCACGATCAGCAATGGTTTATTAAAATTATCATTACGAGTCCTAGAAAAATCGGCGGTGTCCATCAGTCGCCGGGGTCCACAAACGCCACGCTCCATGGGAAAGGAGGAAAGCATGCCGTGGGCTGCTAGCCAATGCGGGCGCACGGCGGTGCGTGACGTCACGGCAGAGGGGCAGCTCGAGTAGCGGGGCAGCGCTATGGCAGAGCGCCGGGGTGCGGCCCCGCCAAGATTTCGCACTTGGCCAGTTTGACCGTCAGCAGATGCGCTTAATTAGCTCTCCGGCATGTCCCGCACGCTTGTAGCGGTAATAGCGTGTATTTGTGGCCTACACGCCTTCCCTGAGCAGTACGAATGATACAGACGTGCAGAGGAAAGGGACGAATAAAGGCGATGCCATTTGACAACGCTTTTGCGCAAAGTTTCGCTTCATAACTTTGACCAGTGCCCATCGGATCATTTTGTGCAAAAAGGGCAAAACCAGAAATATTGCCCCCGCATATACTGTTGTCGGAATACCATGGACGGCCCAGTGCTTCAGCGTGGAGTTCTTCCCTGCGCCGGCATGGAGGTCCTTCGATCTATTCCAGAAGGGGTGTGCGGCAACCCAACGGGATTCACTCATCTGCTGCTCCACTACCTGGAGACGACAGGCCTTACACAGCGGATGTAGCCCGTAATTTCTTGCCCTATATTTTGTTTTTCTTCTCTCTCTCTCTCTCTCTCTCTAACCCTCTGCTCCATCCTTTCACTCCCCTCTACTGCAGGTGAGCTCTGGCTAAAAAAATATCCCCAGTGCACTTCCTTCCCTTTTCCTTAAACCACAAACAACGATTCTGTTTGATCACTGGGCATGCAGCCATATTGCTCAAAGCGAGAAAGAGCTAGGAGGGCGCTACCAAACTGCCTTTCTAACTCGGGTGGATCGTCACCTGAACGAGTTATGAAATAGCGTTTAATTCGTCATTGTTCGCTATCTAGCTCCAGACAGTCGTTCCACAACTTGAATACTCATGACCCAGACCTTGAATATTCGGTATATAATCTGGCATTGTACCAAACGGAAGCAATTTAGGTCATGGGTCTATCATACATGTCCGTTGCAAGACTAAATGGCGCTCTCGGAAAATGTTTCTTTCTCTAGGGGCGGGGGGAGGTTGTAAGCGCAGTGCCTTTATATCATATAAAAACACGCAAAATCGGATTATAACAGACCTTAAAAATATCGAAACAAATTGGAGTGAGCTGCTACTTGTAGCTGCGATGCAATATCAAAATAAATTTTAATATGTTTTAATATCTCTTATCAGACGTATACAACATTTCTGCAGGTTCCTAAATTTAGTAAAGCATTTTCAGTCAGACCACACAAATAAAATTTCGTAAATATCACATGAAATGGAAGGGTTGTATTAACTTCTATTTTATAAATACAGCTGCCTTCCTAACGTCCTCCTAAAAGAGGATCTATAGAATTGCAACCGATGTAGCTTCACAGTATATGAATGTGCACTTTCAATCACCTCACTAGTGCCGCTGTATTTTTTGAAGAAAAGAAAGCGTTACCTCATTTTCGGCTTCCTTGATGACGGTTTTGGCTTGGCTTTTCTCCATTGCGTAACCTAAAAACGCGCACACATGCACTGTAGGCGTCAAACACGTTTTATAAGGCCCATCCAGATATAAATTAACACAAACGTGCGTGGTTTGGCTTACCTTCAGCGATCATTCTGGAGCCGAAGACGATCAACAGAATCACGGATAGATAATGCGTGTAATCCTTCTGCACGAGGGAAGCGCATGAGCCTATCATGGCTGCAAGGAAAGACAGGTATCGATTAATGGCGTAGCTATAGGGTGAGCATCACACACGGAATAAAAGCGTCACATCCACGTACCTGAACAGACGGACATGAGAGTGTTTGCAGAGAGTGCCCCTAAAATGGCCGATGTCTTGGAGTGCCTCATTGCCATTAGTGCAGTAATGAAAAAAGTCTTGTCTCCCACCTCAGAAAATACTATCATGATTGCTACGGTGATAATTTGGGAATCCATCACTTCCTGCTGCTCGACGTTTCGTTCTTATTCACCGCTTCGATCTTAACGGACGGATGGCTGGAACATAGAAGACACAGAAGGTGATCTCGGTAAGCAATTTTTCGCCCAAGCGGACTCACCCTGCAGCTAGCCGATCGAGTCAAGTGTCGGTGGTCTGGCAGCACCGTCTTGTTTATCTTCTAAAAGCCCGTATGCGTACATATACGTTCGTCTTAGGTCGATTGTCTCCTTCCAATTATCTTATCTATTGTCTCCGCGCGTGTGCAGGCTGACTCGAAGAAACTTAGATAAAAGCTCCTTCTGTAATAGCAAATGCACGAGCAAGACGCGTACGTATGTATGTAGCAACCAGGGCATTTATAGATACGCACCTCTACGTGCTTGACGGACTCTTCGAGGCGGGTTGAAATAAGACGATCCTGACGTCTTATTGGGGCACATCTCGGCAACAAGAAGTGCTGACATAATATCGTTCTTTGTTGTAATTTTCTTCGTCTTGAGAAACGTGTCAGCATTACGAAAGGCCGCCTTTAGCTGACGTGAATTACCATTGATCTTATTCGGTATTTAAAAAGCTTTAGTCTTCAAATGCACAGCTGTGCTAGCTACCGCGTTTGTAAAATGTTATACCGGACAGAAGGTAAAACAAAGAAGCTACCAGATACAAAGAAAGCAAAAATAAGCTGCTTACATAATGCAGAAATACTGTATACTGTGGCGTCTCGTTGCTGCCGGAATTGAATGTTAATCAATTTGGTGGTTTTTTTCTCCTTTATTAATTTCGAACGAATCATTCAACGCGCGCTACGAACGCGCGGCCCCGCACTGTAGGCGCACCGCGCAGCCGCCGCCGCGCGGCTAGCGCGGCAGTCGCGTATGGAAACAGGAAACCCCAGTGAAGCAGAGCATGGCCAACACACGTGCCAAAGTTGACCGTACTCCTCTCCCAAATTTGGCGCATGCGCTGTGCGTTCCAGTCCTTCAGTGGATCGGCTGGGTTGGCGCACGGCGACGTACCGTTTGGTCAGACAGCTTAGCAGACAAACTTCGCATCTGCCCGATCGTTATGGGTATCCAGGCCCTAGGCCTAGAAGATGATCGCCCCCACGCCCTAAGTAGCAGTATTTCTTGTGACTGAAGACCAACATCGCATCCGCTGACGGTCAGCGAAACCTCCGCAGTCATGGAGACGGAATCTCCTATGCAGGAAACGGTCTACGGCACAACAAACGAGGAGACACATGACGTGATGTCCGAAAAGGTGCAGACGCTGGCTGGAAATATCTACCAGGAATTCCAGCGCATGATCGAGAAGTACGACGAAGATGTGGTCAAGGAGCTGATGCCACTCGTGGTGAACGTGCTGGAGAGTTTGGACTTGGCTTGCATGGAGAACCAAGAACATGAGGTGGAGCTGGAGCTGCTGCGAGAGGATAACGAACAGTTGGTGACCCAGTACGAGCGCGAGAAACAGCTGAGGAAAGCGGCTGAGCAGGTGATTGATGCTTGCGCACTTATGCGCCGATATCAGTTGTGGAGAACGTGAGCAGCGAGCTACCGAGCTCTGTCAGCGGCGGCCTACTCGATGATTCAGTGCATTTTGAAGTTTACATCGAAGAGTGTAACAAACACTTCAGCGATTTGCTAGATGTGGCGTAAACGCGCGAGATTTGGCTTAAACGGCGCGAGTAGCGAGGAAGTTCAGCAGCGGACACACACCGTGCTCGCATCTTGTGGTATTCGGAGCGTAACTTCATTCACCATATTTTAGGTCGCTGATCACGGGCCGGGGCACGGACAGCGATTGCGTCTTGCGCTTCGAGTCGGTGGCCCTTGAACTTCACGATTTAGGGCAGTTTTAAACCCGCTTACGGGACCCGCTATAGGGCGGAACGCATTGAATGGGGCCCACAGTCTCCTCATCAAAGCTGCCAAGTCTCGGATGTCGCGTATATTCGCATCCTGTACGAGTCTTTTCGTCGCGTTGCGCTGTGATAGTGCGGTGTCAGGCTTCCTCTCGTGATACGCAGAAGCGGTGCATCTATTGCGAAAGGCTGCCACGGCGTGCGAGTTTCTTGGTGGCAGAAGGCGATCAGCGAACCAAAGCGCGTCAGCTGTTCGGCGCCCCAGGGATCCATCGAAGCTCGTTCGGGAGCGCGACCTACTTTCTGTTCTTGCTGCAATCTGGGCAAACATGACGAGGTTACGCAAACCAAGAATCACATTTTGCTTGCTTTTACGAAAGCAAACAAACCAGCAACAACGTTTAGTAACCGTATGAACCCTTTGCGAAAGTTCTGAATGGCTGAGTCTCGATCGCTTCGTCCCCGTCACTCCGAAGGGCGAGCGCCGAAGAGTAGCGTTTGGTTTCATTGAACTCTGCATTCATTTAATGGCCGGCCCTACACAAGGCCAGAGGCGCCCACTTCCTGCGTTTGGGTGTTCCCGCTGCGTGGTACGCGCGTGTGGGCTTCACTTTGATCTCCGATGCGCTCGCGATCGCAGCCTTCGTTTCTCGCTCATCAATGTTTCCTTGGCTTCCTGAGTGCTGTCATCTTTGCCTCGTGCTGCACTTGGCTGTTGTGGCCTTCCTAGCCTTCGCTTGTGTTCATTGGCTGGTTTGTGTCGTTTTCCCGCCTTTCTTGTTCGATGGTGTCGATTCTACTGCTTAGCACTGTGTCACTAATCAAAAGGCATCTCGACAACAAAGCGGTCGGCTCTTTTTTATTCGTTTTTTTTTTCGAAGCAAACCCCTTTAATATCGATTTCCATGCTATATTATTGCAGAAACTATTAGAAGTTGAGTACACTGTTGACGATGATCGCCGGGACCTCGAAGGAAAAGTTGAGGGGCTTGAGTCGGCTGTTCGTATCCTGGAGCTCAAGTCAAAGAACTCCTCCGATCATGGTAGGCCCTTGGCTGCTGATGTTTCTCAGCCTCTGCATGTCTTCACGCTTTACAGCCCTGTCTTTACATGTTACAGCATCAAGGTTAGAAGAGAAAGAGTCCGAAATGAAAAAAGAATATGCCAAACTCCACGAAAGGTACACTGAGGTGAGCAGTTTTCTGTAAAAGGTTTTATTGAGATCTTTTCTTTGACACTCATTGAGAAAATGTGCCTGCAGTTGTTCAAGACGCACATGGATTACATCGAAAGAACGAAGATCCTGTTTGGCTCGGACAGGATGGAGATGTCGGGCACGAAAGGGAGGTGAGTGGAGGGCATACGAAATTGGTGTTATTTTGCCTACAGGCTTTTTTGTCCTGCTGACGCAGGGCAAAGCCAAAGAGGTGTCGGCCTTAATTGCTGCTTTTTAAACTATTGGCATTCTTGTGAAGTTGCGTGTGCTAATTAACGTTCCATCGGCAGCAGGAAAACAGGAATCTCAACATACTAGCTTGAATGTTTTGTTCTTATGTGGGTGGGAAATAATGTAGACTGCACACAGTAAATGAGTCAAGCACACAATGTAAATATAGCCAAGCCCCACCATTATCTTACTGAATAATCCAAAATATTAAAATTTGGATGTTAGGCTATATTTCCTTGTTCCTAGTTCATTTCCTCAGTTCATGTCTGTGTCCTTGTACCTTTCTGCGGGTTGAGGCGGTTGTGGAATTGATGGTGCACCATTCTAATACTTTCACGGCTGCCGTGATGATTCACTGGTGCCACCAATATCTGACACCGTTTACTGGAAATTTGATTGAGAGCACATGATAACTCATCACAAAAGGCAGCTTTGCTTTGCAAACAGAACTTACGCATTGTCAAAAACATGACTAGCGGACTTTACACAAGTGTTGCAAAGCTTACTGATTCGAAAAATTGCCCATCAAAACATTGTTGACCTTTAAATGTAAAAGTTTATTTGTGAAATTTTACTGCCACTGTCAAAAAGAACAAGAAAAATAAAAAAATGGCAGTGCATAAATTCATGTGTCAAGTCGGTCTAGAGGAGCTCATGTTTTAAATTTTGAACACAAGCATAACAAAAGCATTAGTTAGGAAAGTCTCGCTTATGCACAAGAAAAATATCAAGCGAAGAAAAATGACGTGTTTTTGTTTTTTATGGGGAATCAAATTCTGTTTTTCCAACTTTTCCTAAGTAAAGATATGTATCCAACTATCTTTACTTGTTCTTTTGCACCATGCAATTAACTCCTAATTAATGACATAAGCATAACATACTCTTGAGTGCCGGTAATACCTTCTCGTGTATACAGTTGCAGTAATTAATGCAGCCGCATTTGCTGCTTCACATCAAGTGCCCGTAGGCCTATGTCCTTAGGAGCTCATGCTTCATGGCCAGCCTGTGTAAAACTTCTGGATTGAACTTACAGCATAATGGGACAAATTCAAAATTTTAACTCTGGTTCTTTGGTCTGACTTGAAACTTGCTCTATTGTTGCATCTAGCTGCAGTGCGTGTTATGATTTGTGGCTCTGTGCAGGTAATTCCTTGTTTTTTGCTTCTTGGAGAAAGAAACTAAGCAAACTTGATTTTTTTTTATTTGTCTTATCAACAGCCTGCTGTATTTCGTACGATTTATAAATATGGGGTACTGATTTATACTTGCTGTTCATTGATAAAAATCTTTATAAAGTGGCTGTGCATCCTTTTTGCTTTTTTCAGACAGCGTGAAATATTTTGAGTGGTTAACTAGTTTGTTTTGCAGCTAGTTGGGCTGCATGCACGCACTCAAGCTCTCAAGAGCTGACCCAAAATTTGTCACTTGTTGAATGCTTTGCAAAGCTTTCAGATGGAGTAAACACTGCTAGTCTCAGTGGACTTGGCTAAAAGGCCGCGTACAGGTTATGCTCACCCGTGAAATAAATTGCACACAGCTGGTAGGCTACCGGAGGTTGCTTTTTCTAATAAAGAGGGAAATGAGCTGTGCAGAACTAATAAGAGAGCTGTCAAACAAAACTAAAAGAATTGCACTCAAATCTTGCAATGGCTCAGCCAGCCAAGCAGCAGCTCTTGTATTTCATACTTCTGAGTAGTGCGAGTCAAATGGAATGTTAGGGTAAGGCTGAAGCCTAGTAGCACAAATGCTGCTCTAGCCTGGCACTGGTCTCACCGTGGATTCCGTCCCTGTGTCCTGCTGCCGAGCAGCAAGGCGGGGCTGCACTTTGCCCTCAGCAGGTCCCCTGGCGGTCCTGCCTCCCTGGGCCTCTCGGGAGAGACCACGCCGGCCAAGACAATTCCAACGTCCCCAGACTATCCGGACCTCGTCTCGCCAACTAAGAGCTCAGACTCCAATCCTAGCCTCAAAAGCGAAATTCAGGTCAGTAGTGTCAGATGAAATACCGTTTGGTAAACGGCTATATACGCACATAGTTCTGTTCCCCTGGACTGGTTTTTATGCATACTACTGCATACTTGCTCTTCCTTCTTGCTTGCTCCTTTGTGTTTCATATGTACAGTTAGACTGCACAGTCATTCGTATTGCCAGAGGCCTTGGGGCCCATGCCATTATGTCTGTCATGCACCCTGGTTGCCTACAATTCTCCTGAATTTATACCTACCTTACACCGTATTACTAGCTTCTCTTGTTTTTTCACTGGAGGACCGTAGCATTGCATACTTCAGTTTTGTGGTGCCTATGTGTATGTGAACGTGTGTGCGTCTTGAGAGAAACGTAGCCTTCCTGGGGGGGGACTTTGCAGGAAGTTCGTGTTGGTACAGTGCCGCCCACACCACAGCCTTCCCAGCCGGCACCGGCAGAACAACAGCCACCTAAGGTTGGCCAGGTGCAAAGTAAGCTCCTCTTGGAACGTTTCACAACGGACTTCTAAATGTGGTGGCATATGTGGGGCAGTGGGGCGTGGTGAATCGGGGGATGTGTTTTCCTGCCCAAAAGTCTCTAAAATTTCTGATGCTCTTCCTAATATTACGCCATTTTTCGCGCCTTTGCAACAAATTTACTAGTTCCAACTAAAAAATCTAATGTGAGGGCTAGGTTTTCTTATGGTACTTTCTTAATTCTTTGGAAAACATAAACTTAAAGTTGAACCAGTTTTTCTTGCTTGCTTGTTCCTTTTTGTTAGCTGAGACAATGCTGGGGCAAATCAGACAAAAATAAGAGCAATATTAGACAGGCAATCGTCTTTGAAACTTCTTACACCCTGGTGTGCTTTTTTAGGCTCGATATTGAGCAACAGGCTAAGCAGAATCATTCCATTACCTTGCAGAATTGTGCAACCTTTGTTAATATTTTTATTTTCATCTAATGATAATGATCAACGCGGTGCTAGCATTTTTAAGATAAGATGCTTATCTTATTGCAGAGAGTGGATGGGTGGATGGCTTTAGCACCGACATGTCCATGTCGGAAACAACTTCGTTGACCCCCGAGGTAGAAGACATTGAGGACATCACGCACGATGATGAAGTTGGTGTCGACAAGACGACTGTGCGCAGGTAGGATCGTACGTCTTCACTGAACAGGAAAGCTGCCAAGTGGGCAGCGCCATGCTGTTTCATTTGCTTTGCATCCTTGTGAGCACAACTTTGAACATAGATTGTGAAGGAATTGTGCACTAAGCCTAGCTCGCATAAACCTCTTCCGCTCAAGGTGAAGTCTGATTCGTCTAAGCACGTTGCCTTGTGATTTGGAAAAGTTTTGGTTGTTTTAGCTTGTAGTTGTTACGAAAACCGACACTTTCGGTGTTCGGAACAGTGGCACGCCTAAAATGCTTCAATGACACTATGAATGAAGACAGGAAAGCGGAAGGGAAATGAAAAGAAGGCTGAGAGGGAGTGGGTTAAGGTTAATGTTGCAAGCAAATCCAAGAAAAATTTTTGCCAGTTTTTATGAATGTATCACAATAAAACAACGACAAAACTTAAAACCTGAACTTGGTACAAAATGGGTAGCTTTGTGTGGTCCCTGTATGTTTGTTTCAGTAATTGTCTGCTGCACGTGATAACGAATGCGGGTGTTGCGTGCTTTGTTCTTGGTGCACTAGGGAGCAACGCAGGCCAAACACCCTTTACCAGGAGCTCAGTTTTCACGATGAAAACATTGCCGAAGGGGAAGACGGCTCGGACGTCACAGGTAAGTGCTCAGTGAGACCCTTCGAACGAGAACAGGGCTGGCATGCCTGTTTCGTAATTTCCGCTGTTCATTTTTACTCTGCTATTTCCTCTTTTCACTGGTCTAACATGTCTGCCTTTGTAGTAACATCTCAAACTTTGTAACGGCTCTACTATGTTTCGTCTCGCGCTTTCCATGAGACAGCATTGCTCTTTCTATTTACCCGCTTTGCCAGTTGTCGTGGTTCTTATAATGACAATGACTTGAAATGAAAAATAACGAAAAGGCCTTGTTCTTGATAAGTCAGGCAAGCGTGCTTTTTCCTATTGCCACTAACATGATTTTGCTGACAACCTTTCTTGCTTCTGTGCCTTATAAATGCCGCCCCCAGGAAACTATGTCCATCCAGGGGAATATGCGTCATCAGGTTAGTCTTGGCAATGGAAAGAAAAAGAAAGCCTAAAACGTGTCGTGTTGGCACTCGTAGTGGCGTATTATCACCCTCTGCTTGCTTGCCTGTCCCTGTGTGGGGAATGCTTGGCTGCTCTCCCGTTGGTTGTTTAAATCTTTGTTGCGGCGAAGTTCTTCAAATTAAACATTTGCTCTGTGTGCTTGAAAATTGGAAGCTTTAGCACTGTGTTTTCTTTTCTTCAATGTTAGGTTGTGTACCGTATTAAGAAGGCAAAACAAGTTGTATTTTTTAGGGAACGTGTACATTGGGTTGTTTTACTTGCAGATCAGCAAGTTAGGCTGTTTTGCAAGTAGAAGAGCATAACTATTTTACTTGCAGACTTTTTACTGCCTTACTTGAGGACTAAAAACTTGACATTTAAATTTAAACAAAAAGAGGAAAACTTTGTGAATTAATTGTAGTTGGTCCTGAAGCCGTTTAGAATCCCTCAGCACTGGCATGCGAGTGACAGTAACAGACATCTCACTCGATTTGATTTGCTCTTAACCGTTTAAGATCACATGTCAGCACAGCTAAAGACAAGTTTGTCTTCGCTTAAATTTCAAGAGTGTGCTTTGCACAAGTTCCTTGCATCACACTTTATAAGCAAATGTTACATGTTGATGAACTGAATGAACCAAGCATGCTGCTTGATGTTGGCTGTGGGGCAAGGCATGTTCTCCTGTTGTTTCCTTAGTGGATTCTGGTCAGTGCTTCTCCTTATTTTTGCCTGGTTTCTTTGAACGAGCGCATGGATTTGTTCCCCTTGTTTCATTCCCCTTGTTTCTACCTCTTTTTTGTTTCTCCTTTTTCCTTTTAGACAGTGACAATGAGAGTGAGCCAGGTAATCACAGTGGCAAAAACGGTAGGCCTCTGTGGCATTCTTGTTCGTTTGTGTCTGCGTCTGCGCATTGTGTCGTGCATTGTCACTGTTGCAGCCTGCATTGTTACCTACCAGCAGCTTGTTTCAGTCTCACTGCCCTTGAATTGCACTAGGCACGAGTTGTATCTCATGCAAGACTTAGTGATTGACCATTTTTTGGGAGACTGGCTGTCTATAAATGACTGTCTTTTAGGAGACTGGCTAGTGTCTCTAAAATTTGGCTTCATTGTAACAAACGATCTAACAAATTTTAGGGAAAGCTAAGATTAATTTGTGGCAGCTGTTGCAGGCGGGGCATTGTCTCGTTGTGTGTGCACATTAGATTGTTATAGTCTAATTTTTTACGACGGGTTTTAACTGCAGTTGACCTGTAGTTGTAGTTGTATGTAGATGATAGTTGGGATGGTGATGATTGAGCAGGCTTTCAGTGGGCACACATTGACTTTCGACTGAAAGTTGAGGGGCAAAGGTGATTTCACGGGGAGGTTGCTAGAAGCTGAGGTCTGTTCTTACTAGCTAAATAAGTGCTATTAATTGGTTGCTTAACCCTTTGAGGGTCGAATTTTTTCGCCAAATGCGACCCCCCAGGGTCGATTTTTTTTATTGCTGATTTAAATTCGTCGGATGAATCTATTTTGAGAAAAAAAGTATAGTAATTTTTTTAGGGTGACCATAAAGTGACAAAAAAATCGTTTATGTTGTTACATATATCTGGTTTATTCATGAGTAACACCAGGAAAATTCTAAATAAAAACGAGAGAGAACAAGCCGGCACCTTTTGAGTGAGTCGATTAGATATCAGTTTCGCAGGCGCAAAAAGCGGGAAGCGACCGGAGGACGATATTAAAACCAGCCGCTGCGTGCGCGGGCGCGCGGCTGGATGCGGGAGCGATAGACGGTGCACCGCTCATAAAACACACAAAAAAAAAGGAGAAAAGAGCCTCATCAGTTTCGCAGGCGACCTTAGTCTGTGGCAAGCGCAAGAAGCGAGAGGCGCCCGGGCGCCAGGTGAGCCATACCCAGCGCGCCCCCTTGTTAGTGGATGCGCAAACGATTGCCGGCACGTCGCTGAAGTAAATCATAAAAAATAAAATGAAGAGGGATCGGTGCAAGAAAAAATTTTGACATATTTCTGCAGTGTGGCAGCACATGCCAAGCAAGAGAAGTTGGCGAAAAAGGCGCGCTTTTTAAAGATACAAGCAATGTCGTACATGTACGTCATTGACCATTTTGAAAGTGTTTGCCGATGCCGTACATGTACGGCCGTGACCCTCAAAGGGTTAAGCTGCTGGACCTCCTCACTACATGATATTGTAGGCAGTATGTCAGTATGCGTTTTATTGTCTAGAAATCGGTCCTCGTACTTACCTACTGTGGTTATAATACGTGCATGTGAGTCGTCTGGTGTTCATAGCAAAAACAGGTCGAAAGGGGAGCGCATGTAAGCTGGTTATTGTGATGAAATACGCAAGGCAAGCACTGCCATGTGCTGTGGTATTAACAGGGGCGAGACAGCATTGCATATTGCGCGTTTGTAATAGAAACCATTTTCCTGTGCCAAGCTGCTCCAGAAGCCTCAAAATTCTGAAAATTGCAGCAAACTGGTTTGGAACAGCTTAAAAAGCAAGGATTCAGATGCTCATGTCAATGTCAATGGGGATAAATGCCGACATCATTACATGATTTTCAATGTAGCCCCAGGGTGTCAAACGTGGTGCATGTGTCTGTAATCGGGGTTCGTGAAGTGAAATTTTTGGGGTCGTTGCAATGCTGTAAGACGCTGAGTTATTGCTGTTTGACAGTGAGCTTGCGAGCCATGGAATAGAAACCATATATGTAGCGGAATAGAAATTTGATTTTTCATGCTTCTAAGATGACACAGTAAATGTTGTTAACTGCTCCAAAGTGAGTTTTTTTCTGCTCCAGAAATTGCTTCCAAATCTGTTTCAGCTGTCTCACCCCCGGTATTTAAGCAAAGTAAACCGTAATGCTAAGTTTCTATGCGGCGTCTGAGCTTGGAATTTCAGTGTAGGGGTTGAAGCATCCTGCTGCTGGGCTCAAACCCTCTTCATTTCTGGTGGCCATTGTGGCTGAACAAAAACATCATGATATGGAGATTTGGTTGTGCAGTAAAGCCTCTGCTGTTCCTAGTTTCGTTAGGACACACTCTCCCGGCCACTCACACCATACTCTTAGGAGGCAAGTAACAAAAATATTGGTGATTAAAAATAAAAACAACATAAGATAGTTGTGGACACTACCTGATGTGGGGAGGTCTGGCATATAAGCCAAAAATAGGTTTGGTTAAACTGCACTTTACTGAAATACTGAAGAGTGCTTTGCTGAATGGCACAATGTTTTTTTATTTTTTTCCCCCTTTCTTAATGCTGCTTAAAGCCAATAGTTGTTGCACAGTGCAAGTGGTGCACCTACAGTTTTTTTCATAAGGTGCATGCAGGCTTTGTCAAACCAAAAGGAAAAGGAGAAAACAAAATGGGGGAGCTTGTTAGACAAAACAATTCAATTGATTGATTGATTGTGAGGTTTAACGCATTGACGCTTCAGAGGTGATGAGGCGCGCCGTAATGGAGGGCTCTGGATTAATTTCAACCACCTGGGGATCTTTAACATGTGCTGAAATCTCGAACACACGGGCATTTTCGCTTTTCGCCTCCATCAGAAAAGTGGCCGCCGCGACTGGGAATCAAACCCGCGTCCTCGTGCTCAGCAAAACCATTCAAGCCAAGAGGGTTACTTTGCTGCGCGTCTTGCCTATTGCAAACTAGTATTTGTTTGTTTCCCTGCAGCCTTGCAGTTGTGCTTGTTGCCTTGGCATGTGAAACGTCAACAACTTTTCTGATTTTTGTTGATTGTTTTGTGTGTTATGCTTGCAAGCTGTTTGCATTTGTAAGCTGCAGTTTTTGTGTGTGCCATACTTTGTCTTGTCTGCTGTTGCAAAAAAAAAAAGAACTGTTTTCTGAACTCTTTGCACTGTGTGCTGAATCACTGCGCCAGCGGCAGTGCTGTTTTGCAGTTGAGTAATAACAAAACTTGTTTCTTCTGTTTTTGCACGTCCTTACTGACAGTTACTGACAACATTTTCGGTAAGCATGACTTATCCGTATTTTTGATAACACTGATTGGCATGAAGATGTTTATTAGCCCCTAAGCATTAAATGTTTTAACTTAAAGCAAGCATTTAATGCAAACTTATGCTTATACAGTAAACTCTCGTCATAACGAAATGGCTTTATTTACGATTTGGCTTTATTCGCAGCGTTTCATGTTTTCCTTTGCAGGGTGCAGAGAGCAAATCATCTCTGCTTTTAACGAAGTATCGCTTATAACAAAGCCAATTTCTAGTCTCGAGGGCTTCGTTATAATGAGAGCTTACTGTATCTGTAAGTTTACCAGTGCTAATCATTATCCTGTAAATTCTTTTGGGTAAAGTAGTTTCAAATTCTGATAATTCTTCTCTGACGTCTGTAGGCTATTCCATGCTATTCCTCTCTTGTAATTGTTGTTCCATACCTGCTTGTTTCTTTCTTCTAAAGCCCCTGACGAGAGTAAGCATGTTTCCAAAGCGAGGCTTCACGCTTTAAAATGCTTTTTGCTTCTGAAAAAAAAAAAAAAGCTATGTAAGCTTGATCATTGCTTGTCACCAACCAGAAGCTTTCGCTTATGCTTTCTGTAATCTCATACTTCAGGATCTGCTCTTGCTTGGCAGCACCGACGGGCATATATTACAGAAAATAACAACCGTACGAATGAACAAAAGTAAAGCTAGTCTACATGCACCAGCATTCTTCTGTAGTTACTATTGAATTTCAGAAAGTTTGTACAACTCATTCACTGATTGGTTGATTTGTAAGGGCGGGGTTTTGATACTTTTGCAACAAGTAATAGCTTATGAAATTCTATTGATACATTTCTCCTTATTGCATTTTCCTACATGTTACATTGCAAAAGCATGGTCCCACTGTAAATTTTTACCTTAACGAAAATTGGTTTTTAATTTAGTTTAAGTTCAGGTAATGCTCTTTCTTTGAGTGTATGCATTTTTATCTCGCAGTCCCGTTAAGAAATATATTAGCAAGGTTTTCTGTGTAGACATGTTTTATCAGCGAGGATCTTGTGGATGTGTCGTATAGCAGGGCCGCACACTGATGAACTCCTTCGTGCAGGTATGGGCAAGGAAGTGGAGAACATAATTATGGAGAATATCGAACTTTTGGCCACAAAGTGAGTCCACTTATGCTGTTCTTTTCTTTTTTTTTTTCTGCCTTGGGAGCTTCTTGTTGTTCTTGAGTCTGCTGTTTGGGAGCAGTTGCATGTTGTACCGCTAAGGCCACAGCAGCAGGGCTCGTGTGAAAGGCATAGCAGCCGCAGAGGGGAACTGCCTGTGGCGCTGGGGGCAGCCTTTGAAGAAGTTCACTAGGACTAACATGATTTGTCTCTCCCGATTCGCCCACTGCATGCCTGGATTAACACATAGTTGTTTCTGCTTCTAGGAATGCGCTAAACATTGTTAAAGACGACCTAATCGCCAGGGTCGACCTTCTCACCAGGTGAGTCTGACCCCCCCGTGCCCCTTCTCCTGCACTTTTCACCCCCTCTTTCCACATGTCCCTGTTGGAAATGTCATGTTCTGTTGAAAGGACTGGGGAAACTAAATTTGCACTCTTGTGCTTGAGCGTTCACAATGTGAGACTGGTGGATAGACCTTGTAATCCAGCTAGAAGATTGCTGGAAGCGTTTAAATGTCTCAGCTCAGATCTTTGAGAACATTTATTGCAAACACTGTTACGTATAGGGTCAGGAAAGGGAACTGCAATGCCTTTTTATTAAGCAAATGTAGCTTTATTCACATATTGACATGTCTGTTGCACTGAATGTCCAGAGGATCAGAATTTTATTTGTCATGCTCCTGCCTAGTGCACACTGTATTGTGAAAAATGACATTGGGACATGTTTTAGGTAAATGCTTCATCTTCTTTACCGAGCGTGGTTAAGCCAATGTAATAGTTGTCTACTCAACCAGGAGGTGATAACCTTATGAAGTCTTCGGAGCTGTCTTTGGAATAACAAGTTTAATAAAATAGTTTGAACAGCCCCCTTGGAACTATGCGTTACGCTTAGAATTTAGTGTCTTTTTTAGTACAGAAAACACCAGCATGTATGATACATATGTGCTGTGAAGAGAAAAAACTGTTGCATTGGTTTGCTAAAGATGGAGGTTAATTTTTATTGTGTGTGCTGTAGTCTTAGTTATTTTAGGTGGAGAGCCACGTAGTTGTGGCACGTATTTGGTTTCCAAGCCAAGCCATGATGCTTATACGCGCGGAAGAGACAAGTTTCTGGTTTCCAGCAGGGAATCTGTGGCACACACTTTTATCCGAGCAGTTGCATGTGTTGTGGCAGGCCTTAAAAAACTATGTCACTGTAGCTTTCCTGCTGTTAACTGCTTCAGTGGTGGTGGTGGTGATGGTGTTTCAAAGTATGCTATGCGTGTAACAAAACATGCAAGGTCGCCTTAAAGGTGTTGAGTGCAGGAGCAGGCTTATCTAATGGCTGTTATTAATACTTATTAACATATCTAAGGTATAATTATCTTGAGACTTTGCTGCCAAGAGCCGGTGCTTTCAGGATGCTTGCGATGAAAATGCATGTAGCAGATATGTGTAACAGTATAGCAGTTGAAGGGGCATAAGAGGCAGCGGACCAAATTTCTTGCTGCTATGTATAACACAACTACACACCAACGGTGCTTTGAAGGAAATGGAGTGCTCAGCAACTGTACAATGTAAGCGGTTGTGGTGCAAGCACAGCTCCTTCTTGGCATTTGTTATTCATAGCGATGGACCTCTTCAGCAGTGATGTTGCAAATGGCAAAGTGACAGGTTTGAAGGGTTGCACTTTAAGATGTGCTGCTAGTGTTGGTAGGAAACTAGCAAAAACTAGACCTTAGCATGGTATCCCTGTGTCTTAGCTTAAAGTACCAACCTTATAAACAAATTAAAGGTGGACATTTTTCGTGGCATCTTTATTGAAACAGACCTTCCTATTTCTTTATCATTTAAATTAAAAAAAAATTTGTACCTGTGCACGCGCCCTGTTAAAAAGCGCAGCTTTAAACTGTGGGCAGAACCAAAATGCAGATGTCCGAAATTTCATGTGCAGTAAGAAAAAAATAAGACCTTGTAGGAAATTGCACGATAAATGGTTCTCTCTTTCTGCACAGTGAAAAAGAAATCCTTCAGGGTGAAGTGAAGTCCTTGGAGCACACCCGAGACAGCCAGAAGCACAAGCTGCATGAACTGGAAGAGGAGCTCAAGAAGTGCAAAGAGGAACTGGACAAAATGAAGGCAGCCAAGTCCGATGACGAGGTGAGCACTTCTACTGGAACCGTGTGTGTAGTGAAAACTGTTTTGCACTACCAACAATTGTGTCTTTTCCTTGGCACGCATGTGAGCTTACAAGGTTGAGTGTTGCTCGCAAGAGCTCTGCTGTACTATGGTGGTGGGCATGTCCAATGGGACTCGAGCTTTGAATATGGCTGTTTAATCAGATGAGCAACAGATTTTAAACAAATGGCTTGTTTTTCTTCTTCTTTTACTATAGATGTACATTCTAAAGCTGGCAAGTATTTCACTATGTTACATACACATTACAAGTCTGCATGCACGTTCATTCATTTTTGCCAAGCTGCTGTTACCTACTTCCTGGATTGAGAAAAGAAACGTCGCCTCTTGTACATTAAAAAGGTTGACGTTTGTGACTTGAGTGTGGTTGGTTGACGCATGTATGATTGTAAATGTTGACACCTGGCTGATCAGCTACATTACATGTGCATTGTCTTGCTTCAGTGATTGGACACTCCCTGTAAGCAGTCTGTACAAGACTTGGTACAGCAAAGAGCTCTCCTTTATCGAACTGAGCTTGACAGTAAATGCGGACAAAATGGGCTCGAGAATGAGCTGCCAATAAAATTGCTCCTAGAGAAAAACTGTAGCAGAGGTTGAACCCATGTATTCGTTTTATAAGACTACAAAGCTTAGTGTGAATGATTAATGTAGTAAACGTAGAGCTGTAATGTCCGATACTGATAGACATTGAGAGCTTTTTCAGCGTACAAGCTCCAAGGAAAATCAATACAGCAGTGATTATTAAGGGGGGAGGCTGGTCTTAGACAAACTTTTTTATTTTTCAAGCTATTGAGATGAAAACTTCCAAACATGTATTTCAGCATTCTGATTTCAAATATAAATTTAGATTTCGGATATCGCAAGTAGTTCTAATTTCATACAGATTTCATTGTTAAAAGCCTATCCCCAATTTTAAAAAAAATCTGCTTTAATGATGCTTCTAAACTGCACTTCATTGCATTGTTTAGCAACCAGGGAGTGCAATAAAAGTATTCCCATGCTTCTAGCCTTCCTACAACCAATTGTATGAGGGTTCAAACTTCGTTGTTTGAACAAACTTCGATGTTTGAGGGTTCCAACTTTGTTGTTTGAACCCTCATACAAATGGTTGTAGGAAGGCTAGAAGCATGGGAATACTTTCATTGCACTCTCTGGTTGCTAAACAATGCAATGAAGTGCAGTTTAGAAGCATCATTAAAGCAGATTTTTTTTAAAATTGGGGATAGGCTTTTAACAATGAAATCTGTATGAAATTAGAACTACTTGCGATATCCGAAATCTAAATTTATATTTGAAATCAGAATGCTGAAATACATGTTTGGAAGTTTTCATCTCAATAGCTTGAAAAATAAAAAAGTTTTGTCTAAGACCAGCCTCCCCCCTTAACATTGCTGCAAGACCCATTGCCTTCTCCACGTTGCATGCTGGAATGTCGACTTCTTATTGGATTTTGACTTATTGGAAGCTACCACCAGCACCAGCAAGTTCATAAGCGATGCGTTAACCGTGCGAATTAAATTTCCCGCTGCAGCAGGAGGACGTGCCGATGGCGCAGCGTAAGCGGTTCACGCGGGTGGAGATGGCGCGGGTTCTGATGGAGCGCAACCAGTACAAGGAGCGCTACATGGAGCTCCAGGAGGCCATCCGGTGGACGGGCATGATCAAGGCCTCCCGCACCGACCCCACCGCCGACCCCAAGAAGAACCGCTCCTCCATCTGGAAGATGTGAGTGGCACTCAATGGTGGAACGCTCGTTCCGCCTCTGGCTTTTGTGTGTGCGTTTGATCTCGTGCATTCAGTGGGACAGGACAAAGTTGCTCTTAAGTTGTCAGGACACAACATTCTGTGGTGAAGCTTTTAGGGTACCTTTGATAGTAGGCAAGCTTTCCTTTTGCAGATGTGGTGGGGATAGCACCTGCCACTTTAAAGTTTTGGATATATGTGACCCAGCTTAAAAAAAAAACAAAAAAACCTGTCTTCCACAGAGCAAGTTGACCCCGGTGCCTGTGGTATTACCCTCCTTGTTGCTATTGGATCGCTATTGAGGGCAGGTATTTTGCATGCTCATTGCGTTGTAGCAGAGGTACCAACATTGTCATCTCAGGAATACAAGAAAAAGCAGGCAGGACCAAGTCAGAGTCCTTGATCACACCCATAGGCTTTAATTTTTTAATTTTATAAAGTATCTGCCGCCAGTCATCACAGGAGAATAAAGGGTTTCCTATTCAGTAATGTGGCGTCCACTGCCCCCTTCTCTTAAACCTTGTGTGGTGGCCTTCTTTCATGGCTGGGGACAGTGTGGCCCAGGCTGGAAATTGCGGTGTCGTAAGCGTGTCACTAATAATTTGTTGCCTTTTGCTGAAACAGGTTGCAGTAACAGTTACGAAACCCGATTTAGCAAATTTCTCATATTAGTGAACAAATTTGAATTCCCCCCGCACTTTCCCGTAGGCTTAGTTATTCACGAATGACTTTTTTTCTGTACTAGCAAGCAGGTACCACCTGAAAACTAAATCACTTGATATTGCAATGCTGGGGAAAATACTATGTGGTGTGGGAATGGGAATGCACGAGTAAGGAAGGCACCTGCACAATGCCTACAGAATGCATCTACTACAGTAGGAAAACCATACCTGTGGGTCTTTACGATGTTCATGGTGGAGCTAGTCGCTTTTGAGATTGTACCTGTCGGGGTAATCTGTCCTGCTAGGTGGGACTTGTCTTACTTGCTGCTTATGCTGCTTCTTTGTCGTGATGGGTGGTGGAATTCCTTTCTTCCCTTCTTTTCTCACGCTTTCGCACTTCCAGCACAAAGTGAGTACTATCAAGGGACAGCGTGATGGTTTAAATTTGCTGCCTTCTTGTTATTTATGTTCCTGTTTCCTAGATGTTCTTTTCATGAATGACTTGATCTTGCACTTTAAGTTGTTTTGTTTGTGCACAAGGCTAACTTTCGTTTTGCTTGCAGAAATTTCTTTAGTGCAAAATAGCGCGAAACAGGTAGTAATTTAGAACATAGCAAATGCACGCTGTCCAGTTCAGGCTTGAATTCAATTGAATGTTGTGAAAAATTTCACCGCACGACATATTTTGCACTGAATGTGAGATACTTCAGTTGTTGCATTACATATGGGCTTGGCATTTCTTTGGTTTTTGTTTTGTGACACTGCCAGTGTATACTGAGCACCACTAAATTGTGTTTGTGGATCAGTACAGGGGCGGTATTCTCGTGTTTGTCCGTTTTGAAAACGTCCGATTTACTATGACGTAGTTGGCTTTTGCGCAACTGTTGTTGTAAACACATTTGAAACGGCTAAAGCTATTTTAAAGTATTTTTAATGTGTTTATTGTGCTGCCAGCGAACCAACAACAAGGCGACAACAAATTGTCTGCTCCAAATCGTCTGCTCCAAGAAACCGCGGCTCATAGCTCCGCCGTGCTTGCATGGCGTCACATCCAGGTGTTCGCTTTTAGCCAATCAGGGCTTGCTCAAAACGGACACTTTTGAAACGGACACAAAATGGACAAAACATGAAAATATTGCCCCAGAGCTATTCACTCACATGTGTGGGTGCACTGTTATTTGTACTGCTTCTTGTAGAAAGGAGCTGTTGGGAAGGATAATCTAAAAAAAAAAACAAAAAAAAACTACCATCATAGCATGAATGTTGCATGAGTGTTCAGCTATGCAGCCTATACTGCTGTTACAGTGTTCTTATCTAAGGTTTAAAAGTAAAGCTGTGTTTTTCTCAATAATTTCGAACTCTGCTGTTTCTTCTGGGTCATGTTCAAGATTCTTGGTGCATTTTTTCATGCAGATTTTGTGCAGTGCACAAAGCCAGCATGGTGCGCAATGTTGAGTCGACAGTTTAGAAGCAGCGTTGTTCTCAAACCTGAGAACATGGCCTAGTTACTATTTTGTACAGGCACGTTCTCTAGGCCGTGTGGTTAACGCTGTTTGAGTGTTCGTGTGTGCTCTTGCGGTATGCAGCTTCAGCAATCTGTTCAGTGCTGCTGACAAGCCTCCACAGAAGCCCGTGTCGACAGTGAACGTCCGTTACAACGCCCCTTCCACGAGGCTGAGCCCTGCCTTAGAGTCCATGCGGAAAAAGCGGCTAGGAGAGAAGCATCGAGGCTTTGACTTCCTGGACAGCGACCTGTAAGTTTACGTTCCTCATCAAGCGGTTGCTGAGGCAGTGAATGTGGGAGAACTGCCATGGAAAGAGTGCAACTGTATGCAGTAGGAAGCAGAACTCAATTACTGTGCTTTAACATTTGATATTTTAAATCCAAAGGCTAGTGGAATTGGACTAGTCTAGATGGGAAGATTTGTCTAGTTTTGATAGAGAATGAATTTGCTTGTTCCACTCATAACCATCTAAGGTAGTAATACGAGCATTGTAATGTGATTGATGCCGTTTCACGGGACCTTGCCGTGACAGTTTGTCTTCATGAGATCTGTGGTGTGAAACATTTTTCAACCAATTTAGTCAGCATTGGTTAATCGGAAAAATAGCGCAAAAAGAGGAGCGGCAAAAAGAAGTTGCGACACAGGCGCTACTGTCAACTAAAGTATTCGTTGCATATCGACATCGGTGCAGTAAATACTAAAGTTGACAGTAGCACCCGTGTTTTGTGCTGTTTTTCTGGCCAGTCGTGAACCACATAGCCGAAACCCGTACTCTGCTGTAGTCAGCACTGCATTGTACATACTTGGAGTTTGGGCTAAATTTTTCTGCCGGGTGCATTGCTTCCTGGAGATGCAACCTTTTCAGAGTTTTTGTTCGGAACCAGCTCTTTCGACCTTTTATCATCTTGTTGAATGTGCTTGCTGTCTAACCCAGCGAGGCAGTGGCAGGATGTCAAACTAATCTCAAGCTCAATAATTAAGCATTAGAACTCCAAAGTCTCTTAACACCTTCATGACCGCGCCTATTCCCATCGATAGTATGCTATCTATACAAATTCAAATTTTGGCGTTCTCCGAGCGCTTCTGGACCACTCATGCCATCCAAATGGTACAGGAGGAAGTATTTTATCAGTTTTGCTTTCGAGTTTCGTTTCTCCGCCACGTGGGGGATTTTTAAATGTCCTTCGCCAACGGGGAGACGAGCTCGCCGATGCTTCGTGCAAACGGCGATTTTGACGGATTCCGATGTAACTGAGCTTGAATCTGTGCATGATGGTAGCAGCACAGACACGGAAAACGACTTTGATTCGTCAGACTTTCCTACGGTCGGCGAAAGTGCATCAAGTCACCCCAGACCATCACTAGGTGTGTGCCCTTGAGTTTCTTCTCCGGTCTCTCTACCGTCTGGCTCTATTCTAAAGACCACAGCTCTGATCTGCAGGGTGTCGATTTCGTTTGGGTGAGACCATTCCATACGGACTGCACAGAGAGTCGAGTTTTCTCCACAAAGACGGCCCAGAGTTGACCTTGGCATAGCGCTCCGGAGCAGCGCGCGACTGTTGTTGTTTATATTTATATTTTTGTAGGTAAATAACTTTTGTACTTACACCGCTCATATTTGCAATATTATTCTGTAAGCGTGTTATGTTCAAAGTGTATATTTCAAATTGTTTTTATGCCTACCATGTGCGAAGTAGCATTGAGGTTACTTTCAATTTTTTTTTCTTTTTGCCGCTTTTTTTGTTGTCACAATTTTCTGATAAAATTCCTAATGCATCTGTTGTTTGAAATAATTGCTGTTGGAAAGCCCCATTCTTCCTCTCATATAACCTACACTTTAGTATCCAGCATTTTCTGTGGCTGACAGGGCATCTGTAAAGGCTAGTTGGTGCTGCATAGCTTGAGTGGAGAGCGCTTAAACTTTGGCTAGTAGGACAAGGACGAGCAAGACATCCTGTTTTGTAGTCTTTCTCATTCTTATTCTACTAGTAAACGTTTAGGCACCCTCCACTCAAGCTGTTTTCTGTGTGGCAAGAAAAAAAAATTTCCTTGACTACCCAAAAGCAACCGGTAGGCACCAGTGTTTATATATTTTTGTATGCATGTAAATAACTTTTGTACTTACAGAGCTCATTTTTGCAGTATTACTCTATAAGGCCGTTATGTTCAAATTTTATATTTCAACTTTTTAATGTGTACCGTGTGCAAAGTGGCCTTGATGTTTTCATCAGTTTGTTTTTATTTTTGTTACTTTTTTGCTTTGTTAATTGTTTATAGAATTTGTAAGAAACCTGTTGTTTGAAATGATTACTGTTGGAAAGCCCCGGTCTTCCTCTATTACCTTAGCATCCATCATTTTCTGTGGCAAAAAAATATATATTTCCTGGACCACCCAAAAATAGCCAGTAGGCACCAGTGTTTATATATTTTTGTATGCATGTAAATAACTTTTGTACTAACAGAACTCATTTTTGCAGCATTACTTTACGATGCCCTTATGTTCACATTGTATATTTCAAATTTTTTTTGTGTGCCCTGTGCAAAGTGGCATTGATGTTTTCATCAGTTTGTTTTTACTTTTGTTACTTTTTTGCTTTGTTAATCTTTTCTAGAATTTGTAATAAATCTATTGTTTGAAATTATTACTGTTGGAAAGCCCCAGTCTTCCTCTATCATTTCATAACTTACACTTTAACATCCATCATTTTCTGTGGCAAGGGAAAAAATATTTCCTGGACCACCCAAAAACAACTGATTTTTCCGTGGTCACGAAAGTGTTAACACAATTTATCAACACCGTCAAGCTTTGTTTAAACGACCAGTATGTAGCGAGTGAGGAGATCCGAAGAACGACAATTACAATTTGCTGGGTCATTCTGAATTCTAATGGCAGTTGGGCTATTTATACTGAAATGAAAAGCACAGAATTCCAAATGGTATTGGTTATAACGAAGGCATTTTGCCTTCCGCGCTGCTTACTGTAGTGTCCAAGCAAGCGTGCATAGTCAAACTTTCCTAAAAACACTTTTCAAATGCAATTGTTGTAACGCTCAAATTGCTCAACCACTTTGGAAGCAAACCAAGTGCTTGTTCGGGAGCCAATGATGATGATGATGAGCCAACACTGCCCATCAGCTGGCTGCAATGCTTTTTAAAACCCTTTTAAATGTGTTCCCCGTCCATGCTTATTGATAGCTCAACTTCACAATCTCCTCAAGCCTTTTATTGTTTGCTGCTAAATGAAGTCATCAAAATGCCATGGCCACTGCCCTGCTACGAACGTAGTCGAACGATACGCGTCTTTGAACTGCCTTAAACAAAAATTGATTTAAGTGATTGATTTAAAGCTTTTATTGCACATTAAAACATGCAAGATACGTCTTGAAACTGTCATAAACGAGAGTTTATTCAAACGAAAGCTTTTGTAGTGCATGACAAGCTACAGTCAAAATAAAGAATGCGGTTGTTCTCTTGCTGTGGGTGGAGTTTTCCCCTACGCAGTTATCTGACCTCGACTGAGGCTGCCGCTCACTGATCCCTTCCAAAGGTCAAGGACTGCCTCTGAGTGGGAAATGTAGGCCTGATAATAGGCCCAGTGCCAGCAATGTGGTAGGTTTTTAAGATAGCGGCTGTCTCTAAGCGAATAGCATAGTCCACGTTGTGTAAATAGCGGCCTGTAGCTGCATTTTATGGGGTAAAAATAAAGCGAGTAAATGTGTTTTTTTGCTTTCCATCATAGAACCTAAGAGGTGCAATGCTATATATATGCATACATTTTTGTTCTTGCGGAGGTTCTGAAGTAGCGCTCTTTAATACCATGTCAAGTCAATAGCAAGTCAAGTGGCTATTCCATGCCAGGCTCATGGCCCTTTATATATCCAGCAATTTAGGTGTCTACTTCTAATATCAGCATTGGTTATAACCAACAAACTTTTGCTCCTGATGCAGTGCTGTAAAAATGAAATTCAACTGTATGTGTGTTGGTATGTATATATATACTAGATATAACTGATCTAAAGCAAATTGCCAGCAATAGATTCACAGCTGAGACCACAAAATGGCCAAAACAAAATTATTCACTGGAACTTCGTGCATCATAAAGGCTGCTACTTGTATTTTCCTGATTCATAGTAGCGAGGGAAAGCTAGTGAGAATCGTGTTTTTGGATCGTCCTAGGTAAAATTGACTTTATTTCAACTGTAATGGTATATAACTACAAGAAAGCTTGTTTACAGGTAACAGGATGTGCTAACTGAAGCTGTTTTCTTTTTCCTGCTGTTTTATTAGATGGTGACAATATAGTTCCAGTTTTGGAAAATTTATCACTACCTTCATTCAGGCATTGTAAGCAGACAGTATGAATTATATAGCTGGTTCATACAGGCATGACACATGGTAGCTGTCAGAGAGTGATTTGCCATGATGTCGCATGGAAGCGCTAGAACGACTCCAGCTTTGAATGATGATTCCAGGCAGAACTACAATTAGTGCCACCAGCTCTGGTGCTGCAGCATCTATTTGTTTGCTGCCATAACGTCGCTCTGTAGGTACTGTTTAGTTCGTTCGTGTACATTCTCTTGCGTCTCCTTCACAGCCCTGCAGCTGATTTTTGTTCTCCCTCTGCGATGTACTCGCGCATCAGCGTTCCCTCAGTCTGCGTTCTAATTCATGGACAGCATGGCAGACAGCTTAGGAAGCAGTCTGATTAGATGTCCAAAGCAACAAGAATAGAAATGGCGCCGCAGCCTACACCACAGACGGAACCACTGTTGCAGACACTTTTAACAAAGGCAAGCCACAGCTTTGTAAAAGACAAATACAGTACTACAGTAAAGGCTCGTTAATTTGAACAGTGAGGGGACGGTATCTCAGTTTGAAATATTGAAAGTTCGAGCTAACGAGAGTGAACAATAACAACAGTACACTGCAATTCTGGAGCAGTAGGGCATGTCAACATTTTTGTGCCTGGAAAATCCTGTGACTGCGGCCCAATTTTTGTTCCTAAAGGTGACGGCACTTTTTGCTCTAACGAATGTAACGAAAAGATTTATTTCCTTATTGAAAACTGAAGAAGAGACGAGCGGCATTCCATCTGGCCACGACTTCTGGGCGGACGCCGTACTGTGCTTTGTCCTTGTTTTCCTCCTTGCCATTAGCAGCAACAAGTTCTGTGCCTCTAACCTGAGATATGATGCACTCATCTGTCAGTGCACCCCGAACACCACTGTACTCGCTTGGTCGTCAACGTAGTTCGCAAAGCATGTGTCTTCCAAAACATCCGTGATGTGGGATTTAGATAAATTTTAACCGATTTTGTCTTCTGCATCCTACGCAGACTGACCTGTAGACACGGTGTTTCTGTGTCTGCATGCCAGGCGTTGGTGCAGTGGTGTGTGGTTCGAATTATCTGTGGCGGTACCCACTCGGGTTCCAATTAACGGCTTCTTTACACAGTCTTCTACGGAAACTTGGCCGGATCAATCATTTGAATTATCCATAATTCGAATGATTGAAGTTCGAATCCACGAGCTTACTGTATTTGAACATTAGGCAGTTAAAAAAAAAAAACAATAAACATTGAAATAATAACTGTAGGAAACATTTTTCTCAAAGAATGTGCAAGTTTGTTGAAAAATTAGTATGCATAAAGGTGGTACTGGCGTTGCTTTTGATGTTAGACAGCAAAGAAGCCTTAAGCCGTTAAAAATCTGTTTTCATGAAAAAAAAAGCAATAAACCAATATTCCGCATAATTGTTGATTTCAATGTTGTCTTTGCTGTGATTGGAACAGGCCACAGTGCGGAGGACAGTCTGCCATGATGGCAACAGAGCCGTCTGAATGGGAGATGGGATTGCAGCCTCTGTGTGCGCGTGTGCTGTGGAATGCAGGGCGTCTGAGCGGCTGCAGGCGCAGCGTGCGCGCGAGCGTCGGGAGCAGTACAAGCAGGTGCGGGCGCATGTGCGCAAGGAGGACGGCCGGGTGCAGGCCTACGGCTGGAGCCTGCCCACCAAGACAACGCCGGTCAAGCTGGACCTGCCCCAGCCACCGACAGCAGCCCGCACCCCTGGGGGCGGAGCACCATCCCACGTGCCCGTGCCGGTGCCTGTCTTCTGCCGTCCCCTGCAGGAGACAAGCTCCCCCATGAAGGTATGTAGCAGGGCACCACCTGTCGCTGCAATTTTATTCCCAGCAACTTAGCTGCTGTTTCGTGTCAGGTTTGATGTTAGGCTAGTTGGGCGAGTACTCTGTCGGTGTGAGTCGTTCCAGTCCTTCGTTTTTGGAATCGCTATCCACCCCCTTAAATGCTGTTCCTTTACTGTAAACTCCTGTTGATTTGACGTTGGTAAGAATTCAGCATCTCCGATGTATACCGGCAAGCACCTTTACATTGCCTTGGATGAGTTTTGGATAATTCAATATTCAATCTCCAATTAACAAGTTAAAACTATTGTTTTGCACGTACCATGCACTATTCAATCTCCAATTAACAAGTTAAAACTATTGTTTTGCACGTACCATGCACGGTAGCTGCCATGTTCATGCGGTGCTTGTGTCGTAGCCGGTTGGCATTCCCAAGCTCATTTAGAGAAGAGTTTGTCCTGTGAAGGAATTTAAGGGTCTAGCTAGTGTCACAATGGCTCTAGGTCTAGCCATGCTGCTGTAGTCTACACACTGTTTGGGTTCTGCGTAGTTGTTGTTCCTATTATTGCTAGTCCCTCTTTATTCTGTCCTTCAACTCCATGGGCTACTTTTGGGACACCCACCACCTCAACTTCAGCGCATTCCTTTTCTTTTCGTGTATGAAGAGCAGGGACCACAGTGCACACGCCAGCTGTGTTGCAACAAAATGGTGGTAGTATGCTCACAGTGTTGGTGTGATGGAGAGGTGCAACTCTGTTCATCGTGCAGGTATGGTGCGCAGCAGGTGTGAACCTGACGGGTGGTCGGACGCGAGACGGGGGCACCATCGTGGGTGCCAGCATCTTCTACAAGGAGCAGAAAGCCGACGCCAATTTGCCTTCTCCCTCCGATGACATCGACAGGCTCGAACTGGAACTCAGGGTGAGAGGCCAACTTTTTTATCCTCTCTGTCCTCTTGGGCAGAAGAATTTTGCAGTTGGGGGTTACGTTACTCAGGATGCCCTTTTCTAGCCAGCAGGCTCATCTCTTAGTATTAATCAGTGTTGTGGCCTTTTATAATCTAACCTGGATCATTGTTTAGTGAGAAGTTGTTAGAGAATGGAAGCGTGCTACCATGGCTCGAACCTGATTTTAGATTTGGCATGTTTCATGGTGTGCCTGTTATAGTCGTGCTGAAAGGTAATGTTCAGGACTCATTGCTATTTGTAAACTTATAGATGTGCTTGCTTGTGCTTTGCATCGTAAGCTCTATCAAAAGTTCATAATATAATGCCTCTGGAAATGGGACCTACCACTTTTTTTTTTGAGCATTCCTTCTCTTTTGTTCATTTCGTAGTGCAGCTTCTTTTTACTACAGGCAATAAAGCTTACGGGCAAAGTTTTTGTCATTTTGCAGCTAGGCATAAAGCATTTGAAGGAGGATGTTCGCTTCAGTAGATGTTTTTCGCACGCAAAAGAATGAGAAACGGCAAGCCCCTTGCAATGTCATGTTCCTGGGCTTGTGGTGCAGTTTTAAGGGCGAAGCCCCTTAGGTGCTCGGGTTGTCGGTGTCTCCTGTCGTCGGCGTCTCCTGTAGTCACGGTACTAAAACACTGGGACACTCATTTTTCAACGCCTTGCACTAGAACGTAACACGTACTAAAATAAAAGTGTATAATGAATAAAACTGGTTCAGGATAAACTAATGGTTTAAAGATTATTTGTGGAACACTCTACGTCCGCTTCAGCAGTTGTCAAGCGCAAGCAGAAGCTGTTTGTAGACGGGTTATAATATGTGTTACGCTCAAGTACCCACTGGCTCTCAACGCTAGGTCTGACTGGGTCAGGTGGTCAGTTGAAGCAAGAAAAGGCCTACTTACCTGGTGCCGGGACCTCATTGATCACTGAGGACGAGCCCCCAGGGAGAGGCACAAGCATTGCACTGCGCTCTCGTAGACCTCTGCCACTACCCCAAACTGGGACAGATGGTGCATGCAAATTGCTTTAAATCCGGTTCAACGCAAGAGAGGGTGCCACCGTCTCAGCAAGCACGCGATTGCTCCTCCCACTGATGCCTCTCCAACACCCAATCAGAACACGCCGTGTGGCAAGAGAGGGAGTTATCTTTGAAGACACTTATACGCTGCATGCTTTGCCCCTCCGCAGGCTTCACGTTGGTGGAGATGGCCTGGGATTATACTGTTTACGTTAATTACATTGTGCAGTCAGTGTTCCCTTCACCATGGATCGCACTGTTGTTCCTCTTTGTGCCTCAGCAACAGGAGCAGGAGCGGAGAGAGCAGGAAGAGATGGCCCAGCGGCTGTCCTCGTTGGTGTGGATCTGCGCCTCCACCCGGGAAAACAGCGAGGTGTACGTGGTGGACGCCAACAACCCGGCCGACATCCTCGACACCTTCCACGTCTGTCCCGCCCACCTGCTGTGCATAGCCTCGGTGCCAGGTGCGGTTTTGACGTTGCCTCTGGCCAGGGCATGTCAGTGCAGACGGCAAATCGCTGCAGGGCAGTCAGTGGTTTGGGTTACAATGGCTTGTATGCGTTTGTCAGCTGAAAGTTGGGCCCTTGGTGTGTGTGCAGGTGCAAAGGAGACCGACTACCCGGTGGACGAGGAGTTTAGCAAACTGGGCTTGGAAGAAACAATCGATGCGTCCAAGCAGGAGGCCAAGGCCCCTGACAACCAGGGTGGAGCCAAGGACCAGGATGGCAATCCTAAAGTGGGGAAGCTGTTCCTTGTCAAGAGTGCGCCCCCTCCTCCTTCGAGCAGGCCCTCTTCACCCCCGAAAGAGAGTTAGTAGTGCCACTGTCGCCATGTTTCAAGGCCTTTCTTGTGGGATAGCCGAGAAGCTGCTCTAAGATGTGTTAGAAACCTCTTTTGTTGGAGCTGGTTTGTGTGCGGTGTGATTCAGTTGTGTATGTCACCTCTGTTGAGCACTCTACCAAGTGATATCTTAGGCAAAGCGGATGTGTTTCGTGAGCAGTATTCACAACAGATTCATTTAGACAGTGCCTTCATGGTCGAGCAGACGTGGGCTCGCGAGATCTTCATGGGCTATTTTATCACAGAATGTGATAATATTGGGCATCAGTGAAAAAAATTTTCTATATGTACTTGCATTGCAAAGTTCTTGCCACCTGGTGTTTCTTTCATTATATCTACGTAGTGACAGAGCCAAAGGGTAAAGGTGCTTTAAATTTCTTTTATTAATCCCACCTACTTCATTAGTGCATGTTTTTATGGAAGGTTTTTTTTTTTTTTTTTGGCAATTATCACATTCTGTGTTGTGAACAACTCCTTCCAAAGAGGCATTATCGTTGCATTTTTCTTTTTATTTCTCTGTACTACTGCTACCTGAATTACCTAACACAGTTGGAGTACTCTGTGGGGCTACTCAAGCGAAAAACAGTGTGCAGAGTAAAGTGCCTTGTGTGTTGTGGTACGTCATGTGGAAGGCCTTGAAAATAGCGCTGCTGAGCACGAGGTCGCGGGTTCGATTCCCGGCCGCGGCGGCCGCTTTTCTGATGGAGGCGAAAAGCAAAAACGCCCGTGTGTTCGAGATTTCGGCGCACGTTAAAGATCCCCAGGTGGTCAAAATTAATCCGGAGCCCTCCACTACGGCGCGCCTCATCGCCTGCGTTGCGTCGGCGCGTTACACCCCACAATCAAATCAAATCAATCAGGCCTTGAAAATAACTTCTTTCTTTTTTTGTTTCTTCTGCTGCCTTTAGAAAGTGAAGAGAAGGCTGGAGCTGTTTCAGAGGCAGTTGATGGTAAGAACCCCTGCGCATATTTTTGTATGCTCTTGGGATAAAAAGGCGCCGGTGCCACGGAAGTGGCTGAATTTTGCTGTGGGCTTGTACCCTGTCACAATGAGACTACACTTGATCTGGGCAAACGACAGCCTCGAGCACATTAGTTTTAGCAAGAAGAACGACAGAGCAGGAAGGAAGTTATTTATCGCTGGTTCTTGGGTCATCGAGGTCCATGTTACCACGGCTGGAAGGAATGCCAATCTGGAGCTAGCTGTAGTTGGTACCTGCTCCAACACAAAGCATAATAAGATAAAATTTTACATGGCTGTTCTCTCTCTTGTCTCGCGTTTTGATCGGAGCTTATGGCCTTTCATGACTGAAGACATGCATGTCTTTTTGCCCTGTTCACGAGCTTTCAAGTCAAATTTTGTATAGTGTTCTGGGAAGGGCAAGCAGTAACAGGCCGGTGTTTTTTGCTGGTGTACCACATATTGACTGTTGCGTGTGGTGGGCGTGTCACCTCCCGTTCTCCATTTGATGAGAACTTTCAAACTGCTAGCCTTAGGGGTAACCCTCCGTGAGCACAACTTATTGATTATTGACCCCCCCCCCCTTCCCCCTTGGCAGCCCTGGAAGAGCTGGAAGGAGGGGGGAGCAAGCCTGCCGTCAGTGCGGACCAGGAGTCGGTGGCGTCGGGGAGCAGCCAGGGCAGCAGCAGCAAGGAGCGGGGGGGTCCCAGGCGTCCCTGGGTGCTCCTCAAGGAAGGGGCCCCGCCCGACATCGTCAAGGACGGCATCTCGGAGCTTCCCACCGACAACCACCTGGCTTACGACCAGCTCGAGAAGATGTCCAGCGTGCTGCCCACCATGTGGCTGGGCTGCCAGAATGGCATGTGAGTGATAATGGTGGCCCCACTGCTGGCTCCTCTGTGCATGCGTGCACACGTGCATGTTTTCTAAAGACGATAGCCTTTCTTGGGCTACTTAAACCCGACGATTTAGGTTAGTCTGTCTGTCTGTATCGCGATTCAGCCACGTGGCCAAAAGATAAAAAAGAATTCCCAAATGAGGTTATATAGGGGCGTGCAGCAGGACATTGGCGCCGCTCTGGTGGCCACTTCCCACCAGCTCAGCTGCCCACACTACGCTCAGCTGCCCACTGTTCAGCTGCCCACACTACGTGGTGGGCAGCTGAACAGACAGCCCTGAGGTTGTCACGGAGAAATGGTGACTTCGTGATGTCGCATACAAACTGTTGGGTCGTGAACTGTGCACATTCTTACGCTAATTGCCCGCTGGGAACCAATCTTTCTTGGTTTTTAACGAGGCCATGCCTTCAGTGCCAGCGAATGCAATGGATACACTGTATGCGCTGACTATGTCCGTGTGGGGGAGACGATTGGAACTTTTTTTTTTTTTTTACATAGTGCTGAAACCCTAGCAGTCATTCAGGCATTACGGAACCAGGGGGTAGATGAGCATTATGTAAGAATACTAGAGGATATCTACAATTGGTCTACAGCTACCATCATCCTCCATAGGTAGAGCAGTAAAATACCTATAAGGAAGGGTGTCAGACAAGGAGACACAATCTCTCCAATGTTATTCACAGCATGCTTACAAGAAGTATTCAGAACGTTGGATTGGGAACAGGTGGGAGTAAGGGTTAATGGAGAATACTTCAGTAACCTCAGATTTGCTGATGACGTTGCCTTGCTAAGTAACTCGGGGGACGAATTGCAAAGCATGCTTTCCGCACTGAGTGAACAGAGTAGAACCGTGGGCCTGAAAATTAATATGCAGAAAACTAAAGTAATGATCAATAACCTCGGAACAGCACAGCAGTTTGAGATAGGTGGCGAGGCAGTGGAAGTGGTAAGCGAATATATCTACTTAGGCCAAGTTGTGACCCCAGATCCCAACCATGAGGCAGAGATAATTAGAAAGATCAGAATGGGGTGGGGTGCATATGGCAGACATTCTCAGATAATGAATAGCAGCCTACCATTGTCGCTGAAGAAGAAAGTGTATGACAGCTGCATCTCACCGGTACTCACCTACGGGGCAGAAACTTGGAGGCTCACTAAGAGGGTTCAACTTAAATTGAGAACGACTCAGCGGGCAATGGAGCGGAAAATGATAGGTGTAACATTAAGGGACAAGAAGAGAGCGGAGTGGGTCAGAGAGCAAACTGGTGTTAAAGACATATTAGTAGAAATTAAGAAGAAGAAATGGACGTGGGCAGGGCATGTAATGCGAAGGCAAGATAACCGCTGGTCATTAAGGGTAACAGAGTGGATCCCTAGAGAAGGCAAGCGTTGCAGGGGGCGGCAGAAAGTTAGATGGGCAGATGAGATCAAGAAGTTTGCGGCGGGGATAAATTGGTCACAGTTGGCACAGGACCGAGGTAATTGGAGAATAATGGGAGAGGCCTTTGCCCTGTAGTGGGCGTAGATAGGCTGGTGAAGATGATGAATGAAAACGAATGGAAGTAAAGAAGAACATGCAGTGCCCACTCCATTGGCGGTAAACCATCGACGGACCCAAGGTCACTGTTTTATGCGTCTACGATTCTCCCACCAGCCTACTGCAAAAGGCTTACAATCGCTGGAGACAGACTCCCGTTATGAAAGTTCAGTCTGTTTCCGCTATTACTTATCAATTAAATATTTTCATGTCTGGGAATCGTGTAAGCCAATCCCAGCTGACACAATGAGTGTGCATTTGGTTGGCAACTGCCAACGTCAATGTTACCTCCTTTTGTGTCTCTACTGCGGGGACTGTTTTTTTTTTCTTCGAGTCGTCGCAGTTTTAGATCACTCGCTGCAAGCCACTCTATTTATTGATTACCTAGCTGTATGAACTGTTGTTTACTAGCAACAGCGATAGCGCACACCAACAAAGTCACCAGTGCCAATAATTTAGGTAAAGAAAAATAAACGTCCAAATAGAGTACTCGTCAGCTGTTTCGTGTTTGGTGACCGCCATTTGTTTTGTTCTTGTTTAGTGCGCTGAATTAAAAGTAAGCACAGCCCTACGGCACACAACCAACAAACCAACACTGTTCTTATTTTTGTTTGTATATTTTAATAAATCGATGCAGTGGGTAAATAGCACTGGAGAAATAAAGGCCGAAAAGAAGGGGAGGCGGAGATACAGCACTAAAAAAATTTCGCAGGGTGTTCTGACAGCAATACACCACCCCTGGCTACGCCCCTGGTTAGAGTACACTTGTTGCACGCAATGCTCACATGTGTTAGGCGTTAATGCAGAGTTTCAGCATGGTGCGAAGAAGCCAACCCAAAAGGGCACGCCATACAGTGAACCTTCAGTTGGCATGTGCGTGCCTCAGAGCTATTTTTATTCCGCGAACTTAAAATATTTCAAACGGTAAATCTGCGCTGCGAATCGAATAGGAAACACTATTCACAAAGTACTATTCGCAGTTTCGAATACTGGCACACCTCTACTTTTTTTCCCCCTCTGGGTGGTTGGCTGGCAGGCGCTTTGTGGACAGGTGTCTGTCTACCTACAGTCTATCCTAACATGGAAAATTGAGCAAAATGGTGAAGCATGATGAAAAAATAAGCAGCACGAAAGGTAAGGATGAAAGCTGTTAAAAGAGGCTGTTTCAGCATTTTAGTATTGACAGCGAAACTTACACCTGTAAGCAGCAACGAGAAACCTAAACCCGGCGCTGTACAGCAAAGTGGAATTCCCGAAGAACACGATAGTTGGGCCTTTCAAGGTGATGTTCGCGCGAAGTAGCCGTCTTTCTCGTTGAGCATATCAATCAGCAGAATGCTCAATTTGTTAAGCCGGCTTTTAAAGAACAAAAGCACCCTCTTTCTTTACGAAAAGAATGCGCTGGTTCCCACGTCCAAAGTCATAGGTAGAAACCGTTCGTATTTGCAAGACGAAGATGGATGGGCCACTTGCGTCGATTGGTCGCATTAACGTTTGCTAATTTACAAGGAGACAACGCTAAAGTGAAATAAATAATAATGGTTACACACAAGAATTATGACGACTTTATGCTTGCTTGGCGTATGCAACAACCCTCGACAGTGGTGCACTGAGTGCAGTTGTGTTCCTCTGACACGCCAAAAACGGGCTTGCTGTTGTGGAGTTTGATGCCCTTTTCTTCATTGGAGCAAATAAAAATCCGGAAAAGTCTGTCCGGCACAATCCAGCTGGTTGGATTACACTGTTTGCATGGCCAAACGCTAGTCTAACAGACGGCTGTGGCAGAGCTCTCCCACCGCAGGACGTTGGCACGGCCGATGGTGGCGCTGCCAAGGTAGAGCAGCACGCCCGCTGTAGGTGTCGCCCGCTCCGTACAGGCAAAACCTTCCTGAACAACTAAATCCGTTGCCATACTTCATGCCTGTCAACATTGTGGAGCAAAAAGAAAACATTAGGCATATTTGAGGCAAAGGGCAATGTTTGTTCAATTGAAAATGGGTGTGCACTTGATATTAGCGAGAGCAAATAAAAAATACATGTTGAAAACAATATTTTGACCTAAAATACAAATAGGGCTCATGCCCATAGACCTCGTGGCGGTATTCTGAAAAGTTCAACAGAAGTGAAAGGTTCCAATACTAGATGGCGCACGAGCAGTGGAACGTGGGAAAATTGAATTGACTTGAGCAAATTTTCACTGTGTTTATTGCGGGAAGAGCAAGACAGGAGGGGACGAGCGTGACAGGTAGGCGTTTACACGGCAGAAGCGGCTGACGAATGTAGTCTTTTGACAGCATTTGCAGCGAAGTGAGCAGATTCGCAGCCAATTTCTCTCTCTGAAAGTTTGTCTTACCTCTAACTTGAATGAGCTGGCATGTAATTGCAGTTGACGACTGCCATGGTCATGTAGATCCAGAAAGAACTTCTCCACATTTGCCCAGAAAGGTGGAGAAAATAAGAGGGCAGTTTTGTTTGGACATTACCGTATTTATTCGAATATAGGTCGACCTTTTTTTTCCGAAAATGTGCTTAAAAATTGAGGGTCGACCTATAATCGTGACCGAAGAACCTCGACCTATAGTCGTGATCAAAAATGGCGGGCGCAACGAGCGATCCGTTTCTCCGTCGCGCCCGGCGCTCCTCAATTTGAGGCGGCAGCGCGGAGCATCTAGAACAAAGACAGGCAAGAAAATAAAGAAAAAAATAACAAAACAATCAGCGTAAGAAAACCACCCACAGTCACTGCCGGCTATCGCGCATTACCTGCGGCCGAACCGGACACGAGCGAGCTTACGTACTGGCTAGAGAGCCAGATTGGCTTGGCTTGGTGTCTTTGGCTTGGCTAGGTGACTTTCGCCACCTAGCGTAGCCACCTCGTGAACGGAACGGCGTTGCCTGCATAGAGATGGTTGCCTGCTTCGCTCGCTGTCTCTACTATCTCCCGTTCTCCGTCTCATGCGCTTTCTTTGTGTTTGCTTCGTCGTGATTTCCGCACACAACCATTTTCTCGTGCGCATTTCGCGATGTCACGTCGGACTTTAAGCGGCGGGTGATCCTGTTTGCTGAGAACTTGAACAACTGCGCCGCTCAGCGAGAGTTAGTCGTTAATGAAAAGCTGATCAGGGCATGGCGGAAACAGCGGGACGAACTTTTTGCTTGTAGGGGACTGCGTCGTGCGTTTCGTGGTGGGAGGCACGATGCTCTCGAGAAAAAACTCCGGCTGCACGTGGAAGAGAAGCGTGCGAAAGGACACCGAGTGTCCGGCGAAGATATTCAGACCAAAGCTCAACAGTTAGCGCTGCGAGGCGGGATTGGCCGTTCAGCCTTCAAGGCCAGTCGGGGGCGGGGGTGGGTAATGAACTGCGGCGCATGCGGCGCAAGTTCCGACGACGACGCATTGTGTGGCTCCGACCAGTGAGGTGACCGCGTTGTAAATAAATGGGAGTTTTAAAAAGTTTCCTCAAGTTTTTTTCCTAAAAGTATGGGTCGACCTATAATCGAATATATTATTATTTTTTCGGCGACTTCAATTTTTAGGGGGTCGACCTATATTCGTGCTCGACCTATTTTCGAATAAATACGGTACCTTTCTGAAAAAAATTCATATTCCTTTTGTGACACCTGCTTCCACAATGCACAATCAACCTCAACTGATATTGAAATAAAGATCAAGAAAAAGTGCTAAATAAATCATCGCATAGTTTTCAGCTATATGATTTCTTTATGAAATTGGCTTACCTACTTCATGCAAAAAAGGGGGCCACCGGAAGAGTAGTGACGTGTTTGCTCCGTATGTTATCTTTTCCAGAATCTACATGCACTCTTCTGTGGCACAATGGAGGGTGTGCATCGACTCTGTCAAACTCTCCGACTCCGTGCTAAGCATTGTGTAAGTGACGGAAACGACACCCTGGGGAGTTGGCCCAATGAGCTTACAAATTATTTCTGGTTACGATTCAAGGACACTAACACAAGGTACAACTTCTTCCAGCCATGTCAAAGGCCGGGTGTTTGCAGCACTGGCCGACGGTACTGTGGCGATTTTCCATCGGAAGCAAGGTAGGCTGTGTAGTATTCCATTGCTTGTCGCTCTCCAAGCCTTGATGGTTTTCCGAGTGCTCATTTGCACTTTCCACGTGATGCGTGTTTTTGTTTCCAGATGGCCAGTGGGACCTGAGGAACTATCACCTACTTGACCTTGGGAAGCCACACCACTCTATTCGTTGTATGACGGTTGCCCACACCAAAGTGTGGTGTGGCTATCGGAACCGCATTCACGTTGTTCACCCCAAGACCCTCACTGTGGAGGTGAGTGTGACCCTGCTTCTTTTCTTGCTGCTGCCCAGTGAGCGGCACCGGGCCAACAGCCGATACAATTTAACATTGTACTCAAGCCAGCACACGTGCTGGCGAAATGAGCAACTAATTCGTTTTTTGGTTACTCGGCTCTTATCTGACTTTGCAAGCCAGTGGCATATGTCCACTTGATGGTTATGTATGCAGTGGTTTCATTCTCTGCAAGTGGACGAAGAGTGTCCTGATGCGTAGGTGTAACCTCTGTTGTGCGCAGCACTCGTTTGACGCCCACCCGAGGAAGGAGAGCCAGATCCGACAGATGGCCTGGGTGGGAGACGGAGTCTGGGTGACCATTCGGCTAGACAGCACGCTGCGGTTGTACAATGTCCACACGTACCAGCACCTGCAGGACATCGACATCGAGCCCTATGTCTCCAAGATGCTGGGTATGTTGCACTTGCCGGGGTTGCCTTTGCTGCTGTCCACTCAAACTACAGTTGAACCCCTTTATAAGAGACACGTACCGGGGAGCAGTTTCTGTCTCTTATACGAGATGTCTCTTATAAGCAGGGAACCATGTTTTCACTTACTAATCAGACCCTAGTTCAATGTGGGCACCGTACGACTAAAATAAGCTCAAAAGAACGCTACAGCAAGTCGCAAAAGATTCATTTTAATTTATGTTTGGCCCCCAGAATTTATGAAACAGTTCTGAATCTTTGTTTGCTTCATGACTGTATTTACACTGTTTTTTACAACCGATTCTACAAGCTTTTTTCCTTTCACTGTTTGGGGAAGATGAATCGTAGACGTTGAGTTCACAAGCCTGATGAATAGCCAGAGCACACAGCTTCTTCCGCTGTGTGCTCCGCTGTGTGCTCAGGCTATTCATTACGCTAGCAGGACTCAACATCCGCGATGCTTCTTGATTGGGAGCTACGCGAGTGGGAGAGCCCGCATGTGCAATCGCGCTCTATCCAATGGATGGAAGTAAGCTTCAACCACTTCTGTAAGTTGCATTCACATTGGCAGGGCTTCTTATCGTCATTTCATAGCTGACTGAACCACTTTGTGTTTGCTGAAGCTATAATAAATAGTGACTGCAGACGTCTGTCGTCCACCTGTGTTTCCAGAATGGAAGCAACTGCAATTAGTGACTGGTGGCTCTGCATCTGAAGTTAAAATGTCTGTTACAAGCGAGATTACTGATTAAAGTTCCAGGATGACTTGTCCCTTATAACCAATCTTCTATATCCGATGTCTGTTATAAAAGAGGTCAATTTAATGGGAAAGATAGGGCAGCCAACCATGTGGGTGAATAGTGTCTCTTATACCCATTTGTCTCTTACATCAGTGTCTCTTATAACGAGGTTCAACTACCCTGTGATCTCCACATCAACTGATGGAAGCTTCTGTATCACATTGTCGTAGAATTGCACTTTTGTTTCTCGTTCCTTTTTTTTCCCTTGTAGCTAGTAAAAACTGCGTGCGTTGTATTTAACTTGCGCATTGCAAAAAAGTTCCGTTGTCAATTTAAGTGAAGCACACTGTATGCCTGTGCTTCATTCTTTCTCTTCAGCAATTCCTTTCAACGAGGAATCAGCCCACAATTTTGCTTTCCGTGTTTGCGTGTGTGCTTATGCTGTCCGCATCAGCCAGATAAGGAATGAATGCCGTTCCTTAGGTGAGCCGAGTTAGACTGTCTTGGTTTTCTGGCGCTGCCGTGCTTAGTGCTAGTGGGTGTCATGCACCCTCCCTCGCAGGCACGGGCAAGCTGGGCTTCTCCTTTGTGCGCATCACGGCCCTGCTGATCTCCTGCAACCGGCTGTGGATGGGCACGGGCAACGGGGTCATCATCTCCGTGCCTCTCTCCGAAAGTGAGCTGCAAGTGCATTGCGCGCCTGGCTCTAAATCCTCTGCCGCCTCACAAAGTCTTGCATGCCCAAACGCTCAGTGCACTGTTGCATCATACTCCCCCCGCTGGGTGAAGGCAAGGAGTTGCACAGGCGGAAAACAGGACAAATGTACATGCAAATATCCATCTTCTTGGATTCCACCTATCGTACAGGATAAGCTCGTTTTGTGTGCACCGAGCGACTCTGCAGCTGTAGTGTGTTGTCTAATGCTGTGCTCTTACTTCAGAAGCACATTCGTTGTCCCGTTTAAAGGGGCCATGCAGACAAAACAAGGGTTTGGTTCATTCAAAAGATGGCCTCGTTAGAATCAGACTGACACCATTCTTAACGTAAACTTCGCTCAAATAAGCTACATAAGTAGGAAAAAAGGGAATGGCCATGCGGCCAACTAGCTCGATCATTTCTCGCAACAGAACCTATGATGTCATACCAGCCAGCTCTGCGATTGGCTGAGGCCGGCAGAGCTTACAAGCTTGCCGAACAAACTGTGTTTAAATTTAGGGCACATTCTTTTTATAGCAATAAGAATGGTGGGATAAACAGTGGAAGTTACAAAAGCACACGAAAACATAGAAGTACCAATGCAAACTGCTGTTGGTACTGCGCACACTATGCTTGTTTTAGCTGCACAGCACTGCAGCTCTTTGGGGTCGTCTACGACGCTGGTCGACTGGCGTAAGCGACAGCGTCTTACGGGACAATACTTGTCAAGTGAGCACGTTTTACGAAATGATTATTTTCTCCCTGAACAATAACAAGCCAGGTACGAATACGGATCAAATCAAAGCAAAGGCAGAAAACGGCCCACTGTGGTATGGTAGCGCCATCCAAGTTGACTTACAGTAAACAAGTCTCCGCTTCACACCAAGTTTAGCTTGATGATCCGTTCTTATGATGTCATTGCAGACTTCATTAAAACACTCGATTTGGTGGGAGAATCAACATTTTAACCTAAATTCATTAATTTCTCAGTGAATAAAGCATCATTTGCTTTAAGGCTGTGCTGCATACTGCGCAGTAAAAAAGGGGCACCTTTGTAACCTTTACCGTTCTCTGTCGAGTGTTTGTTCAGTGGAGGAACATGCGTGTGTGGTGACTTGAGGAGGCGTTGTTTACCTGTGCGCGCTCCCAGCAGGGCACAAGCAGTCGGCGGCGACCACGCCCTCGGCGAGCGGCGGGGCGCGCATGCCGGGCTCGGTGGTACGGGTGTACAGCGACAGCCGGGAGAACATCACCACGGGCAGCTTTGTGCCCTACTGCTCCATGGCGCAGGCACAGCTCTCCTTCCACGGCCACAGGGACTCGGTCAAGTTCTTCGTGGCCGTGCCTGGTACGGGGGCCTTGCACACGGGCTTGTTGCATATTTAGCTGCACACCTGGCCACTTGTTTTAGCCACATGGTTAGCCACATGTTCATGTTCAGCCTCGGTGGCTAGTGTGCAAAGCCACATGACACCTTACAATTGGGAGTTAATAAAGTGGCCAGTCTCGCAGTTTTTATAAACCCTTCACTTTTTTGAGCCACAAATTTAGCTGTGTTGAGCTGATTCTTTGTTGTAACTCACTTTTTTATCTTATAAAAGCCGAAACTAAGTGCAGGGGGTTTTCTGCTCTGCATGGAGAGCTTGTGAGTAGAGTGAATTTTGTTTCGAAAGGGCGACACTATTTCGCTTTTAAACCTGCATCTTGAGCTAGAAACCAGCCTTTGGATGAACTGAGACAGTGACAAAGTGTGTTCTTTTTTCTGGTTCATTTACTTGAAATTACAGGTTATCAATATAATCTTCACATTTAAAGATACAGGAGGACTGTAGGAATAGTGTGACAAAACACCTGCAAATAAGAAGTCCTTGCAGTGTTCATCAGTAGAATGTGTATTGCAATGTAATCCTATGTATGCCCAATTTTTTACCATTTGCTATCTATGCTAAACAGTGCCAGTGTGAGAGTATTTTTGCCTGTGAAGTAGTTCGGTGATATACAGCATTTTGAGATTGTGGGAGAGACTTGGAGAATGTGGCCCCTTTTAACCAATGTATTTGTCTTAGGAATTTTGAAGCCATTTTCTCCCTCTTGCATTCAGCAGCCAAGGCAAGTAATCCAGTCCTGACCAGTAGTGCAGTTTTGTGAAGACTCAAGTTCCTTCCATCTTTGTGTTAAAGTGTGTTTTTCGATTGATTGATTGATTGATTGTGGGGTTTTAACGCGCCGACGCAGCGCAGGCGATGAGGCGCGCCGTAGTGGAGGGATCCGGATTATTTTTGACCACGAAAGTGTGTTTTTCAGTGAAATGGTTGTCGTAATGTGGTCCCCATTTATTTGAAGTTAGGTGGGAAGGCTCATTTTGGGGGGGATGAAGCAATCGAAAATTTTGGCAGAATTCTGTTAGTATGGGTAGAGGAACTTGGCGTATTGAAGGGAGTGGGGGCATTGCACTCCAAATAAGAATTCACCAAAGTGGTTGCAACTGAAAAAGAAATAAAGCTGCTCAGAATTACTGCAACTCGTTGCAGTAATTCAAGCATGGCCACCAGTGCAAACGTCCTGCCACCCTTATCAGCCTACTCAAAACTTGTCGATACTTTGCGGAGTCCTTGACTACTGCGTTCACCTGTGTAGCTTGCGAGTCCCTTCTCCGATCAGTAATTCCTTTGGAGACTGCTGCACTGCCCTGCATGGTTGAGAATTCTTTGCACCTGTGTTCACCATTGCAAATTCTAGAGAACTGTTCGTAGCCTCCAGCACACCGCAAGCTCGCTTGATCATGACAGCAGTAATGCCTTATATATATATATAGCTATTGCCATACAAAAATTTCATTGACCTACAGCTGCCCACGAAAAATCCTGTAAAGTAGTCTAGAATGCTGCAAAAGCTGCAAACCTCTCAAATGCTGCAAAAGCTGTGTGATGAGTGGCTGAGGGAATTTTTGCTGCAGGCACGGGTGGGATGATTGCGTCGGACATGAAAGGGACGGGAGACGAGAAGACGGGCAACATAGCCCTGGGCTCGGAGGATGCCTCACCCAAGTGCATGCTGGTTCTCTCCGGCGGCGAAGGCTACATCGACTTCAGAGTTGGTGAGTGGGAACCTTGCTTGTGCCGTTGATGGCATTGGTAATATTGAGAAATGAACTACCCCTTGTTGTTTCTTGATGTTTATGTATGGCTTAATTTTTGACAGCATCACTTTAATTGTACGTAGGCCTCTACGTTTGTTTATTTCTGGATGCTTTGCAACACTCAAACATCCAGCTTCTGCAATCTGCCCGGTGCTTTTGCACGCTTTGGTAATCTTCTGGTTTTGATGGTAGCCATTTTTGCGCCGTTCTGCGAAATAGAGTTGGCCTTTGCCATGTTATAAGATTCAGGTAATGGAACACAGTGTTGTATGTACTGGTTTCAAAACGACATACTGTTTAGCTGAGCTATTTGCTGGTTAATGTATAGTTTGCCGCCATATCACTATTTCTGGGAACGGGGGAATTCACTGGCCCATGTCCAACTTCAGTGCTATGCCACATTGAAATAAGATGACACAATGTTACGGCTGAGGAAGAGGCAAATACACCAACCAAGGGCGTTTATTGAAAGCGGTCCCAACACAGTGTACGAGAAACCCACCCATAGTGGCCGCTACCTACAATTCGATTCCTACCACCCAAATTCCCACAAATCTTCTGTAGTCTCAGCTTTCTTACTTAGAGCTAGAACTGCATGCTCAACAGAAGAAGACTGGAAGAAAGAAGAAAAAGCTGTAATCCTGGACCTGAAGAAAAATAGATAAACAAGCAACTTCATACGGTGCGTCAAGCGCCGTCTCCCCCGATCAGGCTGTAACTATGAAAATTCCGCTCAATTGACACCGCCGGTCAACAACCCCTCTCCTGTCTCCCCCGGGACGTCCCCCCCCCCACTTTCCTATGCTTGACTACCCACCCATATTTTCCGGAGATCCCTTATGTTAAAGGAACGCGTGAAACATTATCCTGCATTCTTCGGAAGGAAGGCATTGTTGTCTCCCACAAGCTAGTGTCAACACTTGGACGGCTGATGCCCCGACCGGAAGAGCGTCCACCAAAAGAAAAAGCCCAAAGGATCATCTACAAAATTGCTTGAGCACAAATGTTCCTTTAGTTTGTTGGCGAGACCAGGAACGCCTCCGACAACATAAAAACGACGTTCGCAAGTCAGACCTTCAGTGCAGAGCATCGGCCGAACACTGCGAAAAAGCTGACCACAAGATTGGCTTAGACGGTGAGCAGGTGACTGGCACTGAAACCAATTACTCAGAAAGAGTACTGCTCGAGTTTTGGCCCATACAAGGGAACCGGGAAGGGCTGAATAGATTCTTCTGAGCCCTTCCTGCCATCCACGCACAAGGGCAAGATGCTAGTAAAAAGAAAAACAAAAACAAGAAGACACTTCATATAACTGCTGCTTCTTGTTTTACGTAGTCACCCCTGATGAAGGAGCCAAGTAGGCTCCAAAACGTTGGGACCGCTTTCAATAAATGCCCTTGGTTGGTGTATTTGCCCCTTCAAGTTTAACCCAACCAGATAGAGTTCTGTCGAAGACGTTCACATTCAATGTTACGGCTGTACTAATTCTCGATTCATCTTGCATTCACCGTTCCTTCCCCAAAAGGGGATGGGGAAGACGAAGATTCGAGCGGCGACCGGATCTCTGCGAGTGTTGGGGCTTCTGCTGAAAAGAAGCTTCACCAGGGCGTCACCAAAGGCGAGCGCAGCCATCTCATCGTCTGGGAAGTGGCCCTCAACGAGTGATTAGTGACTTGCACTCGTGTATGCGAACCTATCTTGATCGCAGGCCACCAAGGAACGATGCCTTTTCTTTCTTTTTAAACATCACAAGCCTCCCGAACGTTGCTAGGCATGGCAGGCTGGCCACATTCTAAAATGTTGGCAACCTGCGGTTGTTTTTGCGAGGCCTTGTTTTAAAGGGAGGAAGCTTCGTAGAATACGTGTAAATTTTTAAATGGGACAATTGTATTGTTTTCTGGTGCCCCACTGTTTTTAATTAAGCGATTCAACAAAGTTGTTTATTTAGCACATTTAGTTTGTTGTTCACGAAAATGTCGTAGTCTTATTGTGATACATTTTGTGCCGAGTCTGACAAAAGAATGTGTATAGTCTTCAGAGCTATTTCTTCCTTGTGTGTCCTCTTTTTCTTTTTCTCTGAACTTCCTCCTTGGCATTTTATGAAGTTTGATACTGAGCTGCGTTCAGGTAAATGGGGATGAAATGTACCTTTTGAACGAAAACAGAAGAATGCTGCTGTTGAAAGTAATGTATAAGTGTGTTGAAAAGAAATTTTTGTCCTGCGATGGAATCTAGTGTGCTGTGAGCTTTTTCGATGTATTGCAAAGGTTCTCACTATGGCCTGGTGAAAAAAAAGAAAGTGCTGAGTTATGTACATGCTGCTGCTTCTTGTGCCACATTGGCTTATACATACTATACATACATAGGTGTAGCATATTTCATCCAATATAAAAACATAATATATTGTACATGTATATGCTTAGTGTGGAAAACCAAGGAAGTTTTATGTAGACCGCCCTTTTCTTGAAGTGTTGTGCGTCTTCTTTCGTAAACTTGGGCTTTTTGGCTGCTTGTAAAGTGCTCTATATTTATACCTGCAGCATGTGTGCAAATAATACACATGTACAACAGCGCTCGATAGCTTGTTCCCGTGACAACTACACTTGTGCTGTTAAAAAAAGAAAATATCAGAATTACAAAAGCTGCTGAAAAGTGTACCACACAAGACTTGTATGAATTGATATTGAGCCTGCGAACTATTGTGAGGGTTTCAGAAAACTTTTCTTTAGATCATTGGAAGAATGTTTGCTAGTTTTTTTACATGGCATTATACATTTTTTACTTGTAATGTCTATGTTTACATGATAAGAACACTCCACTGACTTTCTTGTGGAATGGACGATGAAAAAATGTGGGGCAATGAATTTTTAAGTAGTATTTTGCTATGCATTTTTCCAGAAGTGTTTCCTCTTTGAGAGCCAATTGAAGTTTGCATTGTTTTAGTTCATTGTGGGTAACTGATTGTGGACAACACTTCCTAGTGCTCAAACTTGCCAGCACCCCCAAGGTAAACTATATTGTTGCCTCGAAGCATTACGCGTGTGTTGAGATCGGCGTTATGTGGATCTCAAGGTATGCAGAGGCTATTCGCATTTTGGAGTTACTTTGCTCATGTTTGTAAGTGAGTGAGTGAACGACTGCATCTGTCTGTAAGGGAGACAGCACTCTGGGAATGTAGACTCAAGACTGTTGTGGAGTGAAGAGTTTCTATGCCTGAATAAAAAAAAAAATTGAGGCTGAACAGTTAGAGAGTTCTTTTGCTGCAGCAAAGCTGCTATAGTGTCACGGCAAGACCTTTTGCAGCCACGACGGGTCATCAAAATCTTCCTGCACATTTCACACACACCCACTCAAGGGATTTCGTTTTTTGCATTAGATATGTTGATGAACAGTTCAGGTCGTGACACTCCCGGTTTTCCAGACTTCCTTTTTTGTGAATTTTTTATTCAAATAGTCATTCAAGGTCTACATGGCCACTGTACGTTCACCTCTCAAAAACTGAAAACTTGAAAAAATTGTGTTGCAATAAAAAAAAAATCAGACTGTCACGACCTTGTCCATTTATTTGGAAATGGAAAGCACTTCGAACAAGTTTTCTATCATGTTTTAGAAGCCGCTCAAGCTCGGTACAAGGTGAACATAAAGTTTTAAAAATACAAATTTTTCAAAATATTACTCTGAAATTTTTATGGTATTATCACAGAAGCATTTCCAGTTCCTGTGCCAATTTCAATCAAAATCTACAAAGAAATAAAGTTGATTTGAAAGCCACGTCCCCCCTTAACTGTGATAAGAGCTTCCATCAGTTTGTGAACGATTCACCCTGCACCTCTCTAACGTTAGGTGAGGATTGAGGAGGTGTGAACAACTTTTTTCGTCAACATCGATGATTGTCACAAAAGATTCAGCGAGATATTTCATTCCAAGATAGGTACAAGCCGGCCACTTCCGAGGCAATGCAAAATGTTGCACACGCTGATATGCTGTGCCGCACCTCTAAACTGACATAAAAGATACGAGATTATTTTCATAAAAAGTTTTGTATTTTTGTGTCTGTTTTAGAGGTCAATTCTGCACATATTTTAATAAATAAATGTGCAGAATTGAGCTAAGATGACATTTTACAATGGAAAAAAATCACAGCTCTTAGAAAAATTACTGGCGTTGCTGGGGCCCAAAACCAAGGCTTTCATTCCAAACCCCACGACTCTTCCACCTAAGCTCCTCTAAGTCGGAACGGCAAGGTTATTTTAGCACTAGTATAAAAGAGTAGGAGTATTCCAAGCAAAGCAGTAGATGGCGTTGGGTGTGCACAGGAAATGCCGGCCTTGTACCCACAAGGGAACACAATCTCGCGATTCTAGATCAAAGAGGGGCAGTGAAGTGACTGCAGTCACCTACCCGGTACGCACATACCGCATGAGGGGGATTGGCAAATGACGACAGCTGCCGTCATAAGTTGAATTTAATGGCTCCTCTAAAAGAATTCATGGCCAATTCACCTGTAGCTGAGAAGGAGTGAACTTCTTTTCTATCAACATAGGTGACAGTCAGGGAAGATTCTCACTGCAAAGGGGCATGGCCAATTCCCCTGCTCCTCTCTTGTGAATGTCATGGATGTTGGGACTTAAAACTTATCTCGAGTTCACGCCTCAGATCATTGAGGAGCCGGTGACATTGCACTGTCACTCTTGAGAGTTGTGATTATGCTTCTTGAGAGGAAGGGAGGGATGATAACCGTCACTGCCTCTTACGAGTTACCCATTGAATCGAGATTTTGCGATGACGTGATGGCCAGCTTCCAGTGATCAATGCCCACCATTTTTTTTCCCTTGCAAAGCAGCAAAGACAGTAGTGAGTTGCTGTTTTTGAGAAAAATTGCACTGTGCCGTAAAAATCGTTTCAAATGGTCCCATTGTTTGTAATGTGTTAAAAAAAATTGGGGCCAGTTTCAAATTGCAAAAGGCTCTCTAAAGAGCAAATGCAGGCTGCTGAAAAAAAACAAGCATGCACTGACCCCCAACGTGAATTGGCAAACAATTTATCACTGTCAAACAAGGTGCCAGTATTCTTGAACAAAAGCAAGAAGTTTCAGGGAAAAAAAAAATTTCAGTGTAAATGAGTCACTGAAAACAGTGGCTTAAAATCTCTTGTCAGGGCAGGCTAAACTGTGGATTGAAATCATCAATTGAGACAGGGCTTGCTTGGTGAGGTTACGTATATTCCTTGAACCACCAGGTGAGTAAACTGGTAAGTGACTGCGTCCAGCACTCAGCAGCATTGCCTGCAGTGCTAAACAAGCCACCTTTCACATCAATATAAGGCTTCCGCAGGTCTTTACACTGAATTTACACATGAAAGATGGCTTTGATGAATTAACTTTTAGCCTTGCTTGTCAGAGCCTCACAAATATTCAAGCACAAGTAAGCAGGAACGGCAGTTGCTACACTTGTTCACTCGGCCTTGCTAACAAGGTAGAGCCACAGAAACGGAACAACTGCCACAGGTTATGTTCCTTAAAGATTAACTGGCCAACCATTTTTCCATTGGTGATTGGGATGGCTTCACAGCCTAGCAAAGGCTGAAGCCATAAGAAAGGCGGCTCTTTTCTTAACTTATTTGGCCTCCTCTAAGCTGTGGGATTGAGCCTGTGGTGCCAACAAAGGGGGCACAGTATTTGCAAATCTCACCACCTTCCCTCTATTGCTGTACGCCATAGCTAGAAATGTGAAATTGTCTTACCAAAATTTACGTGAACCTAATACAGTCAAACCCGTTTATAGCGAATTGCAATATGCACCACGATTAGTTCGATATATCCAATAGTTCGATATAGCCGAACCCGCCTATAACGAACTTATCGTTACAAGTTCGCAATCCGCGGGAGCCCCCTCTCCCTCCCGAACTCCACCATTCCCGCATACAGACACGAACACAGTTAAGCAGCCGTTACCATACCCAAAAAAATCCGTTTATTGCAAGTAATAAAGCTACTTTCCACCTGAACTGCCTACTTTGCAAAAAAAGCGGTCATTTTTGTTTTCACTTTCGTTTTGGCGGCTTCAACTAGCATAGCATTATTTGCACGAGTTCGAGTCCGCGTCCTCCAAAATCTAAGAAGCATTGGCGGAGCACATTGACTGCCGAAAGCACTTCATTATAAGCGTCGGACGGCTTTCACTCACGACATCATCAGGAATTTGGGGGAGCTCTTCCCACAGTTCACCGATGTTGCTGTCTTGGTACGGACTCGCTGACTGCGCGGGTTCCGTCGAGAGTCCCGCGCGCCGGAAACAGTTACGGAAAGTGTCGGGCGTCATGTCGCCCCGTGCGAGGCGCAATGTATAAGTCACAACTCTTGCTCCGTGGTCGCGGCCAGTCAACATCTCAATCGCCGCACCGAGACCATGCATTTTGGCGGCCATTCTAGGCACGCAGAGTTCGATATATCGGATGTGAACTTCGTTATAAGGAATATGTTACCCATGTATTTCCAAAACTGAATTACTTTTTGTTCGATATACAGCATAATTTGCTCTATCCGGGTTCGTTATAGCTGGGTTTGACTGTAGAACTAGTAGGTGTGGACGCTGCCTCACAACAGCCTCTGCCTCCTCCCATGTGAATTATTGTAAATCACTGTGAACTTTAGAACAGCCAAAGCTGCAATAGTTTCCCTCACTCGTAACTCTCTACGGCCACCTTATCGCAGCCATAGTCAACATTTTGAAAGAGTGGCTCTTTTGACCTGAAAGGAACACCGCAAACAAGGAATGGCTGGTTTGTATGAATGTGCCAGTGTGCCTTGTTTACAAATATATCACTTTGCTGCACAAACTGAGATAGTTCATCCAACGTAAATTTGGGCAGCACAGTGTTATTTTTGCATCCCAAATTCGTTAGGCAACAAAACTCTGAAAGCAGACTGACCAAGTTGTTCACCAAGTTAAAAACACTAGTGTACCAGGACACTGGCCCCTTCTCCAAGCTCCGCAATTTCCGAACCCCCTATCTTCTCATTTTATGATGCCAAAATAAGTGTATGACAACAGAAATGCATGTAGACAATGCAGCTGGCAACGTGAAGCTGGTAGCAATTGGCGTTTGCGCTAGAACACACTACTTTTCTTACAAATTGTCACCTTACTATGCATCACAGAAAAGTTCTGGGCAGAAACAGGAGAACTTACCTTTCTGTTTGCGTATTGCCAGTACAATTGACTTCCTCAACAGATATCAAATGTTGTCTCCAGTGTACTTCAGAATGAAGGTGTTCGTGAGTGTGCAGTACATTTGGGTGAAAAATTCCACAATTATGATCATTTAAGAGTTCTTGTCTTAACATGTCAACTGCTGTCAGTTCAAAAATTCGCCCTCAACTTAAGGGCACAGGGTAAGCCCTACACTTCCCATGCATTTTTGGCCATTATGAGGTACATTTTTCTTGGCATCTAATAAAGGTATCTACATAATATAGATATAATTTTCTTTCAAATTTTGGACTCTTTTTCTTTAACTGTAGCAGGATTAGAAAAAGCCATCGAAAATTTCAATTTTTTTATGATTTTCTGCCCGTTAGTACCTAAATGTTGGCATTATTATAGTGTTGTGGGAAAAAAAAAAAAAAAAAAACGTTCGTGCATATTTTCAATTCCAGTACAGTAGGTGTGACAAGTTATGTAGTTAACAGGGGAAAAAAATCAGCTCGTTGTCCTGGAAGATATAGGAAATATTGTAATAAAAAACAGTTTTGGGATAATTGAGTGTAAAGTAAAAAAAAAAGAGGTGAAAAACGATACTTTTTTTCCCAAACGCACCACTGGAGCCCTTTATTTAAAAGCACCAGCTTTGTAATCACCGTCAAAGTCATTTTTTATTGCTTTTCAGCCTGTCGTCTGTCCTTCCTTGCCTATTTTGTGCACCATGATACCGCTCTGTTCGCAAAGCATTTTTGCTTGCGGTCTACCTCTTTCAGCCACTTGAGGGTGGTGTTACGTTCAGGTTTCAAATGATTTCGAAATGCTGGCTCGTGTGTTGCTATCATCATTGAATTAAAGAACAGCATCCAATTTTGCAATCTTGATAGGCTGAAGCCCCAAAAAGACGTTTTTTTCGTGCGCGGCTTTGTAGGAAAATGTGGAAAAAACATGCAATAGCATCTTTGGATTGCCCTCACTGAAAGATCAGCTATGCGATGGTAGCTAAGCAATTTCTTAATACACCTGGTCCCAGGCAAGCGTTTTGATCTGGAACTGGAAGTTTCTTTATGAACAAAATGACAATATACACGGAGAAAAATTCTTAAAGAGGATGTGGTCACTTACTACTTGCTTACGGAAAAACTGTTTTTGAGCAAGAAACACGACTTTCTAAGAAAAGTGAATATGGGAAATGTGCACAGCCAGGGAACTGAACTTTCTAAATTGCGAAGAAAAAAAAAACCGTCTTTCTTTTATTTTAAATTTCGCCCTACCCTGTGCCCTTAAACAAAGCTGCCGTTCAGTGATCGTGCTTCCATTTCCACAGCACGGCACTTCTCACAGGATGGTATTAACTCATTTTGCTCCTGTTTTTAGTGTGCAAAATAAACCCAACACGTGTGGACAAGGAAGCAAATTATATATTTACATGCGATTTGACAGTTTTTCTTTCTTCCTTTTGAGAGCCTTGAACTCCCCTTCCTGGCTTGCCAGCTCCTGGTAGATGCGCTTGACCTTCTCCTTGCGTTCCGCGTCCCTCTGCAAGCGCTCCTTGAGAACGTGATGAGCCAAGAACTGGTTGTCCCTACGGATCTCCCTCATCGCTCCCTTCATCTCCTTCTTGTGCTTGTAATTGAGCCGCTTCAGCTCGGCTTTCTTCTCGCCGCCCATGAAGTGCTTGCGACCGTCAAACTTCATGCTGAACTTGGGCTCCAAAAGCCGTTTCATTGGTGGTGGCTTCTTGCTTGGTCTCAGCGGCTTGCGTTCCACTGTCTCGCTCAGCTTCGCCAACGTGCTTTCTACCAACGCCTTCAGGCTTTCGGGGTAGGCTCTGCTATCGAGCGCCTGGCATGCCGATAGCAAGGAAGCTGAGATCTCAGGGTAAGAAGGCAATGCTTCGTACAGGCTTGCACACTTTTCAGTAAGCTTCACGCCCGCATGGATAAGTTTAACCCTGAGCTCGTCATTCATCTCAACTTGGCTGCTTCCCAAAGCCTTCAGCGAAAGTTTAAGGTCTTGCTTACCCTGAATGGTTGGGCTGTCAGCTTCAAATTTCAAGGCTTTATGACGTAACAGCCTCTCAAGAAAGGCCAGCAGTTCTGGAGAGAAGCGCCTAGAGTACGTAATGTACTCGAGAAAAACATTGGCCACGAAGGTACCGCGCAAGAAGTCTGCGGGGTCTTTCAGTGCACAACAGGTAAGCATGTGACTGGCAAAGAGCATTGCCGGGGTGGCAATCACGTGTGAGAAATCTGATGCTGAGTAGCACTGTCCCACAAGCTTCAAAAAGACGAGGGTGCTAAAGCTTGGGAAGGGCACAGTGTGGTTTGCCTTCTTGCTCAAGAGGCCCTGCAGCTCTTCTTCTTTTTCAGAAATGACATCCAGCAGGAAGCGGCCACAGGCTACCGGAGACAGCTGCACGAGGGAGTATATGTGCGGGCACAACTTGTCCACCAAATGTATGTCAGTGTCCGCTGTGTCGCTGAGGTGTTGAAGAAGAAACACAAAGAGCATCTCCAGTTTCTTTCGTGATGCCGCAGTCGTCCGATTGCTCGCGATCATGTGCTCGATGAGAGCAGATTTTTCGTCGGCAGTCTTTTTCCGCATCAGTTTTGAAAACGCTTCCTCGGAATCGGGGACGTCACGAACGGCTGTGGGCTTCTTGTCTGCAGCAACCTGCTTTACTGCTTTATGCTTGTGGTCGTTTGTTGAAGCCGCATTAGCAATGGGCTCGGCCTCTTGCTTGGGCTTCTGTGCCAGGTTAGAGGATCTATCTTCCAAGCCTTCGTTATCACTGTCACCTTCATTGTCAGATGCTAAATCAGCGTAGCTATCTCCATCTGACTCTTCATCCTCTTCACTACCGTCTTCATTTTCTCCATCCGACTCGGCATCACTGGCGTCGGACTTTTCTTTGGAATGAGCGCCGCTGGTGTCACCTTCGAGCTCATCCTCGCTTTCACTTGCGGCAGTTGCCGCTGTGACGCTCTCGCATTTGTAAAAGCCGTCGTCCAGATCATCAGCAGAGGCGAACTGCCTTTTTGTATCTTTCTGCGCAGCGCTCCCCTGGGCCCTCAGTTGTCGCTCTTTTTCCAACTTTTCCAGCCGCTTTCTCTCTTCCCGGGCTACTTCATCCTCCGTTTTCACTCTTTCAGAAGCTTGCCCTGCCAATGGCTCGAACCGGAGCTGCTTCACTAGCACGTCATAGTCGTCCGTGCTGGCCTCTTTCTCGCCAGCAGCCGCACGTTTCTTGTTCTTTGATGCCGCTAGCAGACCTTGGAATTCCTTCCAGTCATTGTCAAGTTTCTCAGTGAGCTCGAAGTTTTCGTCTTTTTCAACTTGCCTTTCGTACTTGAGTTTCTTTGACTCGGCGATGAGCTTCTCGATGGCTTCTCGCCTAGATTTGACAGCGTCGCTGTTCGGATCAGCCTTCGTCAGAAAGCCACCGAAGTTGGTTTTATCGGCAAAATCCCGCCCGAGTTTGTCGTAGAGGTCTTCGTCATCACTGCGGGGGTCGTCGTGAGTCTCCATATCGTTTATAGACTTCCCCAGATGTGTCAGCTCCTCTTCCTCGTTAAGACTGAAGACGCTCTTCTTCTGCGATATTTTACGTTCTTGGGCTAGACGTGCCGCCATTTTATCATCGGGATTCATGGAGGTATCAAACTCACCGATCCGCTTGTCCAAGAAAGCGCTTGATTTGTTCCGCAAGATGTATTCCTGCAGAAGGGTCTCCTTGCGCTTTTTGATCGCCTTGTTTCTTGAAACGCCCGGAAGGCCACGATCGCTCTTTGACTTTCTTCCCAGCACATCATGCCTCTGTTTGTTCACCTTCACTTCGAACGGGTTTACCTTTGCCGGTTCACTCGCTGGTTTGGCACCAGCCTTAGTTGACGACTTCAGCTTGCTACGTTTCGCCTTCATGCTGCCGCCATGTGCTACGAAGCCTGGTGAGCACTTAGTGCGAGAGTAGGACGCGATTTCCGCTGGCGACGTCTGCCGTCTGCAACAGCTACTAAACCAATGCTGGGGCGAGGCTAAAGTTAGCACAGGCCTCTCAAGCTTGGACGTTCCCTGTCTTCCCTATAGGCGGCGTAAAAATCGACGCCCCACGCGACCAACCTAAAGCGCTGTTTTCGACCATCAAGCCCACCAGACGGCGCAGGCAAAATGTTACTTTTGGTATAGAATACAAAACATTCATTCCGTGACTCAAAGAGCCCACACAGTTCGCTTACAATGTGTTATTTAAAAATACTATTAACAAGTTCCGCATCAAACATCCCTTGAGCAAAAATGTACGCAACTTTTTACGAACAGCCGACTGGTGCACCACCTCGTTTCTGAATTCGCAACCACAAAGCCGCCAATTCAAATTGAAACCGCTGCAACGGCCGACCGTTTCAATGTGCGCGGAGCACCGGTTTCGTGACTGTTATTGCTGTTATGTGCTTTTGCGTCCATCAGTTGTTGAGAGGACTGGCAAAACACGGGAATTGAGTGCTTGTGGAATGACAAATGTGGGAAATTCCGCATCGGAAGGCAGCTGTCGAGGCCAGAATATTCGATTCTTCCAACAGAAGGTGAGTGTTATGCACTCCGCTAGAAAGACGGTGCAAAGGAAACCGTTGTCGCCGTCAATACTTCATTTGTGCCCTTCGTTCGAAATCTTAGCGCAAGTGAACGAGTTGTTATGGCAAAAAAAAAAAAAATGTTGTCACGAAAGCGACGTACAATTGCAGCGATCGAAATGAAATGATGTCCTGGCCTCTGTAAACTTGCGGATGTCAATAAACGATTTGTTCTCACTTGCTGCTTACTGTGGTCTGTGCCAGTCGAGGCCATCTGGTCACCTGGCGTAACATCACTTCACTAGCGCGGCGCAAGTAAACACGCGACCAGCGTGCCAGCCAGGAGCCAGCAGGAGCAGCCACGGCCGGACTCGACGCCCCTTTCGCGCGCGGGAGGAGGAGAGTCGAGTCCGGCCGTGGAGCAGCGAGCCGGCGGCCGCGCGGCCGCCGTGCGAGGGCAGCCATGTTATTAAGGAGCTCAAGCGGCCTGTGCAAAAAGCATCCGCCATGTTTACAAAGCCGTGTTTACAGCGCCATCAAGCGGGCGTACTGGGTAGTTCACGACGCCGCCACTACGCTTTTTCTGGCACTACAGGCAAAGCTAGACCTTTGCTTCTCTAAAATCCTCCCTGTTCTGTGGTTAGCATTATTTTGCCGGGAATCGGTAGTGTATTGCACATGCCTTGTGCCGCGATTTGATCCTTTTAATTGTTGAGTAAAGTGGTCAAAAGTGAATTGATCAACTGCGCCAACATGCTTGAACAGAATCCAGAGTTCGAGGAAGCAATGCCCGAAGAAGAGGAAGAAAGTCCGGAGAGTACGAAGGAGTCCGTAAGTGCACAATGACCGGGCGACAACTTCAACCTGTAGTCTGTCAGGCACCCCATTGATCCCTTTAAACGGTGTATCTTCATGCTTTTGTAAGTTAACCGTAGCCAATTTTCGTCGAAGCCGATTTCATTTTGCGGTCGTGGGCCGTAATACCGCGTTCGGCCGTACTTGAAATCGTTCCTCGTGTCCTTCGCGGGTATTTGGCGGGCTCGTATCCTCAAGCGGGCCGTCGAAAGTGTTATGGTATTATTTCAGATCGTTCTTTCTTGTTCACCTTCCTGTGTCAGCTTACACGACAACTGCGAACGCGAACAGACTATTTAAATGCCGGATGGTTTTCAGCCACCGCTTTGTGCCGGTGTAGCGCGGCACTTTCCTAACATTTTGGCGGTATCGTGACCGCCGGCTTTTATAACTGAATGGGTGTACTGATGAAGATACTGTGGGGACAGAGCGTATTCGTTTTGCCCTCAATCGTTGTGTGTGTCCGCTAAGGATCGGGCTCCGCGAGATTTGCCGACGTACCTGTAGATGGCCGCGGAACGACTACAAGGACGTCAGCTGTCGCTTGGCGCTGCGCTACCTAGGACTTGTCGCCGCGGCGTTTAGAACACGTTTTCTTTCGCCTAACCAAGTGCGCGGTTTCTCTCTGCCGCAGACGCCGGATGACGAAGAAGGCGCGGCGGAGGAGAAGAGAGATGACGACTACGATAGCAAGCTGGTAAACTATGTCTCGCTCCTACAGCGGCTGCCTAAAGTTTTTAAAGGTGATAGTTCAGCTGAACCGAGTCTTGTTTCACACCTTTTCCTTCAGGATCTGGACAGGGGCAATCGGTTCGACTACCTGCTGCAGCAGACGGAAATCTTTGCTCATTTCATGACGACGAGCAATGCTTCTAAAGGCGTGACGTCGCCTCTCAAGCTGAAACCGGGCCGTCCAAAATTGAAGAAGAATGACGAGAAGGCGAAGCTTGCGGCTATGGGCGAGTGAGTGGACTTTATTTTTGAAGCTGGTCTTTGCTTGCTGTGCAGTCTTCTTGCCTCTGTTAAATGTATTGCTAATTTACGTAGTGGAAAGCGGTCATTAGCGCTGCAGCCTCGGCTGTCTGCGATGACCCACAAACTATTCAGTCATGTATAAAAACCTTCCAGGCAAGTGCGCAAATATGTATGTTAAGGGACTTTTTACAGTTGGATATATATTGACAAATTCATGCACATGTTCAGTTTTGTGCTGTGATGGTGAACATTACAACACTGCAGGAGTAGGACTTTGTACTGTCTGCATGTGACATCAAAACTGCAAATAACCTGTGAATTTGTTCTGAACATGTGCAGTAGGAATAAGTATGCTGAAATGCTCCGTTAAAGGAGCCATGAGGACAAAACACAAGTTCGGTTCATTCGAAAGATTGCCTCGATAAAATCATACTGACACCACTGTTAACGTACACTTCGCTCAAATAAACTACATAACTTGGAAAAAAAGCGGAATGGCCATGCGACCCACTAGCTTATTTCCTGCAACAGAACCTATGATGTCATGTGAGCTTAGCTGTGCGATTGGCTGAGGACGGAAAAAGCAAACGCAAATTATGCATGGCTTATAAGCTTTCCGAACGAACTATTTGCGCTTAAGTGTAATGCATATTCATTTTACAGCAGTAAGAATGGTGCGGTAAACAATGAAAGTTACGAAAATGCACGTAAGCATAGAAGTACCGATGCGCACTGCTGTTGGTACTCGGTGCACTATACTTGTTTTAGCTGCATAGCACACCGCCGCTTTGAAGTTGTTTTACAGGACACTGGCCGATTGGCGTAAGCGGCGTTGTCTTGCGTGGCCGTTTGTCGAGGATACCCCAGGTTTCACGAGACGATCACTTTTTACAGTAACAAAAACAAGCCAGGTGCAAATACGCTCTAAAACAAAGCAACGGCGGACAACGGTTTGTGGATGACTAAAGCAGCGCCATCTGGGAGGGCTGACGGACAGCCAGGCTGCAAACCCGAATGACGCAGTGGAAGTTCGCTTGAATACACGCGCTTCTGACGTCATTGCTGGCATTACGAAAACCCACGATTTGGCGGGAGAATCAAAACTTTAACATGCATTTCTCGGTGAATACGGCGTCATTTGCTGCCAGACAAGCGCTGGGGGCACTATAAAACATGAAATCTTTCGAATAAAACAAACTTGTATTCTGTCTTCATGGCTACTTTAAGACTCATCGGCACTTTTCCTGCCTTTGAAGAAGCTGGCACTTTTGCTCTTCGTGTGCAGTAGGGGGGGCTGCTCGTATGACAAGTTCTGTTATTGCACGAGCTTGTTGTGACTTTCTTTTCATGCAAGGCTTGCAGAGCACCTTGTCCATTGCTGTTTAAGGTGCCAAATGACAAAGCTAGGGTTATTCCAGTAAGACAAACAAAAAAAGAGATCATTTACTATCTTATACACTGCTATGACTGCAAGCTGCTATTAAAAGTTGGCATAATCACCCCCTTCTGGTGGAGGAGGAGTATGAAAATTCTTACAAAATTGCAGCGCACTGTAAAGAGTGCAAGTCTAAACTAATGCATAGCTGCAGTGCACTTATGAACTCGTACTGCTACCCGCCGCGGTGGCTCAGTGGCTAAGGCGTTGCGCTGCTGAGCACGAGGTCGCGGGTTCGATTCCCGGCCGCAGCGGCCGCTTTTCTGATGGAGGCGAAAAGCAAAAACGCCCGTGTGTACGAGATTTCGGCGCACGATAAAGATCCCCAGGTGGTCAAAATTAATCCGGAGCCCTCCACTACGGCGCGCCTCATTGCCTGCGTTGCGTCGGCGCGTTAAACCCTACAATCAATCAACTCATACTGCTAGCGAAAGTTAACACTGGATTCGATGAAAAAGGAAATAAAAGACGAAATGCATGTTTTCTTGTTTCCTTTTCCTTATACCAAGTTGAAGTCTAGCATGTGTTTCATCTTTTATTCCCTTCTTCGTCCAGTGTTAAAGTTTGCTAGCAGTGTGATTTCATTATTAACCAACTCGCCCAACTTTCTGCTTTATTCATCCTGCAGTGCGCCTCACAGGCATAGCTTCTGCGCCTGATACACAAATTTTACATGGCGGATGAGGTGCCACGGAGGCGGACTAAAGAGAAGCCAGGAATTTATATGTATATCCACACACGTAGTGACAACGGATAAGCATGCAGTGGTGTCTCAGTGGCTAAGGCATTGTCCTTCGGGCCTTGCACGCCACTCAACTTGCCAACGTGCGATCGACCACTTTTTAAGCAAGCATTCTAGCACGCTTGTGATAACAAAAGGATACTGAGGGCAAGGGTTGCTGCTTTTAAAGCTAAAAGCTACGGGAGGTGCCATGAAATGGCTCATTGGTACAGTTCACTGCACTCCCCATGCCATTCAAACTTGTTCCCTCGACTGTGCTGTGCGCGGACATGTCTTCTCACAAGCTCAACAAGTTTGTATTCTTTCCGGCCCTCGTAACAGCCATCGCTAACGTTGTCCTCTTGTGGCAGCCTGCGGCATCGGATGACCGAACAGGAGGAAGACGAAGAGCTGCTGTCCGACAGCCGCCGCAAGGAAATCACGGTCACCCGTTTCGAGAGTTCGCCCAGTTACATCAAGGGCGGCGAACTCCGAGACTACCAGGTTCGGGGCCTCAACTGGATGATCTCGCTCTACGAGCACGGCATCAATGGCATACTGGCCGACGAAATGGTGAGAAAGCCAGGGCTTTGTTGTGAGCCGTTTCTACGTTGAAACCATGGCCGTCTAGTGGGCTGCATCACGGCAGTAGTGAAACTGTTTGGGCAAAGCGCAGCTTTACACGTTCACCGAAAGCTATTAGACGCTAAGGCATTCTTGTTCTACTCGCAAGGCTTCTTGCCACAGAACAAGACCACTGTTCCTGTTTGTCTAATGGAGGTGTCAAGAGGATGTGTGCAAAGTTCGATGCCCTATAATGAACTGAAGTTTGAGCATTTTTTATTCAGCATATTCATGTGAGTTCACTTCTGGGAGTGGGATGATGATGTCAAGAGCTGTAAAGCGGTAGTACTAAAGATTTTGGTATTAATGGTTCCACAAAAACATTTGTGGGCCTTTAGCATGACTGGAGTGTGCCACAAAGTGACGAGAAGAAAAAGAAGTCTGACTAACATTTGTGGGCCTTTAGCATACTGGAGTGTGCCACAAAGTGACGAGAAGAAAAAGAAGTCTGACTGACCTTTTCCTGGGAAATTTGTCAAGGAAGGGAAGGTCTTCCACATCGATGGTTGAAGTGTGACATCGTGTGGGAACACTCCATTCACGTGCCTTCCTGCCAAGCTGCTAACGCAAAAAACATCTTCGTAGGGACTAGCAACTGTACTGAGTTTGGAACATATCCCTTTCAAAGTGCTTTTTAGGGTTCTCTGTTGCTTTCTGCACTGTGAGACTATGTAAATTATTACTGCTGTACTGGGAACAGGAAATGCGCACAATCATGGCTGGTCACTACTTGCGTGCCTTCGTACCTGATGCCCGAGTGCTTGTCTTGCGAAGCAGTTGTGACATTGTGCTCTGGGAGTCCTTTTTCTGTATTTCTTGGGCGTTTGTTGAATTCAAGACAGATCAAAGAAGACTGGAGTTTGCATTTATTTGTCCACATGCATCATGAGCAGTCCAGGTCTCTCAGCTGACCTCGGAGCTTTGTTGTCACTTTGCTTGCGGGATGGTGTAAGCAGGATGTTCATTGGGCTGCCTCTTCCGTGAATCGTGCAGGGTCTGGGGAAGACGCTGCAGACCATCTCGCTGCTGGGTTACATGAAGCACTACCGCAGCATCAATGGACCGCACATGGTCATTGTGCCAAAATCGACCTTGGCCAACTGGATGAGCGAGTTCCAAAGGTGGTGCCCATCACTACGCAGTATCTGTCTCATTGGAGACCAGAACGCCAGGGTGAGTCTGTGCTGCATTCTTTTTTCTTTTCTTCTTCTTTGTTTCTTTCTTTCTTTTATTTTTATTATTATCATTTTTTGTTGTTGTTGTTCTTGGGCAGTATTTTCTTATCACGTGGGCTCTCTGATAATAAAGAAAGTGAATAAAAAATTGGCGACTTGCCAGTTGCTTCATCACTTCGCCTTTGGGATGAGGCAGGGACAAGTCTGGGATTGGTGGCCACCAGGAGAAGCTATTGCCACGCGAAAAAGCATGATTGTGCGATCGTAGTAGTGCCTCTGGTTCTATCCATTCACACTGCTTGACTGGAGTTGACGCGCTTTGTTTTCAGTGCCTTGCCAGTAATGTTGCATAAGGGGCGAGCTAAAAGTTTATTTCCAGTGCTCTGTCGTCTTTTGGTGAGAACTACGTCCTTTGGGGCCGGAATGGAGTTGAGCAAGTCGCGGGAGGCTAGTTCTTCTCTCAAGTGACGAAACCGGGATGTATTGTGCCTGCACTGATGATGTGCAGGCTGCCCTGATCCGGGACACCCTGATGCCCGGGGAGTGGGACGTCTGTGTCACCTCCTACGAAATGGTCATCCGAGAGAAGGCCGTCCTGAAGAAGTTCAACTGGCGCTACCTGGTGATCGACGAGGCCCACCGCATCAAGAACGAGAAGTCCAAGGTCAGCCGGGGTTTCTGGTTTTTATGCTTGAGGCATTTGGGCTACTTTGGGCCGAAGTCAGCTTCAAGTTAACTATGGCCCCGACTCGAAATTGGGCTCATTTTTTCTCCAAATCAAGTTCGCCGCAAGTAGCTTTGAGGGCCAGCAAGTCGGGGCCAGTTTTTAAGTCACATTTACGAATTCGGCGGTTAATGCTTAATATCTTTTTTTTTATCAAGTTGTCCATGTCCACTTGGCCGTCTGGCAACACTTAAATAGCTGCAGTAGTCCTTATTGCATCACTAGGGTTTGTTGAATTTTGGTTATGCTTTATATCCCTTCCTTTAGGGCATGGTTTCTCAAAGTGGGTTCCGCGGAACCTTGGGGTTCCGCAGGCCCCTCCTGAGGGTTCCGCGAGCCACTGATAAATTTTCCCTGGTTCCGCAGTCGCAAAGTCTTATATGGTGAACTTGAGGTGCGATCGATCTAAGGAACCTCCATTACTCACGCCCGAGTGTCAGTAAGCACATCTCGGCGCATAACAGAAACGCGCGAGCTGCGCAATAAATCTCTCCAGCAGCTTGTAGCCAGCCAGACTCCGAAAACAGGCCACGTGGTTAAACTATTGCACTTGAACCTCGGCCTTATATTACCCCCATGCGCATTTCTCCTGTTTGGAGATAGGTGCCGCTAGCGTACGCATTCGCGTAAAGTCGACAGGGAAAAAACGATACCCTTGCTTGCTTTTGAATTTATTGCACGTTAATGTAGCATGAAGGGAATGAAAAATGGCGGGAGGGGGGGAGGGGGTTCCTTGGCACTTAACGGAACTTAGCAGGGTTCCCTGGGACCAACATGCTTGAGAACCCCTGCTTTAGGGAATATGCGACCAATATGTGCACAGACACCTTGTTGCCTTTGGCTGAGCGCAGTGGTGCAAACCTCATTGTCAACCCCTTCTGATGTTTGCAGCTGTCCGAGATAGTACGGGAGTTCAAGACGACCAACCGCCTTCTCTTGACCGGCACTCCGTTACAAAACAACTTGCATGAGCTGTGGGCTCTGCTCAACTTTCTCCTGCCTGACGTCTTCAACTCGTCTGAGGTACGTCCCTTTCAAATGAGCATGCAATGATTATGTCGCTGCTGCCGCTCCCGGCAATTGGCTGAGTTGTCAGAAAGATGGGGCTCATTAGAAACCTTCATTCTCGTTTTTATGTTACTTAACCCTCTGACAGCAATAGCCCAAGTGCGGCCTTATCTTATTAAAGGGACCGTGAAGACACCATACAACTTCGCTTTGTTCAGAAAATGGGGCAGTTCATGACTTTTGTGCTACAATGTTGTTTCAAACAAACCTGGTGCAGTGCGTGCTCCCTGCTCTTTAACTGCGACCCACAAAAAAAAAGCGCATTCTTTAGTTTGCGTCCCCCACTCCCTCAGGCACACTAAGTTGTTTCGTTGAGAATGGTGTGCAGATAAGCAACCACCCTTTCCCTTTTTGAACATTTGGAGATAACGAGCCATGATGCCGGAGGTTCCACTTAGTGACCTGTGCATTGTGCTAACCAAAAACTGCCTTTGAAGTCGCAAAAGCAAGTTGGGGTGGAAAAAAAAATCATGCTTGTGTTCTTATCATGTTATCCGGCGGCGTGCGTTCTAGACCCTAAGAAACGCAGTCGTGCTCCCTCAAAACACAAAAGATTAAAGACCGCGCAGCACATGAGACCGTGCAGCAGTGGCTGATATGGAAAAGAAAAGATAAAATGAAGGCTGCGCCTCTGTTTTTAAGAGCCCTTCGTCTAAGTGATACACAAACAAAAATCGAAAGGTAAGGGGCGATGTTGGATTTGCGCATGTTCTGTTTATAGTACGGTATGGCTTATAGAGCGGATTTTTACAGCTCCCGCGATATACACTGTACATGGAAATTGAAGCTTTACATTTCAGGTAGTGTACAAAATGTCCAGCGTATGTGGGAGCTTCGAAATATGCTGCCACAATGTTTGGGCACGGCTGTCCGATGCTGTATGGGTGTGGTCAGGAAAAGGTTGAGCACCGTAAAATCTAACCGTATATCGACCCACTAACAACTGACGGTCCCTGCGCATTACTGAAACCTAACACGATCCAATGAATGCCGTGGTGCAGGACTTCGACTCGTGGTTCAACACCAACAACTGCCTTGGCGACAACCACCTGGTGGAGCGTCTGCACGCGGTGCTGCGGCCGTTCCTCCTGCGTCGTCTCAAGTCGGAGGTGGAGAAGAAGCTGCTTCCCAAGAAGGAGGTCAAGATTTATGTGGGGCTGTCCAAGATGCAGCGCGAGTGGTACACCAAGTGCCTGCTCAAGGACATCGATGTCGTCAACGGCGCCGGCAAGGTGGACAAGATGCGGCTGCTCAACATCCTCATGCAGCTGCGCAAGTGCTGCAACCACCCGTACCTCTTCGACGGCGCAGAGCCAGGTGAATGTTCTGTCCTGACTATTCAGGATAGCATGTAAAGAGGGATGTTCGGTATCAAAAACAGAAATTTGTTTGTTGGGGAGAAACCAGTGGGAATTTTAAGACATTTGCTGGTATCTTTCTCTCTAGGGCCCCCATACACGACCGATGAACACATCATCTACAACTGTGGCAAGATGGTGATCCTGGACAAACTTCTGCCCAAGTTGAAGGCCCAGGGCTCCCGCGTGCTCATCTTCTCACAAATGACACGCATGCTGGACATCCTGGAGGACTACTGCTTATGGCGGCGCTACGGCTACTGCCGCCTCGATGGCCAGACGCCACACGAGGAGCGTACGGTGAGTGTCCAGTGTTTCTTGTCAACCTGAAGTTCTGGCAACACAAGCAGGCTTTGATCAACCACCTTCTTGGTGCAGAAGCTTTCACGTGCAAACAAGGCCATTGAAAGCTCACTGTGTTGATAAATCACCTTATTCTTGTTCTCATCTCTGCATTGCAGTCTTGTACCTTTGCATAATTATCTCTGGTGTGAGTTCCTTGCTGTCAATGTGTTGGCATTCTCTCATTTTGCGTCCCTCTCACTCCTACCCAGCTGTCGATCAACGAGTTCAACAAGCCGAACAGCGAGAAGTTCCTGTTCATGCTGTCAACGCGTGCGGGCGGCCTGGGCATCAACCTAGCCACTGCGGACGTGGTGATCCTGTACGACTCGGATTGGAACCCCCAGGTGGACCTGCAGGCCATGGACCGGGCCCACCGCATCGGCCAGACCAAGGCCGTGCGCGTCTTCCGCATGATCACCGAGAACACCGTCGAGGAGCGCATCGTGGAGCGTGCCGAGGTCAAGCTGCGCCTTGACACAGTGGTCATCCAGCAGGGCCGCCTCGTGGATGCCCAGAACAAGATCGGCAAGGAGGAGATGCTGGGCATGATCCGCCACGGGGCCGACCACATCTTTGCTTCCAAGGAGAGCGAGATCACCGATGAGGACATCGACGCCATCCTCGAGAAGGGTGAGCGCAAGACAGAGGAGCTCAAGACTAAGCTCGAGTCTCTGGGTGAGGGCTCCCTGCGCAACTTCACCCTGGACACCCCGCAGGAGTCCGTCTACAAGTTCGAGGGCGAGGACTACCGGGAGAAGCAGAAGGTGAGCACATGGGGGGGCAGTTTTTTGCAGTTTTCCTCTTCATTGCCTTTAGATACATTTGTTCTTGCGACTCCTGTAGTTTCTGTTATCACTGATCATGTGTTGGCCTATTCAACAACTGATCAATTTGGAAAGATCTGATATAAGGAATCGGCCAGTGTTGTTCCATTTGCACACACCAGGTGTCTCAATTTTAAAACTAGCCAATAGCGAATAGCGTGGAATAAACATCAGTTACGTTCTTATACTCAGAGAATTTTTGTTTTCATTTTCAAGGAATCTCTGGCATCGGTTTAGACCAAAATGGAATACTTGTTAGTGCAGTAAACTTGCATATTGAATGACTGAGACATTCACATATAAAAGCGTCAAATATGTCCTTATCTTGTGTTCACCTTGAAGAGCCAATGGTTTTGTTTGTTGGCAGCGGAAGTGCTTCGCTCCCCAGAAAAATGTTATTTTTCTATCTCAAAGGTGGCCACTTACGTATGTGGTGGCCACTTACGTATTTCATACTTACGTATGAAAACAAGTCGACCTGTGCATGTATCTCCAGCTTGGATTGGGGACAGGTCTAGTTTCATGACCATTTGGCCTCTTTTTAGCTTCAAATTGTGATTGATCTGCTGTCAAAAAGAGGCATCAGTAATGCCTTTGGTTTCTTACATAATACTTGTTATCTATTGTCTGATAATCCTTAATCTCAGAAGCATACCGTATTGCCGCAAGTACATAACTTGTACCCCATTCCACACTTGCAAGAAAAAATATTTACTGCATAATTGACACTGTGATAGAAGGGCAACGCAATTGTGCAGCTTACTTGGACTACTAACATGTTAATGGTCATTTTGTTAAGGGGGGACGAGGGTCTTAAAACTAACTTTTTTATTTATGGGTAGAAACTTATGAAAATTTGCACACGGATGTGTTTTTCTCTGTAGATTTCAAATATGCAATTATATTTGAGCTGGTGCTGTTAGTTCAAAAGTTATCATACAAAGTCTAAACCGCAATTAGGTAATTTCTTTAGCAGCTTTAATGAACTTTCGCATTGCATTTTGTCGCTTTTAATTACATGAATGGATAGCCAGAGAGTTCCCATACCCGATGACATTCTTCGTTTTTCTCTAAAGTCACGGCATCCTAAAAAAATATGTCAAGTACAAAAAATGGCAGTATTGGATATTTTGGCTCATCAAAATAACTGCAAGTCATTATTTATGCGTAGCCTAAACAGAAAAACTAAGAATGTCATCGGCTGCCTCAGGCTGTACTGAAAAAAATGGTACAAAATTGACCTTATGAAGCAAGAAGAAGTTTCCAAAAAGCTGCGTAAGGCTGAGGGAAGTGACCAAAAATATGAAACTGAGAAAACTGCATTTGAAGTTTGGCCATGTGTTATGAGATGAACCGTCAGTAGTGTAGCTTCAAAATTTCCCAGTAACAAAGACATGTTCTTCCCATTTTCAAATCTGTCTTTGGATTCCAAAAATGTCAACTAGAACTGGAGATACAAAAGGCCAAGTAACGGACCCCTCAGGAATTTTGCAATATTTATCGACTTCGAATCGGTTGGCATTTTGTTAGCGTTGTTAAATCTGGTGGTGTCTTGCTGGCGTCGTGAAAACTGCAACAGTCCTTCGTGAAGTGCCATCATCTATTACAGTGCACTGTGGTACCCAGAATATGGTGTACGGCAAAAGTGTGAGGGTGAAACTTGCTTTAGGTGCCCCCCTTTTTTTGTTCTTTGGTGAGGCTATTTCATTCGCGGTTTTTATGCTGGAAGTTTGAGAGGATACAGGGGTGGGACACTGCGCAGTGCGTTTTCCGCAAATGCATCATGTTGTTGGCCCTCAAAAGAGTCTTTTGGGGAAAATAAATGTAGCCGAAAGGCAAACTTTCTTGGCCTATGGGGATAAACCCATAGACGCCTTTTTCCTTCAAGCCGTGCATGGTGCGGCTATCTCCATCGGACATCACGGTTGTGTACCGCAGCCCATTCTTGGAGAGCGAGCGCTTGAACATTATCAGGGCTGCCTCTACCTCCATGCGTCCTGCACCACAGTCAATGTTTCGCTGACACTCATGGTCTGCCAGCCAATCTTCGTAGCCCTCATCTGAAGCTTTGGGTCCGATGGCGCAACCTAAGCAAAAGTTAGAGAGGACTACATGATCAATCACCAAGCTGGTGTACACTTCAATGATGCAGCCCACTCCAATGTGTGACAACCGTCCCCGTGTCATCCATGTGCCATCAAACATCACATCTATGTTGTTTGGCGGCTGACCAAAGTCCGAGTACAAGTCCTTGATGGCACGCACACTATCAGCTTCAGAGGCTGCTGCAGTGTCCTCGCAAACCTGAACCACTTTCCTCAAGTGCGCTTGAAATGTCTTGTGGTGCAGGCCTCTGTGGGACAAGTTCATACCAGCACAAAAATCTGACAGAGCAGTCACCCCCTTCCCGATGCTTTGAATACTTTTCTAAGCCCTCATATTCACTTCAAAAAGAGTGATATTGCCAGATCCTTCAGTCCTTGGCGAGGAAAAACATTCCACACGGTGTTCACAAACCGAGCACGTCACCTCGAGCTTCACGGCGAGGCCGTACTGCCGGTCAGGCTTCCTCAAATCCGGCGCCGCCAGCCCGCACTTGCCACACCTGACGTGCGCAAAAAGGTCCTTCAGCATTGCAGAATCCACTAAGACAAAATCTGTGCCGGATTCTTCCTCTCAGTGCGCCAAATCCACTTCAAGGAGGTCGAATTTTCGCTGCGTTGCTGACTTGGCCTCCATTCCGCGCTTGACCTCGTCCGCGTGTTCCGTACGCTCGGCGATCTCCTCCGCCGTGTAATACCTCGTGCCAAGCCGGCAGGACGTGCTTGGACCAGGTATGGATTCCGGAGGTGGTTGGTCAGGCGATGGGGCAGGCGAGGCAATACGAGGCGGCAAACGATTCTCATCCGGCGGAGTCGAGCGGCCCGAAGTCACACCACGCGACCTTGGGATAGGCGGACAACGCTTTCGCTTCCCGTGCGCATGACGGGTCGTCGTCTTCAAACGTACGTCTCCTGGCATCATTCACGAAAGTACGCGATGGAAGAATTAGAAGAAACTGTAAAAAAAAAACTGCTCTAAGCGAGCGCTGCGCCAGAAGAGCGGACTCCGTCAGACGCGCGTAGCAGACGCCATGATGGCGACCGCCATGACAGCAGTCGCGCCGACCAATGGGAGGGGTCGTATGGCGAACTCAAACCGCGCGCGCCCGCTCTAGCCAATCGGCGGCCGAGAAGGTGCCTTCGGAAAACTGGCAAGGGCGGTCGTTCTACTCAAGCGACGCCATTTTGAGATATCGCAAAATGCGCAGAAAGAAACAAGCTTCAAAACAAGACCAAGTATGATATTAACAAGTTTGATACAAGTATGATATTAACAAGTTATCAACAATAAGCTTTGCTAGTGTGCGCAACCGTAATGCCTGTGTGTTTTCTGACTGCCCTCTCTCCTTTCCTCCTGCAGAGCGGGGGGCTGAATTGGATCGAACCGCCCAAGCGGGAGCGTAAGGCCAACTATGCGGTCGACGCGTACTTCAGGGAGGCCCTGCGCGTGAGCGAACCAAAAGCCCCCAAGGTGAGGCCGTGCCCTGTTTCGGTCCCCTCCCTTGCGGCTTGGCCGACCTCGCTTCGGTGCTCACACATTCCCTGCATCCCCACAGGCACCCAGACCCCCGAAGCAGCCAAACATCCAGGACTTCCAGTTCTTCCCACCGAGACTGTTTGAGCTGCTGGACAAGGAGATCTACTACTACCGCAAGACCATCGGCTACAAGGTGGGTGTGCTGGGGCAAAGCCTGTCTGAAACAGGACGCGTGCCCGAACGAGGCAGTCTCCCTGCATGGCACGATTCCTCCTCCCCCTTGGCAGGTCCCCAAGAACCCCGACTTGGGATCGGATGCGGGACGGATCCAGCGGGAGGAGCAAGCCAAGATAGACGACTCGGAGCCGCTCACGGAGGACGAGCTGGCAGAGAAGGAGAAGCTCCTCACAGAGGTCAGTGTGCTTCTTTGGACTGTTCGTTGGGCGTACCTGCTCTCCCTGTTCATGTCTGTGCATGTGGCTATTTGAGGGAGGTTTCATGATCTTTTCTCTTGATTTCTTTTGCCACCAGGGTTTCACCAACTGGGCCCGACGAGACTTCAACCAGTTCATAAAGGCCAACGAGAAGTACGGCCGTGACGACATTGAGAGCATTGCCAGGGACGTGGAAGGGAAGACACCCGAGGAGGCAAGTGCTTCCCAAGTACCATCGCACAGAACTGCTTTGTTGCCAAAATACGTGCGAATGCATAGCTGACCCCCCCCCCCCCCCCCCCCTCCCCCTTCTTAAAATAACAGGTGATGGAGTACTCAGCAGTGTTCTGGGAGCGCTGCCACGAGCTGCAAGACATTGAGCGGCTGATGGGGCAGATCGAGAAGGGGGAGGCGCGCATCCAGCGGCGGGCGTCCATCAAGCGGGCCCTGGAGGCCAAGATGGGCCGGTACCGGGCGCCCTTCCACCAGCTGCGCATGGCCTACGGCACCAACAAGGGCAAGAACTACACTGAGGAGGAGGACCGCTTCCTCGTCTGCATGCTGCACAAGCTCGGCTTCGACCGCGAGAACGTCTACGACGAGCTGCGCGCTGCCATCCGCCAGGCCCCGCAGTTCCGCTTCGACTGGTTCATCAAGTCCCGCACGGCCGCTGTGAGTTGTCCCCACTGCTTCTCTTTTTCTCCTTGGTTCAAGTGCTACGCACTGCACCTGTGCCAGGCCCTGAAGAGGGTTTGCAGCTACATTTGCGCTGCCTAAACTTCAGAGAAACCCATCACCGGGTTGTTGTTGGGCAATGCAGGAGCTTCAGCGACGGTGCAACACGCTCATCACGCTTATTGAGCGAGAAAACCAGGAGTTGGAGGAGAAGGAGAAGGCAGAGCGGAAGAGGCGCGGAGGCGGCCGACCCAGCACACCCAAGGTCAGTGGCCGATGGTTTGGCCTCTCTCGGGCCATAATGGGGCAGGGCTTGCTATGTGCAGTGCGTTACTGTCCATGAGGCTTGCACTGTGGTCATTTAGAAGAAAGGCAGAACAAACTGCCATACCAGGCAACAAAAACAGGAATATAATTTGTGGTGTAGTGAAGCATGGTTACTGCAGTCGATAACAAGGAACGGACACGGAAAAAATGCTCAGGTTTCTTGCGTAATGTGTCAAAGTGATGCTCTCTTCAGAATGTTCACAACTTAGCAAAGCTCAGTATGTGACGCAGAAAGTGTATCACGTGCAATGCTCTCTACCATAATACCATCGCCCAGGCATGTACTTGAGATTTTCAGGGGGGTTGCTTTAGAAACAAGGTGGCCACTGCGAGTCATTACAGTAAAGCCTCCTCACCAGAGACACTCGGTTGAGGGGACACTTGAAAATGGTTTGGTTGGTGTAACTATGTTTGCCATGAGAGCCACTCTGTTGCTAAGGTCAACTTTTTCAGGTACCTAGAGTAAATTCTTTGCTGTTTAGAAGAAACATGATGGAACAGGGGCCTTATATAGGAGGTCCTCTGGAAATCTGCATTGAAGATAAAGTTTGGGGCTGTGTCCAAGAGACTGCAGAGGCTTTAGAACCTTTGGGGAGTGCAGAGTGTATACAGATCATGTGACGCATGCAAGTAAATGGTGCCCTGGAGGATGAACCAGAGGAAGAGAAAAACGTCTCGAGGACATTGCAGGGCAGGAAATGCTGGCAGTTGATGCTGACGAACATTTGAGAGCACTTTAATGGTGTTGTGAGCAGCACAAAGGCTTGCAAAGTGAAGTGCTTTACCTCCAGAAGTTGGGTAGCTAACACAATCTGCAATCTCTAAAACTACTGTGAGTGACTTCTTCAAGCCATCCCGAGCAAATTCCTGTAGACGTCTTTGAACGCACTTTGTTCTAGTCCGACTTCTCAGTGTTTTTAGAATTTTTGGTGTCAAGAGACGTGTTTCTTAGGTCTCTTGTAAAAGCGTTTTATTGTGTGTAGTAAACTGGAGAAGATTGCTTCCACCTCACACTTTCTCTTTTAAAGGTGTGCTTTGAATTTAGCCTTCTTTAACTAATTGCAAAAATGAAAGCCACTGCTTAGTACTGCTGCTTAGCGTACATGCCGCACGTGCATGTGCCAATCTGCATAACCAGGTTTAGAACCTGCGTCACCCATTTGTTTACCGTCAGGGGGTGCAGGCAGGTAGGAGATGTTTTGTTGTCATTGCTTGAACTGCACCTGCTGTTTTTTTCCAGGGGAAGCGCAAGATGGATGGAATTTCGGAAGGAAGAAAGAAGAAGCGAAAGACGCAGTAATGGGAAGATGTTTCGAGTTGATTCCACCAACTAATGTTAAGACGGTGATGTGTACATATTATTTCCAGAGGAATTTTTAATTCCAGAATGATTTTTCTCCCCTTTTTATCATTGTGCCCAAATCGTAGTACTGTCATTGCAGTCTCTGTGCCACACCCCTCATCTCGACATTGTTCTGTTCACTTGATGTTAACTGTGGCACTGTATATTTATTGTTGCCAACCTAGTGTTTGATCTTCGGAGGTGCATTTGGCTGGGACACAAAAAAATCGCCCATTCCACACTCACATGTTTTGTCACAATAAATGTCAATTCTTAGTACCAGCCACTGTGTGGTTAATGTTCTACACAAGGCACTAAGCCCCCCTTCCTTTTTTTGTGTGAGTGTGTGGGGTGGTAGTTCTGCACCGCGTGAAGTACTTGTGAGGAACATTTTATTGTCTCCGAAAACATACATTTCAGTAGAAAATGTTGCGGATTATGCACTGTGCGCACTGCTTTTGCTATGCTTGCGTATAATTACGTCACTTCATTCTTTTAAGCACAATTGTAGCACGATTTGTTCGCTTTAGCGAATACACCTAAAACTTTCAGTACATTCACATCACCTGTAAGGGCAAATATTGCGACAAAACGGCCTACCGTACAGCAAGCATCTACAAAGAGCACAGAAATGGCTGAAAATTCTGCAGCAGAGACAAGCCACTGGAAACAAGTTTTTCCTCAGTTTTGAATGGCAGTGTTACAACATTGACTTTATCATTAATCTGCCAGCAGTAATGACAGACATACGTTAAGGCCACTGCTGCGCGGTAATGCAGTGGTGTCCCTTAGAGCAACTCTGGTCTCCTTGCCAGGACCAGCACGTATCTCACCACCCAGGTGTACGTGCCGTCCTTGTTCTTCTTCATCTTCTTGAGCGCAGCTTTGGCCAGCTCGCGCACAAAGGTGGGCCTCTTCGCCTCTGGGATCAGCTGCACTGGCTTTGCAAACATCGTCTCAAGGAACTCTGGGGGAGGGGGGAAAATAAGCAGGCTACAATGACCAAGGTGAAATGCAAGCATCCGCATATGCACAGCACTACGAAGTGGCTTCTCCCGAGAGAGAGAAAAACTATTTCAAACATTCTTGGCAAAGGGCACTCTGTTGAAGGAATTGGTTGGAGGGATGACCTGAGGGAACTTCGGGTATTTGTGCGTGTTCATTGTTTGGGTACTGAATGCGGTGGGAGCATTTTGGAGTGCCTGGGCGCTTGTCTGTGTCCTGTTGGATGAGTTGTCTTGGTACGGTGCCTGTCTGTGCTCATCGAGTGAGGACATGATTTTTATGGGGTAGGGGAGGGCGATTCTTCGATTTCTGATGCTTGTAAATACTGGAGCATTCAACGACACATGTCACAGCTCCACTGGGGCAGTTTCCTCAATTTTCAACTAGAGCACCTTGCAGCAACGTGTTCTAGTAGTTGATCTAGTGCAGCCATGACAGGTAAAGGAAAGTTGGGACACAGGTTAAACGCTATCATGTCAAGTCAAGGTTAACGGTGTGTGATGTGTTCTAGATGTTCTTAGCTAATTTTGCCCAATTTCTTTGCATGAAAGGTCAAGTTTGTGCTGTTTCTATACTTCCACTAAAAAATGAAATGAAAGATCACAATATGAACTGCAACTGCACTATGCGTTAACAAGCAAGCATTCAACAGGTTTACTTTAGTGGCTGGCATGGTTAGGCTTTTTTTTCTTTTTTCACATTACCATTTGCAAGGAGAACGAAACCAAAATTTGTATCAAAATTACCTTTTTAAGTGACTTCTTGAAAAAACAAAACAGTTGCTTTGCAGCAAAAAGAAAGCATCAGCTAGCTGCAAAAGTGTGACATGAATGGAGTACACCCTTTGTCAAAATTTTCTAGGCCAATCCTAAGCCTTGTCGATCACAAAGAATTCAAAGAATAAGCTTTACCTTTCAATGTGACAAAAATATTTTATCACAGTAAGAAAGAAAGGTGTTTTCTGTACCTTTCCAGCATAAAACATTTGTCACGCTCGGTAAGCTTGTGCGCAATTTATTGCGGCCTGCGCGTTTTCCGCTTGGCCTAGAAAATTTTCATCTGCCCAGCTTGAAATGGAAGGTTAACAAAAGAAGTGATGGCGTAAGGGCCAGAATTCTGAGCTTTGAGTGCTTACATTTTCACTAGCAGTTTCATAGGCACCAGGTATCAGGCAGTACTGTGGAGGGTCTTGCAAATGTGACACGTACGACGATTTTCAAGTTGCCCGTGAGTAAAGTAACCATATTCCCCCCGGACCCCAAAGCAGGGCGGGGGGGGGGGGGGCGGTAAGGAAGAACATGGCACATAACATGAAGGGACACTATGGCTCAGTGCAGTTTTGTTTTAACTGATAGATCATTCGCTTTCGTAGTTCTCTTGGCCTTTGTTCAACGAGCAATGATGCGTCATTTGCTGAATCAGTAAATAAGTACTGAAGCACGTCCACCCACCGTTCGTCTAACAAAGAAGGGTGTACTGAATGGTTTGTTGGTACGCTGTAACTTCAAGAAAACAGCTCACAGATTGGGATTAAGCAAGAAACACGCAACAGTTTCTTGCTTAGTCCTGTGCGCACTTTTCTTGAAGTTCCTCAAACGATTTCTTTTGGCTCTTTCATTCCTCCAGCTTTTGATTAGTGACACTAGGCTGGATACCCGTTTTCCATATTTCCGGCCGAAGGCGGGACAAAACACTGTCCCACAAGCAGGCTGCGGGGCAGCGGGATTACAGCTGCAAAACCGGGACGTGTCCCGCCTAAATCGGGACGTCTGGTCACTTTATCCGTGAGCATTGGCCAGAATTGGGCAGGTACTGTGGTTATGGTGAAAAAAACAAAGCTTACCCTTGTATTCTGCACTTGATGCAAAATTGTACTTGAAGTCCAGTTGTTTTGTTTTCAAAACTTCATAGCCGACCTGCTCAAGGAGTGCCGAGTATATGCGATCTGCTTGTGGATGATGGAACCAGAGACGGTTGAAGTTCTTGTCAGCCATGTCAGCAATCAAGTCTGGAATCGCCTGGGAAAACAAAGCAAACCGCTAGAATATATTTACTCTTTCTTTCCTTTTCAGTGGTTTTCTTTCTCAAGCTCTCTTTTTTCTTCACTAATGCAACTTACGGTGCGCAGTGAATGAGTCTAGGAAGAAACGGTCTTGCAGGTGTCTTGCAATCCACATGGGATTGCTAAGCTCATTGACATTTGACAGATTCTGGCAACGGGATGGTCTGCTATAGCTGATTAGCATTTCCCAATCTGTCCTGGGGTGACATATTGGGGAGGCGGCGCTATTTGTGGACTCCAGTTGTGGGTTGAAAGCTCATGAAAAAAAGCAGTCTTGCTCTGAAATTGTGCTAACATTCAACTTAATTCCTCTGCCATTGTAATTGTGTAGTTTCAGCAGCTCTGCAATACTGCTGAAATTGGGGTCATTGAGCTGTGCCCTGTTGGTCAATGCGTAACAGTCTGCACCACCATTTACATCACTGTTATGAGCACTTACGTGATTTGTTCTGTTAAGCTGCATACTTGTTGGTGCGAGAGCTTTGCCCATACCTCGCATTTTATAGTCGATGGCCACACTTTCTTGGTTATTTCAAGATCAAATAAATTACTGTGAGGCTGGCATTCAAAACACCCATTTCTACTGCCTTTTAGAGCAGTGGCAACTTACATGGGCACAGAAAAATATTCTGGCCAGTTCATGAAGAAAGAAGATGCCTTGTTTTAAGACGTAAGATGGCATAGCTGTGAGGTTAAGGGTAGCCCCAATAAGTGAAAACTTTTCAATTGGTTTTGAGATAACCAGACAAGTGCGGTCATCGATACTGTTACACAATATAGAACATACTACGAATTTTTTGTACAAAATTGGGGCTGGAATCATTTAATATTAATCAGAATCAATTTAAGTTGTTCATTTGACAGTCAATGACCTTGCAAACTGTACCAGACCGATGTCACATTGCCGGGTACTTACTCTGAATGAAAATTTCCTGGTAGAATTATTTTATTGAGTTGGCTGGAAGGATGGCATTTTTTGTAGCCAGGCAGCTCGAAAACGAAACCTAGTGAATTCCTTTATAAACGAACGTGAAACCGAACGAAGCGACCACTGATAAAGCAAGACCTAGGAAGTTTAGCTTTACAACGTTGCTTCCACGGGCGGCCTACCTCGAAATACTTGCTCCACGCCGACGACTGTACGACTTTGACGACGGCCGCGTGGAGGTCTGCGGGCTTCCCTGCCGGCACTGCGATGAAGCACCGGCCACCAGGCCTGAGACACCACATCAAGTTCCTGAGCGCCTTGGCCTGGTCCTTAACGAATAGCAGGGCGTGTGACGAGAACAGCCAATCAAAACGGCCGCCCCACTTAAGCTCGAAGGTGTTCAGGTCTTCCACGTCGGCTGTGGCAAAGTCCGTCTTCTCGTCGGCGTGCACGGAAAACGCGTAGTCGATGGCGTCGTGGTTCGTGTCGATGCCGAGAACTCCGCGAATGAGCAGCGCCGACAGCCGGTCGGAGAGCTGTCGCGTCGTGTCGCCGCAACCGCAGCCGATCTCGAGCACCAGCGCCTGTACCCAGTCGCTGTCTCTGGTTAAGCCAGCGCACTCCGCGAGCAGCCGCTCCTGGAGGGCGGACATGTACCCGCTCTCTGCGGCATTGCTGCCTTCCGTGTAGAGGCTGTTGATCGAGCTGTTCTTGCTGACGCTTCGCGACTTGGGCTGATGGGGTACTTCGACGGTGAGCGTGGACGCCATGGCGAAACGTGAGTCCGATCGCTTCCGGGGGTTGCTTGTGTTGTGACGGTGAGTAGGAGGATCTCTCCGTCTATTCCTGGCCTCCGACGTGGTCTTGCGCATGGGGTGCGCTATTTCAGGAAGGCAACTGCTCTTGTGCAATACTTCTGAAGATCTCGCTCAGTCATGTGTTTGAATGTTTGGAGCCGATATTGGCAATACCATTCGGTGTGGTGACAAATTTTGCGCTTATTGCGACGTGCAGCGCGCTACATTTACAGCGAAAGCGCGCGCAGTCAGCATGCGTCGTGAACCGAAACTGAAACCAATGTTGAAGCCAACTGAAAAGCACTGATAAACACTTTAATTGGCCTCAATAATAATAGTTCAATGTAAATTAATCATAAGTAGAGACCCTACAGTTTTAAATGTTTTTATTGATGTACGAAGTAAAAATAACTGATCGTCTGCTTTACAGCGACGCCTAGGAAAACAAAAGTATCGCTTGAAAAGAAAGGTTGAGACGTGGTCTGACATAAGCAATGGTGCCACACTCAACATGGCACATCACCACGGACACGGGCAGATCAGTCTAGACCTGATACTAAATGATGTAAGTAGTTGGTACTGTTTACGTTCGTGGTAACCGTTGTTATGGCTTTCTGTTTTCTCAGTTATTTCTGTTCTGGTGCTCCCTTTTTCTTCAGTAATAGTGTAATGCTAACAGATCTTCGTTCCTTGCCGGTAATTGATTGACAAGATTAAGATCGTCTGCGATTGTATTGCAAAGCATATTTTTACTTGGTTGTTGTTACAGTCGTTTGCTAGTATAGCGCTGTGACTACGGTCCTTGTAAATGCACTGCAGAAGCTGCGTAAGGGCTTTCGAGGCAGAGCATATTTCGCGTTGGAGGGCAAACCTTGAACATTGCTGACATTACAAAACAAAACGAAACCGTAATTGGCAGTATTGAAAACCCTTTCGGGGCGCGCGATTGCAATTGTTTGTTGGACGTGACCTGAAATACGCATTTTCCTTTTGCAGAGTATAGATCTTTCAAAGTTACCAGATGATGAAAGGTTCAGGTAAGAAAGTTTTTCTTCGTTGGTACGTGTTTAGATCGAAGGACAAATTCCTTCGAAATGTCGATGTGCCTTTTTTTTTATATATATGCCACATTAATTTTAATACAATTTTTCGTCACACGAATCAGTGATATGAGTAATTACCACGCAATTGTGGGTACCTCTTTTGAATGCGCGGGCACACTTTGCGAGCGCTCAGATCTAAACTTGCGACACAAAAAAGGACGCGCACAGCGGTGAAAAAGGAAATAGCATAAACTGGCCAGCTGTTTTCTATCTGTCCCTGTGTTTTTCGCGCTCAGATGTTTAAAATGAATTCGAGCTAATGCACTGGATGGGCTAATCATATTGTGTTGCTATGTGCGGACTGTTCCTTGAACCTGCTTTCTTCCTTGTCCACCGAAGGATCGAACATGCCCGGTTGCACGAAAAGCACCGCGGCCACGAGAAGATGCACGCCTACATGTTACTTATCCTCCTAACATCTGTTGTCGTCGCCCAAGTAGTGTTAGTCCAATGGAAAAAGCGACACTTCAGGTCATACCAGGTACTGTCCAGTGCTCTCCTCCTATTCTTATGTTTTTTCTATGTTAAACGTACTGTGTTAATGTTGCTGCAATGTATGATTGTGGGCACAGATCTACTAAATTCAGTAAAATATTTTTGAACTCCGAAAAGATGAAGTTAATTATTGTTTGTCATCCCCTCAATATCTTCAAAAAAAATTAATCTTATGCTCAGTAATGTTTGTTGAGGGCTTTTGCCAAAACAGTCGGGCTGCTTTTATAGCCTGCTACAGTTTGCAAAAATGTGTTCGCCTTCCCATCTGCTTGTTGTGGTGAATACTAATGGGATGTTTAGGTTGTACTTGAAAGGCGTAGCTTCAGTTCTATTGTTTAAATTTTATGCCGCCCGAAGTTTAAAAGGTGGTGCTGCAGCTGCACTAAACTTCATTTGATTATGCAATGGCATCCCGTTTCAGCAGTATCTGGAGGCAAGGAAAGAAAAGCGGTAATACCAGCGCAATGATTTGAGGCACAGTAGACTTTCTTTAAATACATAAAAAAAAAAAAAAGGCCTTTGCTTTACCGCAATCAATCTGACGGAAAAAAAAGAACTTAAGACGAACTTCTAACGAGTTAGACAGGTCTTTTCAGTCTATTCAAGCTTGTCTTTACGGGGGACTACTGACTTGCTGCCATTAAATGCTCAATCTTTGATAGAACACAAATTGCACGCCACCTTGTTTCTTTGTTGTTGCTGTTGCTGTACGTAATCAGTCGCTGTTGGTGCTTCTCCCCCCTGTGCAGAGGGTGTCCATGGTTGGCATGTGGCTCATACCCCTGGGCATCTCGGTGCATTCGCACTGGTGGAGGTTCGTGTTTGTGTGGTCCATCTTCACCCTGTGCACGCTCGTGGTCGTCAGTTGGGCCCTGCAGAAGCCCATAGCGGGGACGACGCCGCGCTGGGTCTACAAGTGGTTCTACGTGGTTCATATGCAAAGGTGGGGGCCACACTCTCCTCTCATCCCTGTAGCTTTATCTGATCCTGTGCAAGCCCGCTCTATGCCGACATATTGTGCAGAAGAGGGAGAACTGTGATTGGCTTCTTACTGAAACGTCACTTCACAAGTTGAGGAGGATAGCCTCAATGAAACTGTAACTGCATTTGTTTTTCTATTTGCCGAAATCAGGCAACGCAACGGTTATGCATTGTTTGTTTATCAAAGTTCGACGGTTACAAGCGCGCACACAACACAATTTTTTTTTAAAATCTCTTCACAACCCCTTTAGTTCTGAATCGCAATCGAGGTTTTTGTACTGGTGCTGAGAGTACATAGAATTATTACATCTTGATATCACGATTACAGTGACCGAGAAGTAAACAAAGTCCCACATTCAAGAACATTTTGTTTGTTTTCAGTACTCCAGTAATGTATTTGTTTATGCTGACTTGGAACGCTGTGCTTGCAGCAGGAGTGCTAGAAATGGAATTTGAGAGCCCAAATGCCTCTCTGGGTGCTCACTTGGCTCGAATGTCATTTGAGCCGAATGGAATTTCAAAACCCAGTGGAGCAGCAGAACTGCATTAGAGTCAAATGACATTCGGTTCAAATGACATTCGGATGATGCTAGTGTAGCAGTGGTAGTTTAGTCTTAAGATGGGACTGGCAATGGTTGCAAGTATCACTCCCAACTTTTGTCATATAATGAGTGTCCCTTTTGCAAGAGTCAAATTGTATAGATACATTTTTTGTTACATAATTTACAAAATAGGCTCAGAAAACATACTTTGAACTACACAAGTTCCAGATGGGCTGAGTTCATATTACGCAATTACCAGTGCAGTAGGATTTCCCGGAATGTATCCTTGAGGTTGACCAATTTTTATTGCAGTGTTTAAACTTATTGACCAGCCTTGTAACAGTGCTCCTCATGACAGTGCAGTGCATTTTGTGTCTCTACAAATGTCTATATAATTTTTGTATATTTCTTCAGACGCTACTTTAGCATTGTTGAATGTGGCCAGAGACGGAAATGTGCATGGATAAATAAACGGCTGTGCACAGACATCTTTCCGCTTCAAATGCTGCTGCACTGAATGCTACTAAAGCACGGCCTTCCCAATCACTGTCAGTCATTTTCAAAGCCCAGGTTGGCATAATATAAAAACACTTCTTGCAACAACTCAAATTAAGAGGGATGGATAGCAAAACCGACTAAAAATTTGATTTTTTTATTATAGTGCCAAAATATTCTAACACTCTTCGAGAGCGTCCCCACGAAATGGCATCCTTAGATGCGCACCAGAAGTCATTTAAAAATGGCGCTAAGTGCGCCCCCATGAGGCCCGCCTAGTCGCTTCAAGTTTCGTGGGATGCACAGTGGTATTTACATTGTTATTTTTTCTTTAAAAATGTGTGATAACGTTTATTTTTAGAATTACTTACAAATACAGTAAAACCATGTTTCAAGAGACACTGTTACAAGAGACACTTGTTTACAAGAGACATTTAAATGAAACCAGTTTGGGTGGTTTTCCTGTGTTCGCAATGCTAGCAACATTGCATAGCAACATTGCATACCATGGTTACAAGAGACATGTTTTTTTTAGGTCCCTTGGGTGTGTCTTGTAGCGAGGTTTTACTGTACAGCGCATAGTTTGTCGAAATTTTCTGTAGTTCACTCTAAGTCGCAATGGCGGTGCGTTAGTTAAAATATCATTGCACATGCATTGCGAAACAATTGTTTACATCAGGTCGGGCACCTATCATTTTGTTTGCGCGCATGTAATTGTTTTTTTTTTCTTCTTTCCCCCCCCCCCCCCCCCCCCCCGACATATTAAAGCGATCTTTTAATGCCTGAAGTCCACTGTGCTAGAAGCATTGTCTAGCTTTTCTCAGAATCTGCACAAGAAGTGGAAATTTGAAAAAAAATGAAACGAAAACTTTTGAAGCGCGATTTCTCAAAACGCTATTTCTGCTGAGAAAAGGAACAGTTTCTCTTCAACTATTTGAGTTTCCGAAACCATTTTTGTGTCAGTTCTTTACCATATGCCCATTCTGAACTAGAATAAGCATGTTCTCACCAAAATTTCTTTTTTTAGTCCCACTTTTTGTTCTCAGAAATCAATAAAATTTGTGTTTGTGCTATTATATATTTTTAAGAAATAAATGGTTATGGCCACCATTATTTTTCTGCTTCAGAAAAAAGCCGGAGGCATTTAACACATACAGAAAATGTTTCAGCCCTGTGCCTGTAAAAACATTGCTGAAAATGTTCCTTCAGCCGAGAAAAAAACGATCTAAAAAACTCATAATTTTTATTTTAAGAACTATTACATTTTTCTGTAGGAAATTTCGCACACGGTTAGTAGACATCTGTTATACATATCCTCTAAAATTTGAAGTCGATAGCTCAAAAAGCAGCGAAGTCAGCAGGAGACGTAGTTGGACACCTACGCATTACAATTACACCTGAAAAACAGGGCCATGCACAGATAGTGTGAAATGGATCAGCTGGCACCACCGCAGGTCAGTGGAGGGATGAGGCATGCTGGTCAAAAAGCACAGGCGGCAGTTTGGTGACACACGAACAAAGTAAAATGCTAAATCATTTGTTGTAGAGTGTTGGGTAAGAGGCGGTTACAGAATTACCTTGCTACAAAAATGGTGAGGGAAGAAGAGCACCATTATGTAGCAAACAATAATTTGAATCAGTTGGTGCTAGCATCACTACGAATTTGCAGGCCACAAAGGTGGTTGATGTTGTCTTCTTTGCCATCTTGCTGAAAATGTATACAGGATTCAAGATGGCTGCAGTCCTGCGCATCCATCTACATATAGACCTTAAAGATCAACTGCTCTCAGATATTCAACAGTGCACAAATACTGTCAAGGCAGCTATTGCAGCCGGGCGTGACATACATGAGGTTTTGAATGCGAGTATAGCAGCCTCCGAATCGCTTGTTTGGTGCAACGTTTCACATTGTTGTTTTCGCAGGAGGACTGTTGCTAATATTTCGCCTTGGCTGCCAGGTTTGGGGCTTCGCCACGGTACTTTTATGGGTATAAACTACGAATTTGGATCAAATTCGGACAAGGAACGCTTTGGGTGCGGCTGGCCTTTAAAACTGAAATTCACCATGGGACTGCATAGGTCTTAAAGCGTAAGGGGAGTACTCAGTTCAAAGCTCATTCTGGTAAGCACCCAAAAAATTGTTCTCCAAGATTATGGTTGAACCAAGACAGGAACTAAACTACGTTACTCTGACTATCTGGGCCAGGTAATTAATGCATGCCTAGTTCTACAATAAATAGCAAATAGAAAACATGCCCATGAATGCTCGCTCAATCTTTTACAACCCTGTCGCCTTTTTGAAACCAGGTAACTGCATTGCATCTTCTTTTCCCCCCTTGTGATGCAGGCGGCAGGTCGGTGGGCATTGAGGAGAACAATTTGAGGGACAGCCATAGAGTGGCGCTGCGAATGTTGTTGTTAGCTGAATGTTTATAGGTTAATTTATTCTGCTACCTTGTGTGTAGGTATATTTGGGACGTGGCCTTATTGTTGCTGCGAACCGCCACGTCACATGAAGTTACTGGTGACTGAGATTACTAATGTATCGATATTGGTTGTTGATTGTAATTGAGTGATGTAAATTCATTTGATCAAGCCCTGGCTGGGCACGTGCTAGTCTGTGCATGTGTGCACATTGGGCACACTCCGGTGGGCCACCATACGTAACCCTGATGCAGCGTGATGCAGCCGCTCCAGGAGGTTGCACCACCAAGAAGGCTTCCCTCTCTCTCCCTTGTGCTCTGCAGTTATGCGCTGGGCGTGGCGGGCTACATCGTGGTGATGCTCACCCTGCTTGGTGTGAACCTTGTGTTTCGGGCCAAGCCGCAGACCTGGATGGACGTGGGCCTGCTGCTGCTTTTCTACGGACTCTACTACGGCCTGCTCGGTCGAGACATCTCGGAGATCATCACCGACCGCATGGCCTGCACCATCGGGGTGCGTGCTGTCGCCTCTTTGCTTCGGTTGTGTGGCATGGACGCCCACGCAGTGTGTGGCTGGCTACCAGTTAAAACAGCCGGGCTGCCTTGTGGGCAATTTAGGTTAACAGAGTGGTGGGGAAGGAGTGGGGGTATGATTTGGAGTAGAGGGTTAAGCGGAAGCTTGTCTGGTCAGAACAAAACATTGCAATAAAAATGACGTGCGCTGACCAAATCAAGAAACTGCCGAAACTTTAAATCAACCAACGAGGCTTTTACTACGGAAGCGTTGTTCGCAAGACTGCTAAAGCTTATGGAAACAGGTATTTCATTTCTGATTCGCTATGGAACTTTTGTTCTCAATGCTTGCGAACAAGGTTTTTGTCGAAAGTTTTCAAAACAAAGCTCAAAACTGCATATATCATGTATATCATGTATCATGTATCATGTGAACTTCACAACAGGCCTGGCAATGGAAGAGTCTCTGAAAAATGCTACGTTTGAAAATACTCTCACTAATCACACGGCTACATTACCATAGCTGTGCACAATATAATGTGACATGCGAAGAAAACATGACTATCCTGCTTACGTGCTGTAAAACAAAGTCGGAAGGTCTTTTTTTTTATTTTTAGCACAATAAGAAATTGGAATGTGCTTCCACAACAAGGGCAGTGTGTCATCCGTAGGTTCTTTTTAATCCGCGGTTGGTTCCAGTCTCTAAGCTCAGTCTCTTTTTGTTGTTGTTTTGTACTGCGTAATGAGTTCTGTGTGCTCATGTGGTCCTGTCACTCAGCTGTCATGTTGGCTGTCCCCTTTTTATTCCGTATTATGGCCTTGGGTGACAGAGTGCAGTTGTTCAAACTGTGGGCTACGTAGAATATAACCTAGTGTTGAATGTTCCCTTTCTTTTTCTCTCTTTCTTTTATTTATTCTGCACACTTCATTTTGCTTTGTTTTCTATTTCTCTTGCTCTTTCTCTCTCTTTTTCCTTCCTCTGCTGTTTCTGCTATCTGATAAAGTTTTTGCCCCTGCTGCTCTTTTTTCTCATTTTGTGTTTTCTTTTATGCCCAATCACATGATTGTAAATCTGTTACTCATCAATGGCACTGTCTGTTCTAAGTCTTCCCGAATATGGACAAATTTGTATGCTTGTAGTATTGTGTATCTCGTACTTTTTTCTTTTTTTTTTCAAGCTTCACATGAACCTTGAGCACATTTCAGTCAAAACATGGGGGGCCTAGAGACAACATACAACCCAGTTTCATTTATTCGAAAGGTTAGAGATGAAACGTTTCACAACACCTCAAAATTTTGTTAGGCAGGTAACAATTAGAGAAGAATTTGCTTTCTAAAGGACATATTTTGTACTGTCCCTTTTCTAAGCAAGAAACAAGCTGGTGATGCACCAAAAGTTCATAACACATACCCTGTGGAGCAGATGACAAACAATATCCAGGGCGTCTGAACAAATACGCAAGCCATCTATGGATCGCACTCCGCCGCCTTCTTGCAACCGAAGTAGGGAACTTCTGTTTTGCAGATTAGTCATGGTGTTGCAAAACTGTAGGTTGCAGGATCGAAGATCACCAGAGTAGTGGATGAGCCCACTGAAGGTAGCTAGGGCAGAGTGATGAGCACCGACAACCCCAGGCGTTGACTGTTTTGAGGAGAGCTGTACACTCATAGTAGGGGAGACTGTGAAGTCAGGGTATATGCAGCTGGCATTGCTGCACCTACTGCGCTTCCCGTAGGTATATGATAGCCGACGACATGAATGAAGATGTACTTCCACCGCAAAGTCATCTGCATGAGGGATGTTGATGATGTGTGAAACTGCCAATTATTGCCACTCTGGGCACGGACAAAGTGAACAGCGGACATGGCAGTATTTAGCGGTAGAGATGCCCATATGGAGCTCGGGAGCCCAGCAGGACAGCCATGGAGAGAAAAAAAATATGGAAAATGCAGTGTAATAAATATTGTCACGTAGCCAAAGCTGATACAGGTTTTTTTAATTAAACTGGGTTACTTTAAAATGGAGGTGTTAATGACTCGAGATCCTTCAAATCAGGTCTAGTACGTCAGTGATCAAAGACAAGCATTCTGTTCGAGTGACGACAGGGTGATACTCTGTTCCTATGAAATAGGATAGCCTGCGCGGCATACAAAAGAACCAGATGGAAACACGCTTCACTTCTAACTTAGATAAGACAGCTGGGCACGGCCAGGTCCTGGCGACAGTACAAAAGTAAACAGAACAAATGGCGTGGCTGGCGCCAATATAAAATGCGGGTGAATGGGTAGGCTATGTGCCTGAAACAATTAAAAATTGAAGAGCGAAGTGTTGTCGGTGTTGGTGTGGGTGAAGACTGCCAATGGTTAATATTTCTTGGAAACTTTTGCATGGAGGAGGCTGGCCATACCAGCTACTAGCAGGTCCAGTAGGCATTTTTTCCCTTATCTGGAGTGATTGCAATCGGTAATGAAACCTTTTTTCTTTATTTTTTTTTTTGTAGAATATGCAAACAAAACAAATATGACAATGTTGCATTGCTTTGAACTTTGTTGTAAAAGTTTGAAGTTCTAAGCTGTCAACAATATTATCTCTCTTATGTTTACTTAAAAAGACTTCCGGTAGTGATTTAATCATCTAGTGAAAAAACTCTGCGCACATTGAACTGACAACGTCTAATTCAACTGGCAGTCATTTTTTGTTAGTGGGATGTAATTTGCTTTGAGAAATTTGGCAGTCAGACACATTTAGTTTGCGTTTTCCCCTCTCTTGTGAAGTCACGTGCCTTCACAGGCGAAGCATGTGGGCAACACTGCATCTACACTGGTTGGGCGACTTGGTGATGCAGCAGGCAGGAAGGTCGGGGCTAAACTGCTTGCAGAGTGCGTCACCACTTGTGCTTGTGCTGTGTCTGTGTGTGCAGTACTACACAACGACGGGGGTTCCTGTAAGGCAGCTGGAGACCAACGTTTGCGCTGTGTGTGGGAACAAGATCCACGTCCTCGACAATGAAGAGGCCATTGTGGAGAAGACATTCAAGCTCCCCTGTGGCCATATGTATCCTTGGGTGAATGGACAGCTGTGCCGATCTGCTTTACCATACCGCAGCTAGCTCTGTCTCTACTGTTGTTCAGTGCTCAGTTTCATGTTGGCAGTGTAAATCTCTTGGCAGGATCTGCTCTTACTAGGTCTGCTTGACCAAGCACAGTTTGGAAGCAGTGCTTTGAAAAAAGTAATCCGTGATTTTGATCCCACTACTTAGGTAGGCTGCGTGAAAGCAGGGTGTTGGATTTGAGTCTAAGTGACATTGATAACTGCAAAAGCATGCCTAGTGAAGTCGGGGATGTAAGTTATATCACCTAAAACCGGCTTCAGCCAACTGTCTTTGTTGTTTGTAGCAGTTGCCCAGCATGGAGGCAGTTTGGGCAATTGACGCACTGGGAAAATGTTTCTTTTTTGTTGTTGTTACCCAACTTCGTCTTTTTGCTATAAGGGAAGTGATAGCACTAAAGGAGCACCTTTTCGCAGGTCTTAGTGAGAAGCTTAGCTTGGGTAGCCAAACCCTGTGTGAAGCGTTGTAAAAAAAAATGCAAAAAAAAGTGTTACTGTTTGAGAACACCATAAAAGGTTGAGCGCTCCAAAAGGTAACAGTAGAGTAAAAAGAAAACAGATGCTCTTTTGTAAGTGCACAGAGTCCGAAAAGCAGCAACAGGAGCCTAGTGCAATTGCATGGAGATAGATGTGTCTCAACACATGAGTTCAGCCGCTTTTAATTTATGTTCGAACAAAATAATGCAACATTTTTTGACAGTTTTATTGTCTCAATTAAGAAGTCTCATTTTCCTAATTATGAAGAAAATCGAGATGGGCACTTTTTATTTAGATGTTTAAATTTACACATATTTTCAAAAAAGTGTCAAACTGTGCAAATTTTTGTGCATTTTTATTTTCCCTAGATGCACCATCTTTTGCGGATTGCTTATAAGACCTTACCTGTTGCTTACAAATGGGCACTTTTGCAGGTACAGAGATAGGGGCGCCAAAGAAAGCAGCACTCTAGCACTAGGCTGATTTCGCAATACAAAAAAAAAATTGTTGCATATTGGAAGCTTTGCTTTACACCAGCTACCATTGTAGTGCAGTTTTCTGCACTAAAAAAATTGTACAAGAACTCTTACGCCTTGTTGTGCACAGAAAGCATGATGTTTGGAGCCGCCAGTAATGGCACATCATTAGGGACGCATTTACGTTTGGTTTTTTCTTGCAAAGTATGCATCTTAATTAAGAAAATTAGCGCTATCAGTTGCCATGCGCATACCTATTAAAAAGACAAGAAAGAAACAAGAAATGTTAGTGTACAAGCATGTTCGGTCTCTCATAGAATCAGGCAGGGGGAGAAAGAGGAACTACTACATACAAAGGTAGCCTTGACAGATATAAGCATTTTTTTTCTGAAGGCGCTGTTAACAGTGGCAATGTTAGTTCCCTCAATCATCCTCATTTGCACGAATAAAACTGATGGCGCTTTAACCACACATAGCGCAAACAAAAGTTGCCTCTTTGCATGACCTTGAAAATACACTGTGCTGTCATCCCTGACGCTGGATCAGATTTCATGAATTCTGCATTCGTGGCTGGTGCATTGTGGGGAAGAAGCAGACGTGCCCCTACTGCAAGGAGAAGGTGGACCTCAAGCGCATCTTCTGCAATCCGTATCCTTTCTTGACGGGGGCTCGGAACAGGCCAGCCGCGTCCTCAGCGTGTCAAAAACTCGATGCTGCTTGCGTTTAATTTTCAGCTGCTCACAGGCTCTATGTACAGAAGCAGCCACATTTTAAAGGGACGCTAAAGTTATTTGTAAACATTGTGGGTTTACTTGCGCATATTGAAGTCTAGAGTCCCTAGGCCATGTTCCGACCAATCTTGGTGCTTTTACGCGACTTTGTTTAGTAGAAAAATCAATTCTCTCCTCTCCACATCCTCCTTACTAATTTCCTATGATTTTTCTCGTGACGCTCACTCTTGCAGGCTTGGCTTGACTGCGCCTGCTGCGCAGCTTGCCGACCTGCGATAGGTTCAGTTGGCCAGCCGCCGACGAGTCGTCGCAATTCGTTCGGTCACTTGAAACTAAGCCACGTAAAGATTTGTGCCCTGAAGAGTGTGGCTTTAGTTTGTTAGTTTGTAGACTATCGAGCTTAGTAAGTCAATGAAGCCAAAGTACCTCCACACAAGCGAACATGTGACGCTTGCTGATTTCGCTTCATTGAAGCTGTAAACTGCATATGTTTATGCGACCGGTGCACTAGTAGATAATCTAAGGCCAATTAGAGCTGGGAGAAGAGTCAGTGAAGTTAATGAGGAATTAAAATCAACCAACACTTTTATTGTAAAACATAAAACCAAAGTACAGGAAGCACTTTTTGCAAGGTGCACTAACACAGCAGTCAGCAGCACCACCACACATTTGCGATTGCTTCTCCTGTCTACGGAACGCAGTCGCTAGTCACTAGATATTTGTAGGGTATTGGGGAATGATTAGTGCGCAAGCGTTATTTAAGGAATACTCATCTAAGCTGCGGGGAATGCTGAAACTAAAAGTAATAAGCAGCCTATACGATATATTCCTTATATTTCCCCTTGCCCCCCTACGTGGGGGTATGGCCGAGTTGTCTCAAGCACTGGATTTAGTTTGTTGCAATGAGCAAGTTCGAATCCGCTATTTGACGTATTTTTTTCTAGTTGATTTCTTTTTATTTAGGTAATTTTTTCTATACTGCATTCACCATTTTGCACTGCAGCATTCATTGCTCCACAAGCGAGTTGGCAGACTGCACGCAGACTGACACTGACGCGCTGGTGATTTCTCTTTGGCATGGTGTTAACATAAGGACCGACAGCTTGCGGGCACAGTGCCAAGTCAGCTGACTGTTGGCCTGGTGCACACATGCCTCGTACAACACAGGGACGAGCCAGGCAAGCTTCAAAGGTGGGGGCAAAGCGCTGCGCAGTCGAGCGTCTACAATTATGTGGCGGGCATTTGGCCGCTGCGTAAGCTTTAGCTAGTGAATGCTATGACTCTAGTGGTGCTGGCAGGCTTATCTGACCAATTTTACAGCTGACAACATGGCAGACATGCGGTATGCCGATTCCTGATATATCGAGAATGCCCAATGAACAATAACGTCGGATGCCAAGCATGTTGTTGCACGGAACCGAACTGAAACTGGTTTGAACAACTCTAATCTCGCACAATGTCATATCACATCGTAAGACGAATGTGCATCACTGCTGTGGCTTTTGCGGCTGCCACAAATGTCGCATGGTATTTTTTCTTCTTTAAGACTTCATAAATTAAATACTGCTTTATCGACTGGATAAACGATAAAAAGTGTGTTTATTTGAGCCATTTTGTTATTCTTTGCAAAGCAAACAAAAACAGAAGTTAGACAAATTCACTTCAGTGTCCCTTTAATGAGACCCCGAAGCAGTGATGTTCCGTTGTGGGGAAACAAATTCTCGTTTCTAGGTTATTTTTAGCATTTTTTTCCCACATGTTTCTCCAGAATTTCCTGCAACTTTCCCTGCATTCTCGTTTTGCAGCTGTAATATTTTTATGTCGATTTCTGTGTGGTTGTAGGTGCTAGCCAGAGACACCTATGTCTATGTAGCCTTCTGGACGCAGACACCATTCAGAGAATCAGAGTTTCATCGGGAAGTAAACTCCACTACATCTCCACTACATCTGCCGCTTAGAGCGTTTGACTATACATTTCACGTTTTGTACCAAACAGCAAGCTTACTTTGTATGCTAAAGCTCTAAGTGAAAACTGCCCGTACGAAAAATAAACGAGACATTGTTGGGTAATGGAGGTAATTTTCGCAGGTGAAAAAAACAATTGGAGGCCCAATTGGAACCTGTCGAAAACACAATTGGGCCAAATGGAACCATTTGAAAATGCAAATGGTTCCATTTGAACCAATTGTGTTTTCGGCAGGCCCAAATGGTCCTCCAATTGTTTTTTCCGCCTGGGTTAGCTCAGCGCCGGGACTGCTGGCGCCATATCTTTTTGGCAGCACACGGACTAAGGTGCACCCAAAATACATTTTTGTATATTGCACAGGAATACATGCTAACCGACTTGAGCCCTTGAGCCATCACCGCCACTTCACATTTTACTAGTTCTTTCTGGTGGAGTATTCTTTCCTGTATGCTCCTCCTGTTTTATGAACTGGATTGAAAGCAGTCTTGGATGCTTGTTTGTGGCTTGTGGGAACACAACTGCGGATATTTCAACATAAATCCGACGAAGTGTGGTAAAGGAACTTTCTAGAAGAAAACAAAGTAACAAACGATGCGAAGTCTGGTTAACTGACATTATTTTGCCTTTATACTCTGCGGCTCCTATGATTCCCTGCATCTAATGAAGATTCCTTTTTACCTTTTGGCCAAAATTACAGCTGAAAACTTCCCAATAAGGGAAAATTTCCCACATGGAACATCACTGCCCTGGAGTTGTACCTTAATTCTACCTTACGAGGTTAAATGCTTAGTCACAGGCCTGAGTTTTTTTGGTCGGTTTCTGCGCATTTGTTTAAAAAAAGTGCATTTTAAAGAGATGTTTACTGCACATTATTCCCCACCACCGATTTGCTGATGTTGGTTTTTGGGCGACACACTGGCAAGTATGCAGAACAGTGGTTTGCTTGCATTTTTAACCTGCACAACTTGTGCACAAACAAACAAAAAGGAAATATTAGGCATGAAGTGAATGAAAATTATAATTTTGTTGGCTGAGATGGTAGGAAACTAGGAATACACACTTCAAGCAGTGTGACGTCATTATGTTGGCTGGTGTGCAGCCGCACATTGTGCCTTCTCTGCTGCCAAACTAAGGAGCCACATCTCCGATAAATAATCAAATAGTAAAATACGCTAGGTAGTTGCACCTCACTGTGCAGCCATAAATTGGACTTTGACAAAGTTGCTTCAGTGCCCATTTACATTTGTTGTCCAAAAGTGGCAGTTCGGTGGCTTCAGCATATCTATCTCAAAGAAAATGTCTTTTAACTTCGCAGTAAGCCCAGGAAGGCTGCGAATAAAGATTTAATAGTATAAGAATAAAAAAATAACAAGGAAGCATATTGCCTTTTAGCCTGACAGCTGGTGTAGGTTAGGGCATTTATTGCAACACATAGCATCTATTTCCACCATATACAAATTTGTAATGTTCAGTTATTTACTAAAAAACGCTTTGGGCACAAGTGTACGCCTTGTGAACCATGCAGGCAGCTGCACGTCCGGTCAGTGCTAGCATGAACGTCCTCCCCGATGTCAGCATTGCTGGCTGCTAGTAAGGAGTGCTCGAAATGCATACTATATTTCATCACGTGGGAAGTCGTGGAAACTTTCTAGAAGAAAACAAAGTAACAAACAATGCGAGGTCTGGTTAACTGACATTATTTTGCCTTTATACTCTGCGGCTCCTATGATTCCCTGCATCTAATGGTGGCCGATTACACCGCTTGGAAAACCCTATATGTGCAAATAGGCTTCACGTGTTCAGAATCTTTTCCTCTTGTCAAGGCATCCTGCCTACCAGCCCACAATTGGGGCTTGATTGACCACTTCGCGGGGGCTAGAGGAGAATGCTGCCGGCCTGTTTGAAAGTTTCAGAATGGTGATGAGGTAGTTAATGGTGGGTTGGAGTCCCAGGACTTTCTCGGGAGCCTGATGAGGGGCGGAGAGGCTAGCGGGTCAGAGAATGCCGCAGCTGGGCAGGAACCGTACTGACAAGTGGAGGCTTTGCCGCAGCCAGTTGGAAGAGTAGTTGGGGAACTGTTTTGGAGCAGAGCAGGACGAATGTTGCTATGGGAAGGGAGCAAGCAGCCTCAGAGTGCGGTAGCCAGGGGGTTGTTTCGGTGTCGGAGCACCCCCCAAAATTTCCTGAGCACTGCACCTCCTTCCTTTCAGCCTCCTTAATTTTCGCCCATTCTGCTTTGGGAACAGTAGCCGATTTTTCAGACCTGGAGGGGAATGAAAAATAGGCTGAATAAAAGAGCAGTCCGAAAAATCCCACCTATGGAACAACTGGCGGTTCCTCAGGAAAGTCGAAAATATCCAGCAAGTCTCATAACGGTCGGCTACTGTGTTAAGGGAGGACACGGGTTTTAGCAGCCGAAAAAACAAGGAAACTGACTAATGTATTGTTTGGGCACAAGCTCTATTCCTTCTTTTTTTTTTTTACAGGCGGCGTATAACACCCCCCGAAAAATTGTTCTGGCTACGCCACTGGTGGTAGTAGCGACATTTTAATTTAATTGTGGGGCCAAAACTGCATAATGTCTTTGCGGGTGTGCAGACGCAGTAAGGTTGGCCAGTTCAATTGCATACAGCAATATAGGAGTTCACATTTACCAAATAGCCCTATGATTAGCATCCTGTGCCCGTTGCATTCCTTAACGATGGCTCCCCCTGCCTGGAGAGTAGCTGGGAGAAGCCGCACATTCTGTACGGCAATTTCCTGGACTTCATCCGCTACCTTGTGGTGTGGCAGCCTCTGATCATCGCGGGGGTGCAGTTTGTCAACCACCTCTTGGGCCTCGAGTGACGCCTGTACGTTCGTGCGCACATCTGATCGTCATCTTCACACCTCTTACCCCCATACTCTTTTTCGCCTGCTCCTCTTTTGTATAGAAGTTATGAATTTGCCAGACTGACCAAGCAGTTGATTAAAGTATGACTTTGCATTTGTTTACCTCGAGTTTGGCTCACTAGATCACCCCTGTGAGATTGCAGGTGCAACCTTGACAGCAGTGCAGGGTGTAGCCCTCTGGGCTGATTAGCGACGCTCCTGTTTCGTGTTTGTGCCACATGTGCCGTTTTGATTGGAGTGAGTGGTTTTAAAGGATTTAAAGGAAGCAGCAGTGGTTTTAAAATTGCTTGCGTCCTGTGCTGTGAGAGCAGAGCTCGTCCTATGATCAAGTAATCTGCTCCGAAGCGCGAAAAATCCCTGAGAAGCTTGCACTCATGCGACTTGAATGGCGGAGCTGTTGTAGGTGAGCATTGGCGGACACATAGTAAAGTTTCAGTGTCATTGTTTATTTGCACGGTTGCGGTGCTAGTAATAATTGTCGTATGCATTGAAGATATCGTCGTCGTCTTCGCAGTGAGTAGTGGATGCGAAGTCATCCTCAGCATTGTAGATTTCCACCAGCTCTTCGTCATCGACTCGAGGCAACAGTGGTGGGATCTGCAAGTCATCTCGCGAAAAAGTGGCGCACTTGTTGCCGTGTCCCCAACTATCCATAATAGCTTTTAGAGAATGTGGTGGCCACAATGACCTCTCCCAAAGGGTGTCTTTTCATCTTTAGCATTAGCACTATAATCTGTAGCGCTTGACGACAGCATTGGAGGTTTTTTTTTTCCGCTAAAGCCACTGCATGCGCCGGGGACTCTGTGGTTGCCACAAGGCACACGCTCATGAGCACGGGGCATTTTCTGAGCCACTATTCTGTTCGATGAATTACCTCCATTTACACTTAAAGGGGCCCTGAAAGGCATTTTGAGCACACTAAATGAACTAGCGCAACCGTTAGATTGGGTCGTCAACGTCCTCTGTGCCAAGCGCAGCGGAAAGCTCACACGTTTGTTTTACGCGCAGCGGAAAGCTCACACGTTCTCACCCTTTCCTTCGTGTTTTTGGACGCCGCCATCTTCACATGTCTACATCATCGATTCCCAGATGTTCGTCATGAGCTAGACACCCTGCTATTGGGCGGCTTTTTCACGCACTTCCGGCAAAGAGATGAGTCGTCTGCTCAGCGTCGGCTCACCGGCTTATCTGCCAGCGGAGTGCCGGAGTGCTTGGGCATTTTACGACAAACGAAACAAGTGTAAAACAAACGCTTAACCGTTTGTATTGAATGCAACACGGCCATAACACGACATTGATATTCTGTTACCCGAGTACGTTCCATAAAGAAAGCGTTGAAGCCCCGTGGCACTTCTTTCGTGCAATCGCAGAGAACGCCCTGAGCCGAATGTCCGGGTTTGATGCATACATTTTATTCAACTTCAAAACAATCCAGAGATGCGTTTCTAACGAACACAACGTCACAACATGCGTTGAAAGTCTGAACCACGATTGACAGAGGATGGGTTGCCTCCTGCTCGTCGTAAATTTGGTACTCGCCTCGCGCGCGCATTGCGGGGACGAACAGCAAGTCACTTAAAGGCCAACTGCACTCAAAATTTCGACTTCTTGAAAACCCTATTTCCGTATAGTCTGCTTAAAAAGAAAGCAACATGCAAAATACAACAGCTGAAATACGCACGTGGACGCCGCAAGCGGCCAGCAAAAATCGGCGATTTTGAAACCGAAACCGAGGAGAGCGCGGCCATTGCGGTGACGTTGCAGCCGTCCAGCGAGCGGCCCGACGGTCACCAGTTCGGGAGAATGTCTGCGCGCAAGCTCTACGCGCGCACGGGGCAGCAGAGCTCGACCGGTTCTCCCGCTGCGTGGCTGGCCAGAGGAAAAAGCCACCGTCGCCTGGAACGTCACAGGCGCGTCATGGCTGTTTACGCGATCCGCCGGCAGGTGCAGAGTGGTCTGCGGCGGAGCCTTTTTAAACGCTTCTGACTGATTAACGAGGCGTTTCACGGGGCTACCACTTGTGTCTCAGCTTATTTGGGGGTACTTACTACGCATTAAAAACAAATTTGGCCGAGGTGAAATTTGAGTGCAGTTGGCCTTTAAGTCTGGCGCACAAGCCGATGGCTTTTAGCCACGCACACTGCACATACCCCATGCGAGGTTGAGTCGTACGTCGCTCGAGAAAGATAATCCACACCATGGGAAGCACTATCCACCCGCAGAAGCACAGCGGCGCATTTCATCGCGAAACAAAGGCGTCCACAACACACACACCATCGCCTCCTGTAATGCCAAACGCATCTCGCACTTCCCAATGGGAATGAATGATACGCCTGCAGTGCCCACATGTCGCGAGGTGGGGCCCCGAGCTGAACCGGGATCACGGAACCGTAACTGACTTCTAAGCGGTTTGTGCCTTGTTGCCAAGGCAACCGATGTTTGAGATTGTCAAAGAAATGGCGCTCGCTCCAGCGCTAGAAAGCTCAGAGCCGCGGCGGAGCATGTTTTGCCAACGTTGCCGCTCTCCACCAGGCGTCGCCCCAAGCTGAACTGGTCTAAGGCATAGAGTTTCATACTAATATTAGTATGAAACTCTATGGTCTAAGGTCCCTGAAAGAACTAATAGCATCCTCGATTAACCGCACCGGTGCACACCGGGGCACACCGGTGCGCCTTTTCATCCTCGATAAACCGCACCGGTGTGCACCGTCCGTCCTCGATAAACCGGGGCGCACCGTCGCGGGGCAATTTTTGGTTGCACCGCCGCGCACCAAGAGAGTCGACGGTGCGCCGGGGCGCAATCCCGAGATGCATCGCGGACGATGCCGGCGAAGCGGCTTCCTCCGCCGTCTGCTGCAGCGACGGCGCATCGCCGCACTAGTGTCAAGGCGGGAGGAGCTGTGTATTGTTGCTGACAAGGATGGCGTGCTTGTGAATTCATCGGGCAACGATGCGACAGGCTCCTATCTGGCGGTAACAACGGCCAGAGATTGTAAATGAGGACGCGAACTTCGTGCACTTCAAAGACTGCTGCATGCATTGCCAGACAGTTGGGGATTGACATTCGTTTCGTTCGATCGAATTATCATGAACTGTCACAGGAGTATAGGCGATGAAGACCTACTATTTTTGCTGTAACGGAAGGGCGGAACAAAACAGGCACTCGCATTATGGCTCAAACGAAGATGAGAAGCAGCTTGTATGTAGCTGTTTAGTGGAAGCGGTGGCGGTACGTTGTTCCGCATGTGTGACGGATTTAAGTTGTGCGTACATATAATCATTGGCCTTCAATAAATACCACGTTCTAATAGCGCTGTGTCTCATTACAGTGCTGTATTGCTACTTGTGAACGTTTTTATGAGTTGATTTCTTAGATTAAGAGATGGCGCCTGGGTAGAACCGCCCCGTTTGTCCTCGATCAACGCTCCGTGCCGGTACGCACCGTCGTGGGGCACTGCACCGCGCCGGTTTTGGGGGCAACACCGGTGCGTGTTTATCGAGGACGCTATAAGGTAGCGCCAACTGCTCCCTCCTTCTCCGCTGCCCTCCTCTTTTTTCTCTCCCCTCACCCGCGGCGCCGCCGTCCCTTTAACTCCGCGGCGGGGCCGCCATATTTGTTGGCCACTTGAGAGCAGACGCCCTCGCTACGCTTCAGGGCGCTCGCTGCAGTTTGCTCTTGTTTTCGCGCCGAAATCGCTCTTTGGTAGCATTTATAGGATTTCTAGAGCCCCGTTAACTTCTAGAGGATAGGATTTCTAGAGCCCCGTCTAGAGTTAATTAATCATGCAATACGTTTTTTCACCGGGCGCGGTCGTTTACAGCCGTTATTAATGGAGGCGCCTGGACAGAATTGTTTTGTGCTGGGATATATTCTGGCAGATTTGTACATTGCACTAACACAGGGATACACCCGAAAGAAATTCGAAAGAGGACCAATGTCACGATGATTATCAAGAGAAAACAATAAATCACAAAAATGAATTGGTGCCAGCAAATAGATATTTTATTGGAACAAACGTCCGTAATGACGTCGTGCAGGTGGCTTGTGCTGCTGACGTGGCTTCCCGTGAGAAAAAATGTTGGGAGTGGCATTTGGGTTTAGTTTTTTTAACGCCAAGCTTCTCCAATATCCGTTGCTCAAATTGATCCGTGAAATAATCCTATTGAGAAGGGAGAAAAAATGTCGCCACCGAGTTTGAGATGCGCCACAAACACTCCGCAAATATAGGCAATAATGCATTGCAGAAGGGAGTTAGTGACTGTTCTACCGTAGCATGGTCAAATTCGTGTTCGCGCATCTGCTCAGTGCCGCGTCCGCTCAACTCGCTACACTAAACCCGTTTAGCAAGCGCTTTGCTGGACAAAAATACGTCTGCTGAAAATAATATAGTCGCCCAGTGTGTTTTGGTTCAAATCGCAATGACTGGATACGCTGCGCCATTGACTACTGAGATGAAGTAAGCGCGCACACTGCAAATGTACGGCATCGCGTGTAATGCAAACGTAAGTCGTAATTAACGTTCCTCTGTGCATACACGGAAGAAAGGGCGTACAGCCGTTACGGTGCGAATATGCATTTGAAGTGCTCATTCAAACGTGCGCGAATTTAATAAAGCGATAACAGAAATTGCGCATCAAACGTACGTCAACGGCGCGGTCACTATATTAGCTGACCTTAAATTGTTTTACCTAGCCGCAATTTTTTTTTCTCGCAACAGCCTCAATTTGCGCCGCACCGACCAAGCCCATATTACGCAGCAAATCACTCCGATGTCATAACAACGGGATTATAATACCACCCGGGTAGCTAACACACAAAACATGACTTCACGCCAAAAAGAGCGTACACGCACTCGGAACGCACACGATACATGGTCAGACGCAAGCTGCCGTCGGCCAAAACAAGCATGAATTCAGGTGAACAATTCTCGCGTCACGAAAACCTTACGACAACTGACTGAACATGCTACGCCGCTGATATTGATGCTGGAAGTTAAGCGCGCACATGACAAATACACGGCCTCTTATACAAACCAAAGCTTACGACAGGACGAACTCGGCGCTGCGCGCAATGCCTACTCAGAACAAAGCGTGGACGACGGTCACGAAGGGAATACGCATTTCTTCGTAAGTGACCGCTCAAGCTCGCGCAGAATTTAACAGAGCAAGAACAAGCATTCAGAAACTTACCTCGCAAAAGAGTGATGGTAGCGTCGGCCTGAAGTATGCCCGTTCAAATCTATGCAACCAAACTTTTCTCTTTTCTGCGTCGCGTTTCCCGGACGGAATAACGAAGTCTTGTGCCCTGCCTGACGATATTCGCGCTGCCTAAGGCACAACACATCGACACCGAGAAGCAACCTAAAACGACACCGGTGCGACATTTTTTCGAAACGAGCAGCTAATTCTTACTTTGCTATTAGCTGGCGCCTACGATAAAGCCGGTACTGAAGCACGGTGGCGACGGTGGCTCGGAAGCCAGCAATGGCGTCGCAGCGGCGGCGTTGCGCAATGTCCCAGCCGGCGAGGCATCGGCGAGGCGACCCGGCGGCGGAGCAAAAAAAAACAAAACTACGTGACTTTTCCCTTGGCCAATGGCGCGCGGCGTTCGCCGGCGAAAAAGAAAATGGCAAAAAACGAAGTAAGAGAGGAGCGCGGGCGAGGGCGAAAGGCGGCGAGATCTAAAGATGGCGCTACCTTAGTAATTTTAGGGACCTTAAACTGGTCACATGATTGAAGCGTATTGTGCACGGGTTCTGTATCGGTTTGATATGACTTTTTCACATGCCGCCGGCAGGAATTACCACCGCCGCAAAATAAGACCCGGCACCAGCGGGGCCACATCTGATACGGCGCTTTTTGGATAAACAGTGCGCGGTGCATCAAGGGAATGAGCGCACTAAAGTCCCTCGATAAACGCCGATCGAGGGACTTTAGAGCGCACGACCCTCCCCGTGCGGCTGCGAGTTCGCCGCCGATAAAAAGTCATGTGCCGCCAGCAACGTACACCGCGAAAGGGCAAGGCGAGGCAGCCGCATACATGCGGCCAGATTTTTCTTTCGCTTTTCAGCCTTGAGCGGCGGAGTGCGGGATTCATGGTGTCAACAAAGCTTGCCCGTAGCAGACGACAGTCTGATCAGCGCAATAGCGGAAGTACGTCACCGCTGCGGAGCGCAGCATCATGGGAGGCAAGGCTTACGCGCCGTCAACAGCGGAGAGTAAGTCGAAAGGAGGAGGAAACGCGAAGCGACGATAATGCGCGGTTTTTGATTTACGATTTCTTAGCTAATACTCATCGCTTTAACAAAATTTTTGCGGGAGGAGATTGCAAATACATTGCTTTATTTGGGTAGATGTACATCCATGCATCGGCGGAAGGTATTTTAGGACCCCTTTAACGTTTAAATGTGCTACTTCTGTCAACTATGCATTTCTGTGCATTTGCAGGGCATTACACATTTGGCCCGCTTCCGCGTTTTTGTTTGCATTTGCAATGAGTTTTTTTGTGTAAATTTTCCTTTTTTTTCTATTTTTGGTTTTTCAAAAATATGTTTGGCCGACTATCTCCATAATCGTGTAAGGGGGGTCGCCTCCCCTGGTTCACTGGTCGCTTTCCTGGCCCCGTGGGTGCCGTGTGCGGTGGCCAGAATTATTGGGTTTGCGATAAATCACGTGGCACATTCAGCAAGGTTGCAACGCACAAACTGTGGATGGCTGCGCGAAGGTGGCGGCCGAGATACATGCAAGAAGGCGTGCGTTACCTCGGGCAGCGTGCCCTGCGGCGCACCCTGTCAGAAAGCAACAGCCAGTAACTCGGTGAAACCTTATAAAAAAAGCTAGCAGAGAAGTGCATCGTTAGGTTGTTGTAGTGTTTGCGGTGGTATGGAACGCGAGTTTGCATGGTGGGTGGACACAAAATCGTGCAAGTAAACCTTGCATGGAATGTGTAGTTCCTGTTGAAGGGGCCGGGTACAGTATTCATAGCAAGGGAAAGATGGCTATGGCTTAGCTCAGCTAATCCTGGATACGCAAAGCGAAAGCTTGGCTTAGCCTGGTTAATGGGTTTGCATTGGTTAACCTTTGATTTAGCTGTAATTATTATACTATACTCGGTTACAACTCAAGAACGGCACCACCTCATGTAGTGTAACACTCTGCCAAAGCGCTGGACTCCTGACGTCAGTGCGCGCGCGTTTTGTAAGGGGTTTGCTATGAATGCGTGATATTGTCTGCCTTGTCTCACGCAGTTTGTTTGTCATCACTGGAGTCGTTTATAAGAATATTAAGTCCAAAAAATCACGGGAACGGCTCACGCCATGTTCAAAATATTCCCAGTAACGCCCTACTTGCGCCACGCGGAGAAACATCCGGCTACGGTGATAAGGCACAACGGCAACTTCCGGGGCCGTTCTTAAGTTGTCACCGAGTAAAGCAAGAGCCAGATAGAGCTTCACTATGTAGATTTTAGTCATCGTGTGTCAATACCCACAAAACGCACAACTTCCGGTGCCGTTCTTAAGTTGTCACCGAATAAAGTAAGAGCCAGATAGGCGCGTCATCGTCCCGCAACCTCGCTGATGCTGGCACTTTTCAGTGCACTGTCGCATAACCATTAAATTGGCCGGTGCACTCAACTCGCTTCGAGCGCATCGTATGCGAGATAAGGCCATGTGTTTACAGGTTTTACTTTTTTTGCGTTTACAGGTTTGTATTTTGGGCTTGCTGCACGCGCAAGATTGTTTACGCATTGAAAGAAAACGCCCCTTTAAACTTCAAGCCTCCTCCAAATGCCTCCTCCTCATACATCGACCCTCGAACACTGGAACCCTCCACGCTGACTTTAATTGCGCACTACTCTCTAGAAAGTGGTCTAGCGCGAGCAGTTTAGAGCCGTGAGCCTGCTTTCCTCACCCCACGTGGCCTCTTCCGCCTTCGTAAGGAGCCAACCAGCTTCAACTTGAACGGTTTATTTTCAAGATGTCCCAAGCCTCGAATATCCCACCCTCTACTCCCACTGCCCCCACTTGACCTAGTGTCTTCCTAATGTAATAAAGGCTATCTCCTCCTCCTCTCATTTGCTCGTACCGGCCGGTTTGAGTTTGACAGAAAATTAATCGCGAAGGCGGGCTCTTCGTCCAACGCAAGCGCAGAAGAGCGCACACACTCGCTTTGGCCATGGAATGTTTCGGCGGCCCGGCGAAATACCGACATGATGCCGCGGGCGGGTTGGACTGGGCGAGCGTGAACAGAACGCGCGCCGGCCGTGGCGATGACCGCGCACTTCCTTCGCTTCCCGCCAGATGCCGGAAACTCGACGTTCGCCAAGTGCTTGCGACGTTATCAGGCTGCCCCAGGAAGCTCAGTTTCCCCTCTTATTTTATTGCTCCGTGCTTGGACCCCAGGGGCCTGGGGGGAACGAGGCAGCCGACAGGCCCGATCTCGCACACCATGCCATTGGCCACAATTGCCACGTTCCTCTGCCCATAAACTTTGGAGAGCGTCTCCTCAAGACAGGTGGTATTGCTCCTGACCGCGACATTTTTTCATTGTGCCTCACAGGAGCTTGACCACCAGTAACGCACTTTGAAAAAGTCGTGATGGGCTTTAATATTCGGCAGAAATCAGGCAACCGTAACAAAAATTCTCAGCAGTGTGCAGAAGCATGCACTTCCATTTCACGCAACCTGGGCTTGTCCTCGGATATGGCCTGGAGACGCTAACGCCACACACACCACTGCAACAGAGACATGGGAGGCGGCCCTGGCCAGCTCGTCCCTTCGAGATCAGCGCTCGCTGATCGAGCAGGCAAGAACAGAAGCCGTGGCATCCGGAGCTTGAGGCCTCGTGTTCCACCTATAATCACTCTTACTTGCTCCGCTTTCCCATTTCCCATAAACATTTTTCCATACACCCGTGCACACTAATGTCAGATTCTGAGCTGGAGTTTTGCAACTCGCATACACTTGAATGCTGAAACAACCTCTCTGCACAGTGGGAATGAAAACAGAAGGCTCGGGCACTGGAGGACGTGTCGTGTTTCATGTTGGGCGGCTAGATGCCCACCGTGGTGCCCATGCCGTGGGTGGTCTTGTGGTGGAGGTTCGCGGCAGCCGCGTCGCTGGCCTCCTTGCGGGTCACACTGAGGAAGATCTGCTCAAGCGACGTGTCCGTGACGAAGAAGTCCTGCAGCTTGAACTTCTTCTTGATGCGCGCCATCTTGATGAACATCTCGCTCCACGGCATGCGCGTCCGAGACATGCGGAATTCGAGCAACCCCTGCAGATGAAAGCAGGGAACTATGTATACGCCTCTGCACAAGGCGCGAAAACACGAGTACATGTCTGGCTTTTGTGCATAAAAGTCAGCATCAAGAGAACGATGGTTAAAATGCAAAGCTTTCCCCCCCCCCCCCCCCCCCAAAAAAAAAAAAAAAAAAACTGCTTCAGCTGTATACTGGAATGGTGTAATCAGAATGACGTCACCTTCACAAAAGAGACCCACGTTAGCCTCTGACCACTGGGAGTGTTTGTTTTCTTGAGGCGCTTCCCGTTGTGTAAAGTTGGCTTTCCGTCAGTGCGTTTTGGTGTTACAATGTGAATCATACGAAAGCTTCGCTTCAATGGCTGTTTTGTCCCTGAAGCTAGAGTAATCACTGTTTTGTTTCCCCTGAATATAGGTCCATGCTTCTTTTAATGGTCACTGAAAAAATGAAGGAAGCTCACACTAACGCATAAGGGTTTAACGCATGAGCGGAAAAGCAAGCATTCCCGCGCGTGTCTCCGCCCTGGGAACCGGTTTGGCGGCCGGACGACCCGCTGCGCGCATCCAACCTGCTTGATATTTCGCCGTGCCGCGTCACATGTCTCCCGCAAGTAATCTCTCTCTCTCTCTCTCTCTCTCTCTCTCTCTCTCTCTCTCTCTCTCTCTCTCTCTCTCTCTCTCTCTCTCTCTCTCTCTCTCTCTCTCTCCCGCTTAAATGTTTATCCTCGCGCACTCACAAATGTGTGCCACAAAACGCCCTTTCGCGGCAACATTCCTATGTCGCGCAAGGATGGGTCTCGGACCCATTTTTCGCGGCGCGTCGCTTTGCACCAAACTTACGAGCCAGCCAGAGTGCTCGGGTCACGTGAGCTGCGAAGCGACCCTGGCACTCGCCAAGGAGCAATTCACTACGATACAGTTGTGGTCACTGCAAGTGAGCGGGAAGAGCGACTGAAAAACGCGGCAATCCTCCCGTGCTCTCCCGTCAGATAGAGCGAGGATTGGTTTCCTCCGCCGCCACATTTGCGCGCGCGAGTTTTTTCAGTAGTGTGGCCTTCAAAAAGCGGCGGTGTTTCTGAGCGCGCGCAAATGCATGCACTTATTGCTACAAGTTAGTACATACTTTAAGACTTGAAAGTAGCGAAGCTGTACGCAACCTTCATGACCATCACGACAGTTTAAAGGGGGCTCACGGTTCACCTGATCACATTCCTATGG
>NW_027526335.1:21526479-21738773 GCF_048455015.1 Haemaphysalis longicornis | reverse complement strand
GTAAGCATAAAAAAAAAAGAAGTTTAAGACGCTCGAGACGCCTGTTGTTGTCGCCGCTTGAGTGGCGACCCGGACGACCAACCGCGCCACCGCTGAGCTGATTAGAAATTCATAAGGCCGGAAATAATGGCCGCCACTGCTCCTTGTGCTCGGTGGTGGTGGTGGAAGCGGCCCGAGTTCGGTCATGTGTGGCCCCACTCTAATGGCCACCGGTGACGCGCCGAGGGGGGGCTGGCCCGCCTGCATGCCCGCTTGGGGGTCGCCGTCGACGCTGCCTCCCTTCTTTTTCCGGCCACTTTTGTTCCCTCTTTTCTCTCCCGGAGGGCTTCGTCGAATTCAACGATTCTCCTCCGCTTCGGCTCGCGTTACGTATACGCACAAGCATGGACGCACACACCCCGCGTCCTTGCAGCCTCTCTTTCTTTTCTTCGCTAGCGACGCAGGGTCGCTTAGGGCAAACAACACGGCCTCAGTGAAAGCAAGAGTTTCGGCTGGACATGTTCTTAATGGCCCTTCTTGGCCGTGGTCTTAATGGCGCAGCTTGCATCTACGTCTTCATTAAGCCTCGCTGGCACACATACGGGCACGAGGCAAAAAAATAAATAAATAACGATGCCAGAAGCGGTCTGCGACAAACTGCCGCTCCGACAGCCTGTTCTGTATACGGTACGCCGCTTCTTGCACCTGCCTGGCCACGTTGATTGAATAGTTTGCGCGACCCACTCACCCGCAGCGTGATACGTTAGCAAGCAAGCCAAGCAGAGGTTAGCCTGTCCACATTATTGTCAGCTTTCGAGGCAGGAATGTGCCAAGGCAGCATTTGGTTTTAACATTAAAACATTGCGCTGCGAACATAAAAAAAATCACTTTAAAAATATCCGGAAAGTACATGCGACACGAAGAGTTGAAGCGCGTTTTTGAGTTGTTTGCTTGTTTCAGTGCATATTCCGAGACTTGCTAAGAAGCCATGTTCGTTTACTGTGCTGTCTCCGACGCAGCTAAAATTTGCTTCGTACCGTATGTCGAGCAACACAATGCCACTTCGTCATCGGATACCTAATCATTTAAAGCTCGTGGTTCGATCTTTGATTATTGCCCGTCTTTCTGCCCTTCTAAAGCAAATGTGTATCGTCAACTCTATGCTGGTTCTTGTCGAACACCGCACATATTCGGCGGCGAAACTGCCCCATATTCGGCGGCGAAACTGCCCGAGCCCTCTACATGCAGCATTGACGCACAGGCTTGCCAGCACCACGCTGCTTGATTTTGTCCGACCAAAGCCAACTTCCGGCTATCATGCTGCCGTAAGTTATAGTAACAGGCGCATCACAGCCGTGCGCACGTCGATAGGTGCACATTCCTCACCCCCGCACACGGGGCAACAAAACATGCAGCCGCTCCGTCGTTTTTAGAAAGCGTTCGTACGGCGTCGTTGATATAAAGAGGAAAGGAATGTCCATGTAGCGTTGTTATATGCGGATAAGCCACTTAAAAGGATCTGGAGTTTGCAGCAAGCTGGGGCAGACATAACCAGGCCCCCGGAGAGAGCAGGGCCTCCGATCAGCCTGGGAGGGGTCCGTGGGGGGCCCGGCGATTGCCCGAGCGGGAGGGGGACGCGGGATGGCGGGAGGTCGCGAGCTCTGTGCGGGGCCCGGCCCACCAGAAGAAGAGCGGCCGATAAAGAAAGTGGACGGTGGACAGAGAGAGCGGTTCGGCGGGAGATACCGCCGAGGGCTGCAGCCGGCCGGCTCTAAAACGGAAGCGAAGCCGGTTCTCTTCCTCGGCCTCCCGCTCTTCGGCGCTATTAAGCTGTCTCCTGCCGCAGCGACGACTGTAACGCGCGCCGGGAAATCTGCGCGGCGCAATGACAAGAGCAACAGAGTGAAGCAGTGAGGAATTGGGTGTGTGTTAAGGGGCGGCCGATGCGGCAGTCGCCTGCGGAAAAAAGATCGATCGTGATATCTGAGCTGCGGGACGGGGTGTCGTTTCGGCTTCTCTCGGCTCGGATGATCTCGGGCTTGGCTCTCTCTGCCGCGCGCGCGGAGAGAGATAGCCTCGAATGAAGAGGTCGGCCCGACTAAGTATCTCGTCACGGCCGGGGACGTTTCGCCTAGATTAAACAAACAAACAAAAACGACAGAGCAGCCGGCACCATGCAGGGTGCGGTTGAGAAGAGCTACACGGAAGGACTCGAGTGTGTGGCTCCAGTTTGACATCGCACGAGTGTAACAAGTGGCACTGAGGACCTGACGCAAGAGTGCCAGATACGGCAGTGAACCACTTTTTCTAGTGGTAAGACACTTAGTTTTGTGCTGTTTGTCCCATAAATCTTAAGCGTGTGATCTAAGCGTGCTCCTAGGGAGAAGAGGAGCACTGATAACGTAACTGAAACATCTTTATATAGTTTTCACCGGCAACAGCTTAAGCTGCCAAATGCAAGAACCAATTACGGGTAACAACATTTAGAATACCAAATTCCCTTTCGTTCGAATATGGTAGGGATGCAAGTGGATTTTAGAAAGAATATCGAATAACACATTTAAAACTACAATAATGGAAAGTAATCTTCAGTGTACCTAATTTGTTTCTGTGCCTTGTATTTACTTAATATGGGCCGATTAGTTCCTTTCTTCGCAAGTACAACTGGTATTTTTGTTTCCATTGTTATCCTGTGCTTATCGTAATGATTTCATAATTAAAATGACGTTGTGATATGTGGCTTTATTTTCAATACACAGCGGTGTATTTTTTATTTTAATAAGAGTGTGTCTGTATGTAAATCAATTTCCTGATAAAACATTTTCTGGATATGTTCTGCTTTGCGAATTAATTGCCATGTTTTGTTTTGTTTGTATTAAAATGTACCTGCGTATCAACTGTGCTCGGAGGGAAGGCCTCTGCCAGGCTAGCCGCCTTTTGCCTTCCCTCCGTTGTTCTGTATTCAGACAAATAAACCTCCATTCAATTCAATTCAATTCAATTCAATTCAATTCAATATGCACCCGAGAAGGTCTTCCGCGTTTTCCTTCCTTTACAGCAGTATAACAGTGCAAAATACTTTAACCCTCTGTGCATTGTCGAGCCTGGTGTTCAAAAAAGAAAAAAAAATATTTGACATCGTTCATTATTAAAGTACTTCTATCACGGTTCACAGAGTTCTTTTTTTTTTCGACCTCACATTTTGGCGTCAGACAACCGTTAGTACGGCTTCACAGCAATGGTACCATCAAGTATATTAGCTCCATCGTCAAATACTGCATCTAATCAAAAGCAACGACGAAGAGATGATTATGCACCACAGTTTTTTTCTTCTTTTTGTAAAGAAAATAAGTGGTGCACAACATGTCAGCTGCTGCTTGTCGACATCATAAACAACAAGAGAAATATGTCTTACGCGGCGTTTCCTCGTTTTTTTTTTTTTTTTTGTATGTAAGTCGTTTCTGTGACAACCGGTTAGCGCACTTCGCCACCGGGTTACATCCTACCCGAGAACAGATGACAAAGTTATGACAAAGCACGCCCCTCTAGTCATTATGCAACAACTTCTCATGTCATTCGTCCGGCTCATGTTCCCGAAATGAAGGCGATGTTCGACGCAGCTCCGGGGCGTGTAGGGCGCTTCGTGTTTTTCTTCATTCGAGGCTTGCCGAGGGAGAGCAACGCTTTCTGCGACGCCGGCATCGGCGAAGTTGCTCCACAAATCGTCGCGCATGTAAAGAGACCCTTGCCGTACACGCATACATCACTTCCTTTCCGTCAGCACCGCGATCCGCGTAGTCAGTCGGCCGACGAGGCGAGGAGGGAGGCGAGCTCGGTCACGGGCGCCAGTCAAGGGAGAGCAGCGGCTCAGCGAGAAGCGGCCGGTAAAAGATAAATGCGAGCGCGGGAAACATGAAACGGGCCGCCACCGCCTCTGCCGCGTTGCCGGGGTGACATATTCGCTCGGCACGCTCTCTTTGATCATGTTCCGCAGCTCTATCAAAGATTTACATAAAACAGCGGATGGGCGCTCCGCGCGCGCATCGGCCGGTGAGCGCGCCAGGAGGCTTCGAGCGAAGGAGAGTTCCACAAATCGCGTCGGAAAACCGGCGAACAAGAAAAAGCGCAGTAAAATGGGGCCGATCCGTCGGAGTGCGACGTGTCAGCGCCCTGCTGTGGCTGCTTTCTTTTTTTGTCTCGCGGAAAACGTATCCACCAGTGCTCGCTTTTGTTTCTCAATGCCTGAAATGACATATCCGCACGTGTATAGCGCAACGCCGACGTAGTCAGTATTTGCAAAGCATATACTTGCAGCGTCTCTAATTTCGACTCCATTGGCATGAACAGAACTTGATAGGTATACTTCGGTGCGACAGGTATAGCGGTTCAATCTGAAGCGCGTATGAGTCGTAGAACGGCCGCGTCCGAAGTCTGCAGACAGGACTTGTATAGAGAGGCATCTAGCACAAACGAGCCAAATTCAGCGTCGATCCACCATAGTCAATGGAAATGAATTCGCTTGCGTGGCCAGGATCATATTCGAGCTGTACATTATCAGTTTTTGCACATTTCCTACCACTGCAGCCACTAACGTCAAGCTCGATCAAACGAGACCCGTTTTCATGAATTAGCAGAGCTCGCTGGTAGACTTTTAAACTACAACCAAATTGTCCTGAACATCTCAATGTAACAAAATTTTTGATTTAACGAAGAGAAATCTGGCTCCAAGCACTATCATTAGATGGCGTTCAAAAGCAGTCCTTTGCGGTCGGTAAGCTTAAATGATGCGTCAACACTGAAAGAAGGCCATGAGTCGGGAACTCAGCCGTACATATGCCGCGGCCTTGTGCGTGAATTCAGAGTGCACCTGCCCCCACTCTTTCGCGCACCACAATACGACCTCCTCTCCAGCCAACCACCAACAGCGACAAAACTTAACTGCCGGCCGTTGTTGCCACGGGCACGTGTGTGGCGGTCGCTGCGGCGGAGATGCCCCGCCAGAGCTAACAACGCGTGCAGTGGTCGTCGGTCGCAAAGGGGACAGACAGACTGCAGGACAGCGTATAGAGGGCAGCAGAGAGCAGCGACCGCGCCGGAAATCCTGATGTCACGGGGAGGCCGTGTTTGCCCTCCGCACAATCAGACGCACCGCCGCAAAGTCAATGCAGGAGGACATCAATCACTCCCCCTCGCCACCCTCCGATCCCATTCAGCGAAAATCCCACTCCCGAAGCGTGGAATTGCTGAATGCTCGCTTTTCTTTCGTTGGACCGGACTCCTGGCACAACGTTCACAAAACAGACAAAATGAGAAGGACAGAAGGAGGCACGGGGGCTTTGCAGAGCTCCTGCTTAACATTCTTGCGGTATTAACTTTCCTCCAATCAGTCATGCGGAACGTCCCGGCGGCGTCAAAACCTGGTTATGCAAATCTGTAAAGCGCGATGTATCATTTTCGACGGGGAAAGCTGTTCGTTCGGTCGTACTCTCCCTTCCTCTCCCCCGTTTTTAATTTGGCAAGGACCGAGCCTTCGTGCTACGTCGTCCCCGAAACGAAGCCGCGAACACCTCCGGCCCGCCGCGCGCAGCCGAAACGTCACCTCTATTATTTGTGGAGCACGAAGAAGAAAAAAAAAAGCTCCTTGTTCTCCATTTCTCTCCCGGAGAAGAACAATGCAGCCGTCCCGTCGCTTCGCGCGGAAAGGGGACGGAACGAATATGCATGCGTTATTTCCGTTGTGCCAAAGCGGCCCCACGTGGCGGAGGATCTGCAGCAGGCGAGCGGGCAATTAGCGCGGTATTCGCTGACCCGTGTCAAAGAAGTCACCCGACATCACACCGACAGCGCGGATAACAGCCTGAACCCGGACCCCTGGGTCATTATGCTCGCTCTCATTTCTGCCCCCGTGACGCAATAAGGAGCGGCGCACCACAGTGAGAAGTGCACTATATATATATATATATATATATATATATATATATATATATATATATATATATATATATATATATATATATATATATAGAAAGAAATGAAAATAAATAGGCAGCAGCAGAAGAAACTTCTCGAGGAGCCAGAAGAAATATTTGAGGATATGGTTTACTCACGAATAAAAACAAAAACAGTATTTTACTGACGTTTCGACTGGAGGACCAGTCGGAACGTCGAAACGTCAGTAAAATACTGTTTTTGTTTTTAATCGTGAGTCAACCATATCCTCAAATACATACATACATGCATACAATGTATACACTATAAAGACAAACAACGCCGACACGGGATGTGGCAAGGGTGCATGCAGTGTTGAAGAACACAGTTAGCACCTCTTGCCTTCAGCAGTCCAGTCTAACTTGGAACTACGTCACCTCCGAATGTTTTCTGCGCGGTTTTCCGGCTTTATGATGGAACAGCTGGGAAAACGATACTTGTGAGAGGAGTACACTCATCTCCAAAACCACTTATCCGCGGTCCTGGGTGACTGATGGTTATGCTTAGTGTGTGCGTCATTGGCCATTGGGCCGGTTTGCCTTTCGAAGCAACGGTATGAAGTGTCGCCGGTTTGCCTTTCGAAGAAATCCGCGCCGCGTATCGTGATGTAAAGCGCTCATACGCCGAGGATACCACCGATTTCAGTGCGGCCTATGCGCGGTCGACTGCGCAAACACGCCGACAAGGCCGAAGCGCAGGTGGCGAAGAATTCAGCGAGGAGACCCAAAACATGAAGAAATAAAATCGAAGAAAGAGACGCAAACACGGTGTAGCAGTCAGGAGGAACGCGATCTTTGGCATTCAAACCACGTCCGCAGACTTAGGTGGCCCCAGAACATTTTTTCGGCATTTTGCTTTTCTTTCCTGCTATCGTGAGCAGAGTTTCCGACAACCGCATACGCTGCCCACGCAACGAACTTCTGTATGCTGCGAACCCGGCACAAATCAATTAATTTCTCATCACGCGATACGGCGCATAGCAGGTAACAGCAGAAAGAACTGCACACGCTGTGGATGCTACGGTATCCGGTAGCAGCTGGTGGAATGAGAAACACAACCCGAGCGGATGTCTGTTTTGGTGCAGTGATTTTTTTCTCTTGGCGGCTGCGGGACAACGTTTGCGTACCAGGGATGGAGCGTGTTTTTGCTCCCCGCGAATTTGTCCACGGCTTCCTCATCGGTCGAAAGCAAGCCGGGCGCGTTGCCGTTGGCGGGGCCTTGTACTGCCACCCTGTACTGATGCGACAAAAAAGAAAAAGGATCGCGAAGCACCCATGTTTTCGCCGTTTCATCACAGTAGTGCGCGTGCCTTACGCTTTACGTAAGAGGCAATTAATAATGCCACGTGCTGTAGAATTCTGCGTACTGCCGAAACTGTGCGCTGCCATCGACGCCGGAAAGCATGTTTACATTTGAAGTGCTGAGGGCGAGTCAGGCAGCATAAAACACTCACTGATTGCGCCGTTTATTGCCGCGCCTTGAGTTACACCACAATTAACGCTTTAATTAAAACTAAATTGTCGAGAGAAGCAGTAGCGCCCCTGTTGAAGGATAAATGAACATTCCGTCTTCCCATTTCTGCCGTTGTTTTCAAGATAGGGGGCGTTTTGAAGACGCATACGCTTTGTTTGTGAATAATGTACGCGTTTTTAGTCTGTACGTGTTCACGTAACTCCTTTTCTGGTGTACCTGTTTTGTGGACGCTATTTTACAGATAATAATTAGAACGAATTAGGCTTTTCCCTGAAATGACCAAAGGTCCGCGCTACTCTCAAACAGCCGTCGATTTCGCTAGTTTCAAAAAAATATTAACAGCCACCTGAATAAAGTTTACTCCTCCTCCAACACGACACCCTCGTTTCTGTATGTGGTGGAATGTCCACGTCAGAAAGAATAAGCTCGAGGTTTCAGTGGGCAGACATCTTTCAATGCCACCTACAGAGCAGTCGGTAAAAAGCGCGCACGGCAATAGAGGGCGGTTTTGCACCACTGAAAAAACCGCAAATCATGTCCAACTGCTTACCCTCCGGAACAACGGCGTTATACCAAAGACGGGTTAAGGGAGAGGGGGGAACATGTTTGGAGAAGCCTGGTTTGCTACACCACGGTGTGGATTAGAAATCCACCGAAAATTCGACCCATTAAAACGAGTGAGGTAGGGCATGCAGCCACGCTATTTTATGTTTGCTCGGAATAGCTTCGTGGTAGAGAGCACAATAACGGGGACCCACAACCCAGCCGCCTGGTTAACCGTAATTAAATTTATCGTTTTCGCTGACTGTACCCTATGAGAGATGCCTCACGCAAGCCCTGACAGACAGAACGGTCGACCACCGTTCATTGCCTCAAAGTGCAGGAGGGGGCTCGGTGATTGTCAACGACCTTTGTGAGCGCGTGGGACGGCGGGCCATTCTGTAAACATTCAGCTCTGAATAACAATCGGCCTCCCTCCCGTGCTTTTACTTGCCCCGGCGTGAGTAATGCGGCGTGGGATGCCGCAGGGGCAGGCCGAGGGTTAACAGCGATCAACGACGCATGCATGCATCACGCCGCGTCACGACCTGCCGTCGATCCCAAGCGCACGCTCTGTAACGAGCACCTTGGCGGTTACGGCGCAGAGGTGTCGATGAGGGGCCCAATCGACGGCGGCGGCGAAACCACGCTGAAAGAATTGACCTCGCTCACGATGCGGAGAGCGTGTTTCGTTAATTGGCGCTATGCAGCCGGTGGCGAAAGAGTCGCGACCTCCGCGCAAGTCTCGTGAGCGAGGGTGCCACTTGTTGCAAAATGATCGCAGCGTCTGCCTTATCTGTAATCGCTATTCGTGTCTTTCCAAGCGACAGGCTAATCCCTTGCTATCCGACTCCCTGATATCACTTATCGTACGCAGGGTTAGTGCGGGAGCATTGCCACGGATAAACCACCACGGCGGCAAACACTGGTTAGTTTTATGTAGGATCGTCTGCTGAGCAATCGTTCAGAGCATAGAGGGAAAGAAAACCTACTGGTCAAGAGTTTGTTCTGAATAGGGTCCACACACTGGCTTCAGTGGTGACTTTAGGCCTCACAAATTCACTCGTTAGCTTTGCACTCGTGAGGCAGAATACAGGTGGTGCCCAGTAATTAGAGCCGTGTTCAGGTGGACCGCGAGGTATTGTGCGCCCCTTTCCTTCCCGTAAGCAACGTGTTCGCCTACGGTTCAGCGGTAGACAAAATTTTTGCGGCACGGAGGCCAAACCATTCTCAAAGTGATACTACGGATGGAAGCCACGTGACAGTCCCGCTGGGGGCTCGAGTCACGACTGACGCGTCCGGTCGTGACCGGGACGCGGCGTCAGTTCACGCCTCTCCCTCCCTGACTCACCATTATATCCAAGCGGACTGTAGTGGGCCCATTTCGACCCATGAACCTCGGGTCGGTGACGTACATCCAATCGCACATCTTGGCCATGGTCCGCTTGTCGTCCGTCCTGTCTCTCGGCATGGTGACAGAGCGCGAGGTGACGCCCTCTTTCCCTCACTCCATCACTCACACCAGAATCCCGATTCACTCGCACAGACACTCCTCACGCGTCAACGAAGAGGCAGCCAGCGAAACGTTTCCACGGCGAAGACTGGAGCGGTCCGCACAGGCGCGGGTCGTTCTCCGAGTGAAACACGCGACCGCACAGCTGAAGGAACGCGATCGCGGCGGCAGCGGTGGTTCAGCGGCGGATCGTACGCGCGAGGCTCGGGATGGCTCTCCGGCACGGAGCAACTGGCTCCATGCATGCACGCACAGGTCCGGCCGTCGCCTCGCACTCAACGCGACTGTTGTGTTGTTGACTGCCGCGCTGCCGAGTTGGGAAGAGCTCTCTCTCCTCCTGCCGGCGGGGAGAGCAGAGGAGGCGTGCCCGGCGTCTCCCTCGCCTTCTTCCGCGGGAGCTTGTCGCGCGCGCGCGGCAAGCAAGCCTGCGGAGAGCAGCGCTTCTTTCAGCCTCTCCTCTCCGTGCCTCCGCAAACTCCGGAGCAGTGCGTGTGTGTGCGCGTCGCGCCTGGAATTCTTTTCCTACCACCTGCCCGGGCGGAAAAAGAGAAGCCAAACAACAGGCGCGGCCGGCCGCCTCCGGGAGAGGGGGGAATAAACAGGCCAGCGAGGAGGAACCGATGCAGGGATCTTCGTTCTCTTTTTTTTTTTTTTCGTTTCTTTCTGTTCACCTTTGAACATTGAACCTCCAATGCGGCTTGCACTTATTGCGCGTTCCTGGCGCTGCGCCGGATCTTTCTATTGCGCCCTTTGTCTTATCGCGGGTGGGCTTGATTGGCTCGCCCTATCACTCTATCTGCGCAAACCTTTAGCGCAGGCAAGGGGTACTGGTTATCTCCTCCAACGCGTCGTCCGTTCGCCCATTGTTTCTCCGCTAGATGATCGGGGCCCGCGCGTGCCCCTGTTTGTCTGTGCCTTTCGATCGGCCGGAGATTGGGGTCTCTCTCGTTTCTTTCATTTCCCATTGCTCGGACTAAGCCTTCTTCTATCTGATGCCCCCTTGCTTCTATCCCAATCGGAACACATTTCGGGGCGGCAAGGCTACGTGATTTCCAGTTTGCTGCGTCTTCCTTCATTTCCATCTCCTCTGTTTTTATTTCTTTCTTTCTTTTTTCATGCCTCGCCGATGGCTCCTCCGTTGCATCTGCAGCCGCGGCCTAGCCAGCCCCCGGACGCACCTATTCTGCTCCCAGCTCGCTCGCTCGTCGTCCTTCCCCTCGCCAGGGCTTCTCCCGTTCCCAGGTGTCGGAATCCATCTTCGGCGGCCCGGCCCCTCCTTTCTGTTATTACTTCACTTTTGCCGCTTTGCATGCGTCGTTTTGTTTGCGAGGGGCGCGCTGTTTCTTCCCCTCCGCCGCCGCCGCCTGTGATCTTTGCGTTTCTCTCGATTCTTCCGACAGCCCGGCTTTCTTCCCTGTCGCCTCTGGTTCCTTTCCGACTTCCACGGGCCACAGCAGCTTCGTTCTCGCCGGGGTTGGGTTCCTGGCGAAGGAGAGCGCCGGTGAAAAAGAAGGGCACCAACGTTGCGCCCCAGAGCAAACCGAGTAGTAGCACCGGCGCCGGGAGTACATGGAGATCGGGGGGAGGGGGACTAATTTTCAATGCTGCATCCGGCCTTTGTGGCGCGTGCACGCCTCCCCCCTCCTGCCTCCCGACGACGACGACGCTTCGGGTTGCGCCTCCTCACGCCGGTCAACTCTCCTCCTATTTTTGCGCAAGCTGGCGCGAAGGCATGAAAAAGCCTGGAGCGGCGCCTCTCCCCGTTTCAGGGCCCGACTCCCCCGGCTCTCCCTACCTCGCCGCCGCCGTCCAACCTCCCGTCGCCTTTATTTATTCCCTGTTTGCCCCCGTATTTTCCTCGCGCGCAGGGACCGCTCTCCATGCACCCATTCTTTTTTTGCTCTTATTTCTTCGACCCGCCGACGCTGCACCGAGGCAGGTAAGGCCGACGCGTATACTGTGTATGCGCGCGGCTTGGAAGCGAGCGGAATGTGTTCGGTGCCCGGAAAAGGCGCGTGTTTTCTTGTACGTGCGTGTGTGTCGAATTTCGGGAGGCTCACGTTGGCTGGGGGACACTATGCGGCAAACGGTACGGGAGGCGAACAGTTTCGTTCAGCTTTGCCCCCCTTCCTCGCCCGTTCCTTTGCGTTGTATACCCCGAACCATTCTTTCTTTTTTTCTATCTTTGTTGCCGCGCCCGTGGCGAAATTGACTCCATGTTTCGGTCTTCTCTCTCGTTTTTGTGGGCCTGAAGCCAGTGATGGGCGGAAGCGCGAGAGGAGGAAGAAAGACACCCGGCGCCGTCTATGAAGTTTCCATTTGGGACGGCGTCGGGACCACACGGGATCGGCCAAGTTCGCCAGGGTGGGAGAGGTGTGAGAAGAATGGTCGCGGGCGACCGTGAGGCCTCACTCCCCGCCTCGCCAGACGAAGGAGTCGTAAACCACGAGCCTCCCGGTTCCCCGTGTCTCTTGCGTCCCCTCCTTTCTGTCCGGTGCCATTGAATTGACGCCTAGAGATTACGCACAAATGTTGTAGCCTGAGATTTCAATCAGCACACCCTTCTCTCGATAGATATTTGGGGAGGTTTATCAGCGCTTGAACAGACTACACGAAAAAAAAAAAGAATATAAAACTGAGCGATTGGGAGGGAGCATCCCCAGTAAAAGGTATGAGAGATTAAAGTTCTTTCAGAATAGCGATAAGGAGATGAGAGATAAGATTCACCCTACCCCAGAGAGTACTCCTATTGAACCGATGATTCCAGACTTTTCTCCCGTCCTGGAAGGCGGGCTGGACGTTTTGTTGTGGAGTAGAAAACCTACCAGCAGTTAGCGTGCAGCCTGTAGATTTTTCCCCCTCCCCATAACTGCTCGGTGGAAGTTTTTGTTGCCAAGCCAATTTAAAGACGCGTGCACGACATGGGAGGAGTTCTCGGGGGGCCTATAGTACTTCAGGAACTGCAAAGAAAAGGACAGACGGGGCACAACGGGACATTACGGCAAAGCGAGGAAGAAGCTTACACACTCTGCGTGATTGTCGCTGGTCCCACCTTTGTAGGAACCTTCTCCGGCTTCACATAAGGGGAAGGGGAGAGGGGGGGGGGGAGGAGAAACGCACCGTAGTGTCAAGCATCTAATTATAAACTGCACGATTATGTCGGATAAAAGTTCACCGTCGCTTTCGATGCAACAGGCGGTTCCCGCGAGATGCGCGGCTGCTTTTCTCGTTGATGGATTCGTGGCAGCGAGTGCGCATGCGCGCTTGCCATGATGCGCGAGTCGCGTGAGACGTGTTCGCCGCAGAGCCTGTGGTACAACCCGGAAGCGGCCCGGCGATGGCGGGCGATGCGGACGACACCCAAGCGGCTTGATTTAACAGCGGGTGCCAGGCTTGCTCAAACTCGCCCTCTCCGTGGTCGCTCTCTAGAGAGAGTAACCGCCAGCTGGGAGCCTGCGAGCATTTATTAAAGTTGCTCCCGCCAGCTTAGCACTTGCCGCCCGTCCGGAAGCCTTTGTGGTACGGAAGCGCCTCGCGAGAACGCCAACGAAGCCGCGCTCCGATTAGCGACAGCACTGCTGTAATTACGCGCAGTGGTTTTAGGGTTTGAATTGCCAAAATAACAGAGCAACATGCAGTAAACCATTGTGCCACGTTCCTACCTCTGGTACTTTCCCGCATGTGGCAAAAGATTTGAAGAAATGAAAAATAAAAGAAAAAGTTCCACCCAGTGTTCACTGAAATGCTCTGAAACAGCGGAGGTGCGGATTGTCTTTACGAAGATTCCATTTAGCTTCGCCTTCTTTCTAGTTAGTATGTTCGAGTCATCTTAGTGGCTAATTGCCATATACGGTGATTTGTTTCCGGATATTTACGGTAAAACAAGTTACAGTCGTTAGGGCCAAGTTACAAGTTAGGGCCGTTTTGTGTAATAGTACTCCTTTCCAAGATGGCCATGCTTCACTGCGCAACAGGAAATGTGGGAAAGACAGCTTACAAAAGCCAAGCTTACACCTATTTCTGCAAAGTCAGCTTCACCTCTAAACACAAATGCGTTGCTGAGAAGACATTTTTGCGGGCAATACAAGCCGATTTATGAAACTATGAAGGCCCGAGGACCCGTTTTTAATTTCGTTTTTATTTTTTTTCTATACTGTGAACTGTCTTTTTCGGGGCGATGAGAACATACGGAGGAGACGTGACCCAATTCCATCACTGTCGTGAAGCCCTACCCGAGGACAGCTCCGGTGTTCATAAAAACATGGCACAAAAGTGACCCAAAAGTTATGTCTTCTCCCTCTCTCTCTCGCGTGCGCAGCTCGTACGACGTTCTCTTTTCAGATTATACGTGCTAAGTGATTTGGCGATTCAACCTCTTCTGCTCCCGACGACCTCAGCAGCAGGAAAGAAAGCGAAGAAAATCAAACGGCGACAAAAACCGGTTGAGGGGCTTAAATCGATGGAATTGAAGCAAGCTAATTCTACCCGCTCGAGCCTATCTTTCTCAGAATGAAGTCTCCCGCGGTGTTCTTTCCTTACGGGGGTATCTATGTATCCTCGCCCTATCACACGGGCTTTCTCGTGCGAGCTCTGGACACTGTCCGGTTCAGCTGCGTCCACAGCCACGGCAGCACGTGCGAGACAGCGCCACCGCCTGGGGCGCTCCAGCGAGGTGCAATTACGGCCCCCTGAGCCTTCCCGGAGGCTGCGGCCTCGCGCTCGGAATATCGATGTGCTCGGAACACCTGCCCGCAACCTCCTCCGCCGAGCTCGTCGTTGGAGGAGGGAAAAGAAGATGCTAGGAGAGATGCAGTAACCGCGACGCTGCTCCGGCAATTTTTTTTCGCTTCGCCATATATGTTCACTTGCTGATCGTCTGATCATCGTGCTGCTACTAACCTCTTCTTTCTTGGCTCTTCAAGACGTAGGCTTGGACTGGCCGCGTTCGGCTTATGAGTGAGAATAGGGCGAGGACATCGCTTAATCTCCTATGCCGATGTTCGAAGTTCGTACGGTGCACATCTTTCGCGCCGTTCAGTTTCTGCCTCGGGGTTGTTTTTTAACGGCAGTAAGTGTTTTTCCTATCGACGCTAACGAGAGAATTCGCCGGAGAATAACGCGAGCGGCATTTTTTTTTCTTCGGTCCAGTCGCGTGCGTTGCCCCTCCCGTTTCAGCCACAGCCTATAGCAGCCGGTCGTGATTCGTCTTCCTGACGGGCTCCGCAGGATCGGATAGCCACTCTGTCCTGGCCGGGTGTCGCCTAGGCGGCGGGGGGTCCTGACATGATGCGTGCGTCCTGCCTGCCGCCAGCGATGCGCCTTTCGGCTTTCTTTTCCTTGGTCCCTACGCCACTCCCACAGTTTCGCTTTGTCTGCCTTGTCATCTGCTCCTCTTGTTCGAGAGACTGCCCACCGGAACCCTAAATGTCAATCTTCGATGCGCCTGTGAAGGCTCCGCACATGCAGGATCACATTGATTCGCGTAATTTGGTTCGAATCCTGGGCGAATTTGTTTTTTTTTTTTTCAGCTGCGAAGTTTCCGAGAAAGCTGTGCACATTTGCTTTGTAGCCGTACGGCTGCATTTGAGGAGGATGTCAAATTTCCCTTCGCAGGAACATCCTCCGGCTTGGGGATTTCCCCTAAATCTGATCGGTTATATGCATTTAGACTACGGCCAATTCCACTTTTTCGGTCATATTCTAATGGATGCCTACAGAATCGAAGTAACGAGGACATGCCAACGGGTCTAGGTCTTTTCGGTACAGGGCGGTTCGGTACAGGGCGTTTCGGTACGGTCTTTTCGGTACACGGGCGTTTCGGGACACGGGCGTTTCGGGACACGGGCGTTTCGGGACACGGCTGTTTCGGTACAGGACATTTCGGTACAGGGCGGTTCGGTACAGGTCGTTTCGGTGCGAAAACGAATTCGAGCGAGCGTTTGAGGCGGCCAAATTCGCGTGCGTTGTTAACATGGGAGTTGCAAGTACGCAAATCGAACCTGTTTATTACAACTGTTGTTGCTTGTATTTCTGCGTTACTTTAGTCCAGTAAAAATTTATTCGGCCTTGCCAAAAAAATGCCTATTTGCGTAACCGTAGCCAGAAAATGTATAGCTTGTTCATTACTTCGTTTCTTTAGCGACAATATCATCATGTATTTTCTACCCGCCGCGGTGGCACAGTGGCTAAGGCGTTGCGCTGCTGAGCACGAGGTCGCGGGTTCGATTACCGGCCACGGCGGCCGCTTTTCTGATGGAGGCGAAAAGCAAAAACGGCCGTATGTACGAGATTTCGGCGCACGTTAAAGATCCCCAGGTTGTCAAAATTAATCCGGAGCCATCTACTACCGCGCGCCTCATCGCCTGCGTTTTGCGTCGGCGCGTTAAACACTACAATAAAAAAAGAACTAAATATTCGTCCTCTCGCGGGGCTGAATTTTTTATTTGCGCCCTCGCGTTTCCCACACCGTCGTCGCCCACGTGATCTCTTGGGCTTCAGCGCATTCTGCTAAAAAAAAAAAAAAAAAAAAAAAAAACATGCCTTGGTACCCCGAATGGTTAGCGGCACGAATGTCAGCGGGAGCCCCATCTTAGGGCGAGCGTTTTAGGCAAGCTCCGCCGCAAGCCATGCACGCTCCTCCCCCACTGTCCGTGCGTCCAAAGAAATTCTGGTAAGACAGGTGACTGACCCCACGGGGAACCTCCATTGGGGTTCCGCAGCCCCTTCGGTCCAAAATTTTGGTCCAGAATAAAAAAATTACGGGTTTAAAGAGTTTTCGCTGCATGAACATATCAGTTATTTCTTTATTTTGTTTTTGTTTTGATTTGATTTTGCACAGGATCTCTAGGATCTATTTTTTTAGACGGCTTCTGAGCTCATATTGTGATTATTTAACGCTTACTTACGAATCCGCATGCTTTTCAAGCGATTTCTCCTGTAAATATTTGTTGAGGACAGTTCCTCGATCCTGTTTCATTTGTTTACTTCTCGCATAAATGTTCTTTGAATCGATTGTTCAATTACTTAGACATTCTTTTAAATTTTGTTCTGAGTAGCGAAGTTCTTTCTCACGAAAGTACCGTATGTAAACTTCAGAGGTACCAATGAGCCACGATCCAACGTGGCTCCTATTCGGGGACGCTGCTTTGACGTGCATGTTTGCTGCGGGAAATATTTCTTACGCACTAAGCACTCTTCAGGGCTGTTAAACTAAGTAAACACCTAGCTTATAAATAAGAATGAAATGGTTTAACAGTGCAGTTAGAACCATTATCCGTCGGAATAGTAGCGCTAATGTGTTACACTGGGTTTTTCACTTACATCATCCCACGCGATTTGAGTTGCAGCGGCTCATTTTAACCTGCAGCATGCCTGTTGCAGTCGGCACTTGTTTATATATATATATATATATATATATATATATATATATATATGTCATGTATAATGTCGTGCCGACACCTGCTTCTGCGAACATCATTTTAACGCTGTGCGGCTCAAAAAAGTACTGATTATGGGGAGCAGCAGGTGACATTGGTCTCAGGCCACAACCATATTAGCAAAACGCCAAGAATTTCAGATGAGAAGTCCTTGCGAAGACGAATAACTGTATGTATGCTGCATAAAATATTACAGAGTGCTTTCAATGTCATTACAAAGCATTTCCAAATTAGATTCACATACACAATAAACCCGCCGCAGTCCCTACTAACTCCGAATAAGTCGGGACGGAAGCGTGCGGCAAGGTACAATAGGTGCCTTCCGTAATGCATTGCTAATAACACCTCAAGTACTTGCGTTATCAGAAGAAAGCAACGCACACAAATGCAGAAACACAAGAAATTGCAACTTCTTCGTCATTACGTTATAAAGGGACAGGTTCCTTCCCCGTGCGGTGGGACTCATTCCCGCAACCGTTGTCGAAGGGTTTCCGCAAAGTGCAAAAAGAAAATATTTACCTCACTGATTTTCGAAAAAATAAACAGGTGATAATAAGTCGTCAAAAAAAAAAAACGAGTGAAAAACACGATGATACTATCACTGATTTGTTATATAACATTTTGGTGATAATAGGTCGCTAAGAAACAAAATAATGAACACTTATAGGTTGTCTGAATGCTACAAATATCGCAGCTAATATTTAACAAATCAACAGAGGTTTTTTTGGGAAGGCCGCATAACCAACTGCTGGCCTAAAATAACGCAGAATTTCGAACAAGAACATCTGTAATAAATAGGTACAAATTCCGTGCTTGTAACCACCCCGTAAACAACGCTCGCAGCCTAAAGCGCTCGCCGAAACGAAACGACCTGTACCGAACCGCCCTGTACCGAAATGTCCTGTACCGAAAGGTCCGTGTCCCGAAACGCCCGTGTCCCGAAACGCCCGTGTACCGAAACGCCCGTGCACCGAAAAGACCGTACCGAAACGCCCTGTACCGAAACGTCCTGTACCGAAAAGACCGGAGCCGCATGCCAACATGTCTGGATGTATGAAGCAGAGAACCGGCGGGCATAGAAACTGTGGAAATACGTGACGTTCTTGGAACTATATTTTGTTTTCGGAGCACCAGAAAAACCGAGCGGAAAGAAACCGCACCACATGTCGTTGTAGCGCGGCGAGACAGCGGAAGCAGGAAGCCGCAGAGAGCCGAGAAAAGAGATTCGTCGCGAGGAACGAGAGCCAGCAGCTTCCACAGTGTCCTTGGGGTTGCTGCCGCAGTGGCCGGACTGTCCCTTCCCAGCACGCGGAACGCCCGAGGGGGTCGCGCCTGGCCGGATGGGCCGTTCTTGAGAAAAACACAAGGTGGGCGAGAAAGAAGCCCCGTACTTCTCCGAGTTCCCGTCGAGCTGTTTTTTCTCGTCCCCTTCCCGTTTCTGTCGTCTCTTTTTTCCATTGTCACGTGCGCACGCACAGCGCCGACCGACCGAGGGAGTGTTGTCGTTTGGCACGGCCGTTCTTTCGGTTGCTTTTTTTTTTTTTTTTTAACGAACCCTTTAGTGTAGAATTCTTTGGAGGATGCAACCATTCCGGCCGAGCCGCTCATGTAAGCAAGCACAACGCAGCAAAAGAAAGTAGAAACGCGAAGCCTTCGGGCCACGCCGCCTGAGTTAATGGAAGACTTTGACGCCTCCCAGCGTGGCACCGCTTTTTTAACCGAATAATGTCGCGCGGCTTTTAGGGGAGGGGGCAGGAGTGGGCGCGAAAAAAACGAACACTTGTTGCTCCTCCAGCACCGCCTGCTAGCATTCCGTTGCTTTACTGCACTTTTTCTTTAGGACAAAAAAAAAAAAAAAAAAAGACACGAGGGCAAAAAATTAAGAGGTTGTCGTCGAACAAAGTGAACGACCCCCTCGCGTTGTTCGGGGAAGAAGGCTGCGCACGTGCAAGCTTTGTTATGGGCACCGCCTGTTTTCTTCTCCCCCTGTGCCCTCTGCCCTCTAACAAGGCGGCTGTCACTAGCTTTTTTCGAGCTAATGGTTACTGATGGCGATTCCCCACATTTTTTTCTATTGAAGCCAGCCCCAAACACTTAAAAAAAGGAACGGCTTTTTTTTTTCTTTTCTTCCGAGCTCTAATGACCTAGCACGCGACAAAAACTTTCCCAGCGCATACCAGCAAACGGACAGCCTTTTTGTCGTGAAAGCTGCTCCCAAACACCAGTCAGAAAGCATGAGGCAGGGTGCTCTAAAAGACGGAAAAGGCGGCACTTAGTTCTTTGGTCTGTGCTTTATTTATTTTTTTTAATTTGTTTCGGATTCTCCGTTTTTTTGGTATTCCGTGTTATCCGAACTTCAATCTCCCCCTTCGCCTGTGCGTTGTTCTGCCTGCGATACATGCCGCCTGGCTGGCTCGCGCTTTGATGGCGCTCACGTCCATTGCTGGGCCGCTGAATGTGCTTGGACCACCTCGTCTGTCGTAAAGCTGTCAGCGATTTCTTTCGGCCTCGCATCTTTCCGTGAAATTGTCCTAGTGCGCCGCAGAGCCACGCAGCGCGTCTTCATCTCGTCTTGCACTTAAACCACCCGGTCTGTCGCTCGCCCCCGCCCACCACTTGTTTTCCCGGGCGAAAGATTGGCCACGCTCTTGATGGGCGAGCTTTTCGTCGCCTGGAGGGCCATCAGTGCCCTTCTGGTCGCCTCCGTCCCCCACCGTCGTCGCTGCCGGGGTGGTCTGCGCAAATCTTGGGGTCCCTCGCTTCCTCTCCTCGCTGTAGGTCTCCGGCTCTCCGGGTAGTGTGTCCTGGTGTATCCGTTCAGCCGTCTTTGGGGCATAAGGTCTGATCATTCGCTCTCATGCGTGTAAGCAGCGCGCGCTTTCGTCGAAGATAAGGCGGATATTAGAGAGTTTTAGTATAGCGGAAAGCACCACTTTAGCGCGCCCATAGCGTTAGCGGGCACGCTAACCGTCACGTAACGAGGCGCTATCCGTTTGCGATTGCGGCGCGCAAACGTTAACGCCGAAGCTAAAACGCTATATACTAAAACTCTCTATTGAACACTTATCCGCAAAGTGCTCCAAGACGAATGTCTACAGCGAAAGAGGACGACATCTGCGAGAATTAAAAGTGTAGGAGTAAATGCTAAAGACATGCCGCCAAGCAATTCTCTCATTCGGACAATGTCGGTGCGTACAAAAGGCGTGTACAAACCAGTGTGTACCAGCGTGCACTAAAGGGAATCCTTGCCCCTTCGCGACGATCCGTGGGCTGACAGGTTCACCGAGCGTGCAGTATGTACAGTTTTTGGGATATTGACCACTACAACGCAAGGATTAACTCTGTAAAGCACCAGCCTCCGAGCGAAAATGAGGCGGGTGGTTCTGAATGCACACTCCTCCCGTTTCTTTCTCAGCGTTTTTCAAGGGTGGCAGTGCTTCGTTGCGTTCATTGGTTTAAAATGCAAAGCATACGTTTTCGATGAATGACAAAAAAAAAAATCGATGAAATGGACGACATTAGTTCGATAAAAGGGCTTTCGGTGCAATGTCTATAGGAACTGGCTTGCGGTCCCCACACTCCTTCCTATACACGGGTATACCGTATGTAGATATGCCCATACATTTGAGGCACTTCCTGTCTCCATGCACCATAATGAAGCCGTCCTCTACGGACTTTGCGAGAACCATCATGCTCCGTTTACGAGCACGCGTCCCCGTGTACTTTCGTCCTATTAGAAACTGCGTTTACACACGCTGTGAGAACGAGGTTTCTTCCATTCTGGCTTCCCCACCATACACACCGATGCCGTTTTTGCCACCTTTGCAAATTAAATACGTGCATACATCCACTGACAAATAGGTTTACGAAATACCTACGTTCCTACGTACGTATGGCAGAGTGGCGTACAGATTACAAAATATACTGCCTGAACAATCGACTTTTTATAATCTGAGTTAGCATGCATGCTCGTTCAATGCCGAAGGAAAGGGAAAATCCGCCTTTTTTATCTTCTTTCTTTTATTTTTTTGGGGGGGTAGGATATAAGGACAAAGATGAGCTATTCCAGAAGTCACATCGTGGGATCCCGTACTAACTCTCAAAGGTACGAATGCCGGTGAAAGCTCAAATTCCCAAGTTCCGGACGTAGCGTGTGACTCACCAACCTGACATGCTGTCTCTAGTCTGTACGGATGACTCACTGCAGGTACCACCTGTTAGCAGGCTTTTTCATGAGGCACGTTGCAGTATATGAACAAAAGAACAAAACACAAAGCTCACTTCCCCATCAGAAACGGCGCACATCTTTTTTCTAATTCCTTTTATAGTGAATGCATGAACGAGATACGAAATCCTAGTGGCACGGAACGCTACGTTCCGTGTAGAGTACGTATACATAGTTGAATGGATGTGAAGATGAAGTTGGAAACGGAACGGGCTCACCTCTTGTGAGTAGAATTGCTCCGTGGACGAGCAAAAGGAGGAGGAGGGACGAGATTGGATGAAGGCGAGCTTGCTATACAATACACTGTACATACACAGCAGTGTATATCGTGCACTGTGTGGACCTATAGCTGATTTAAGCGTGTACGTGGTGAAAAAACACTGCGTTGAAGAAAACGTCAATAACAAAATATACGAAGACATTTATGGGCCTTTCTTCGTTGCATTATTGCCGCCCCCCCCCCCCCCCTTCTTCTTTTTTCTTTTTTTTTTTTGCAGTGTTTTACATTTTAGTCATGGTTGCAGCACGGGTTGTACTCAGCGCCATGTCTGTGCGTTATCCTGTCGTGCTGTTTTTTTCGTGCTGTTTGTCGCTCGGATAGCTGCTGGTGAGACACAGTGGTGGATCTAACGTCTGTAACGCGACTCCCAACGATTCCCTCAGCTTGCGACGCGCTTGCAATATCCTGGTGGCCTTTGAGTTTGTGAACACCACGTCAACAGAAAAAAAAAAGGGGTGTCGGGCTTATTATTTATCATGTTTGCTAGCATCCACCGATAATACACCATTGGTTCGCTCCGACACTGACGCGGGCGGAATCTTTTCGGGTTTCACCGGCGACCTTTACAGTTACCCTTATGCCGGACGTAGTAACGGGAGATCAAAAGAACATCGAATATATATTGGGTTCCAGTGACGCGGGACGGGCGAAATGGGATAGGTTCTGCTCGCATGTAGGTCACCGTCGGACTCACCTGTCAAAGCCGCACTCTTCCATTTCCTGTGATATTTCCGAAGCAAGACTCCCCAATGTGTGGCCTTTCATGTTTTGATTTCTTCCTGGGAGAACTGCTCCTATAGGATTTCACGAGTTGCGGGGGTCAGCGGATTTTCCCCCGGGGGAACTCAGCGACATGCCGCCCACAACACAACCTCTTTTTGAGCGCGTTTTTTTCTTTATACGTGTGTTTCGCTGTTGAATGCGCACAGTTATGCTTCTGACCTCAATGTGCGCACTCGCTTTTTTTAACTGCTATTTCTTATTGTAGGCATTCTTGCTGGCGGACGTCCTTTTTCGTTTAATTGTTGTGTGGATACTACCTTTATAGCAACGCACTCTTTCCCCTCCCTGCTTCCTTCCCTCAGAAAAAAAAAAAAAAAACGCCTTCCCTGTTTTTTATCGGACTTCTTACGCAGCGGAGCAATAACTATTGAGTAATCATGCATTTGTCTCACCGTACGCGGGTTCATGCTCTCGAAGCGGTTTTATGCCACATAAATGCAGAAGAGAAGAGAAACTTCGCAGTATTAAATTTTTAATGCGGGCGAACAGCTCCATGGTTGATATAGGAGGCACAGATAGTTCGAAAAAATTCGAAACGGTCGGGTTTCGAGTTTGAGCACGTGGCGATTGTGTAAGTCGGTGTTAGTCTTCAGTTGCGGCTTCGGTTCCGTCCACGGTGTATAGTATAACATCTCTTGCGAGTGAGCTTATAGAATGGGACATCAATTTTTGCTCTCTGAATTCCTCTTTTGCTCTTTTTACCCAGTAAACGTGGTTATTTTTCGTTCTATAGTCATGATCCGAACAAAAGCTGTTTTTGAAATAGCTGTACGGGGCAAGTTTCAGCAAAACATGCGTTTTTTGTGTGTTTCCTTGAACTCTTTGCTTCTGGTGTGCGAAAAGCCGTTTAAAGATTGATTGATTGATTGATTGATTGATTGATTGATTGATTGATTGATTGATTGATTGATTGATTGATTGATTGATTGATTGATTGATTGATTGATTGATTGATTGATTGATTGATTGATTGATTGATTGATTGATTGATTGATTGATTGATTGTGGGGTTTAACGCGTCGGCGCTACGCAGGCGATGAGGCGCACCGTAGTGGAGGGCTCCGGATTAATTTGGACCACCAGTTGACCTTTAATGTGCGCCGAAATCTCGAACACGCGGGCGTTTTTGCTTTTCGCTTGCCGTTTAAAGACACTATTTTTCGAGTTTACTCGAGAACGTACTGAACACACTGCGCATGCTATGTGTGCGGTACATTAGACGGGAAGTCCTTGCCCTTAACGACATTGAAAAGAAAGTACTTAGTGGCCTATCGTTATGGACAAATGAAATGTGGACACGAAAATATGATTCAGTACACGCAAAATTTAAGAAAAATCTGTTCGTGGAGGTCTGATAATTGCGCAGTTTTGGTACGTTTGGATAGCCACATTTCGCAACTTTGTTACGGTAATTAAGCCACCCATCAATTTGACTTGCGCGAAAAGATATAGCGCTATTTGTGTGTCCTGGTTTACATTTCGTGATCACTTTTCATTTGTGCATGACTACCCTGATTCACCGGTTGATCGATGACATCACGTGCGACTCAAAATGACAACGTTGTGATCCAGAGCAACATCCAACGTTTCCTTAGAGCGCCTTTTATATTCCAAGGCCGTTATTTGTTAACACACGACGGTTAGAATTCCGAGCTATCGCGGGAGATGAAAATGTTTGTGAAGTGGTGTCGCGAGCCGGGAACTGAAACGCAAGACGCATTGCCTGCATTTTTGAATAGGAGTGAAACTGCGAGCGCAGCATGCTTTGGTAACCAATCGCCTGCGAGTAATCTGTTCAAAGTGTTTTCCTGTCGACCTACACTCTCTCATTTCTCAGATAAAGCATTATCTCTTCACTGATTGCAGCCGAGGGATCTAGTACTGGTGACTCAACTGCAGGGGACATCTTTAGAAAGCGGCCGGGGTCAGTAATTCGCCCAGTTCAATTCGGGACCACCCCGAACTCTGGTTACAACTAGATACGATCTCTCGTTTCAATACCAACGGAGTCTGGAGCCTGGCTTCCCTCTTCGCTCCAGTGGCACGCTCAGCGAGTTCACGCCTTCGAAGCCGACAAAAGTGCCCTTCCAGGGAGAGAAAAGGCCATTTTCCACATCGTTTCACAGCTTCCTCCGGCAAGCGGATCAGCTCCTCGTACAGCCGGCTGTCTCCTCTTTTCATTCTCTCCAAAAGGAGGACAAAACAGTCCGGGCGCGTTGGCAAGCGGCTCGCACTCGCCCGGACAACCCGTGAGCATCGAGAAACGTTTTTGTGGCCTGACGAGCCGCGCGGACAGAGCTGTCAATAATAGAGACCTCACAAGCGCTGCGGAGAAGCGATTATAGTCGCTCGCGCGGCAGAAACGCGTATCTCTCGCGCGCTCCAACTGTTGCCAAGTCGGAACAAGGCGGAGCAGGAGGAAAGGGGTTCCCGACGCCTTCATTGTCCGTGTGCCTGCACCGTACGCCACACCTGTGCGCCGCCGCCACGGGTGTGCAGCCTCGCTCGTGCAGCGAGAGCCGGGACACCGATGCGTGAAAAACAATCGGATTCACGCCGGGCGACGCTATCGGGCCGCCGCGCGGACGCGGTGCGCTGTTGTTGCCGGCGCTGCTGATAGGGGTTCGGTTGCGCCGTTCACCGCGCTGCTGTCAATTATTTCCGCAGCACGAGCTGAAAAACGGATAAGCGGCGGGGACCAGCGTGCAGGTATTTGGAGAGGCGTAAGCCGTTCTTCCCTCGCCAACCAACCTCCCCAGACTGTATGCACAGTGCCCGCACTGGACATTTGAAAGGCCCGCACAGTAATTCCTCGAACCGGAGGGCGGACTGCACAGACAGGCCAGATTGCCCGCTTGCTGAACCCACAGAGGGCGCTTTTGTTTGGCGCTCGGACAGGTTGAGATAAGGTGCTCGCGGAATAAGGCACCGCACGGTAGACGTGGGTTCGATACCCGTTGTTCCAACGCTGCTTGTGGGAGAGAACGAACAGAGATAGGAGCTCGGGAGCGGGCCGGGAACCGGTACCTCGCTGTCAGCGCAGCACGCAACCATCTCTCTCTCGTACACACACACACACATCTCTCATTTCTCCGCGTGCATTTGTACGAAAGTGTGCGTGCGCGCTGGGCCAACGCGAAAGTCGGGCTTTGCGCCGGGGGAAGGCAACCGTCCTCGTGGTCGTCGCGGACGTCAGGGGAAAAGCGAGCGAGAGATATGCACTTTTGTGGCACTGACCGCCCCCTCCTCTTCGGCTTGCTGCGGCTTCACATCTCTGGCGAGTCCGCTGGCCGAGCCGTATGCACGAAGCGCGTTCTGCCGCCAGCAGGAAAGGGCGAGGGAGGAACGAGCAGTTCCTTCTTCACGCGGACACGCCAAGACGCATGATGAGAGGAAACCGGTTGAACTGTGTGTCAAGGCGAAATGGGATTTCGCCTGTCCCTCGTGCCGTCGACCTTTCTGCTTTCCGCCAGAGCCTTTGAAGCCCCGTGTGGGATGGACTCGTCGTCCTGCCTCCGCTGCCCTTCGCCCCTTTTCCTCCTTGCCTTTCTGTGTCACGCCCGTGGACGAATGTTTGCGGTTTTTTGTTATCCGGCCCGCGTACGGGTGGCCGCGCAATTTGACACAGCGGAGCACTGCGCTGACTAACGGCCCTTGGCAGTTCCCTCCAGGGACTTGAGCGTATTACCGCCGAATGAAGATCTCAGGCCACGCGTGATGACTTCTGCGTGTGGAAGCTCAACGACATTTCCAGGGTGGGCAGAGAACAACCGCCGCGGCACATTACCGTGGAGCGTTTGTCTCTGGTAGAAAAAGATCTCTGGAAACGTGCGGAAAAGGAAAACAAGGAAAAAATGAAGAAAAATAAAAGCGGGGAAAAAGGTAGACTATTCTATTTACAGCGACCACGTGTAAATGCTCGCCGTATGAGTCATCGGAGCAGTGACGGCTGCGAGCGTGGCGGATGTTGTAAATGCCCAGTGTTACGGCTCCGCGTTCATTTGTGCTGTCTCTTTTTATGATGCCATTACGGATGTTGAAGCAGGTGAATGCGATAAGAGAAAAGTAGGATACAGGTAGGTTAGCCGGATACCGCTAATTTTCCCCTTTTATTTCGAAGCCGATGACACGCGTCTGCGTGTCTGCGGAAATCGACTATATACACATCCAGCATCGCTGTGTGGAGTAATAATGTCGCAGAACTCTCGAGTCTTCTTAGAATCCCTTCGGGCGGAAATTGCCGAAGGTAGGCGGTTTTACAACGGGAGGGCCGGAGGGGAGCAGAGCAGCTTTAGTGTTTAGCCAGGCCAGACTGAAATGTACGATGAACTTAAACCGCTTGACTCATTTTTGTCTCTTGCTAATCTACGCTTTGAGGGTCTTCTTTTTTGCTTGAACGGTTTCCCTTGTACCTGAGCTTGTACAAGCGGTGCGCAGAATGTTTTGCTTTACAGTGTGCAAACAGGCCGGCTGAGATTGTTATTTCGTTCTGCGACGATGTGGAGCCCCTTGTACTATGCGGTTTGGAATTACAAAATGGTCCATAGCAGATAAAGAGCGCCAATCTGTGATGTTGGAGTGAAACGCTAGGCGCATACACTTACGACTTGAGGTATACTCTAGGTTTCCTCATATCATCTTACGCTGCCGGACGTCCTATGACCGGCAGTGGACTAGAACTGTTCATACCGTTCTTCACCATAGTCTTCTCACATCTCTCCGCCTTTGCTTCCTAAGTCCCCCTCCCAATTTAGAGAACCTTCCCAGAACGACTATATGCCCTTTTTTTCATTAAACTTTGTCTTCTTGGCGTGAGCACACGTGCGCACAGATTCACACTCCTTGCTTTTCTGCTTTGCCCGTATGTGGCACACATAATATGTGCTTGCAAGACACATGCCCAAGGCTGCTTGAATCTAAACAGCTCCGCTCTTTCTTGCCAATCCGTGAACCTAACGCTGACGACCAGAAATAACGGCACTTCGAATGAGAGATAACTATTACAGTGAAACCCGATTATAACGAACCCGGATAGAGCGAATTACGCTATATATCGAACAAAAGCAAATCTGTTACGAAAATGCATGAGAACAACATTCTTTATAACGAAGTTCACATCGGATATATCGAACTCGGCGCACCTACAATTGTCACCGAAATGCGTGGACTCCGAGCGGCGATTGAGATGCTCATTGGCCACAATCGATGTGTTGAGCCTCGCATGGACCACCTGACGCCCGACACTTTCCGTTACTGTTTCCGATGCACGGGATTCACGACGGAACCCATCTAGCCAGCGAATCCGTACTAAGACGGCATCATCGGTGAAGTGCGCGAAGAGCTCGCCAACTTTCCAGATGCTGGGCCGAAAGGAGTGTCCTCAGAGGATTTCCTGAGTGTTGACGACGATGTTGCCGTAACTGTGAGCCCCTCGAGCGAACACACCGTCACCGTTGTGATGGCAGCTGGTGCTGCTGAAAGCGCTGAAGGTACTGAGGATGTCACAACGTAACGCCGTCCGACGCTTTATGAAGTGCTTTTGCCAGTCGATGTTCTCCGCCAATATTGCTTAGATATTGAAACACACCGACTTGAACTGGTGCAAACGATGTCTAGTGTAGAGAATGCGGTGGTAGTCAATGCCGCCAAAACGAAAGTGGAAACAAAAATTACCCCTTTCTTGCGAAGGCGGAAAGTAGCTTTATTGCATGGAATAAATAGATTGTTTTGTGTAAGGTAATGGCCTACTTTATGTGTTCGTTTCGTTATGTGGAAATGGCAAGGGGAGGGGGTCCACGTATTGCGAACTCGTAACAAAAAAATTCGTTATAGACGGGTTCGGCTATATCGAATTATTGGATATATAGAACTAATCGCGGCGCATATTACAGTTCACTGTAACCGGGTTTGACTGTATTGCAGCAGCAATGTTTTCTGTTGAAGTTTGATTTGGACGACAAATATGCTGCGTGAACGTTCACCTGCAGTCATTCGCACGTTCACCGTCCCCTGTCACAATCGCCCGTGCGTCACCTAAGGAGGGATTTCCCCTGCCATCGATTCGTAGAATAGACTCCAGGAGTTGCGCTAGGCTGCCTTCGTTACGTTTCCTCCCAGGGCAGCACGCCTTAGATTCCAATCTGCATTAGGGTCTCCGCGCGGGTTCTACGGGGGGTGGAGGAATACGCCTGCGCCGGAACCTCGTCTGTCCATCATCGGCCATGTTGCGCACATTCGCCGGCACTCGACGACAAGAAAATGAGCTCACGTGGAGCAACGTTAACAATAACAAAAGAAAAACAGACGAATGCGGAGACAAAAGAGCTACGCTGCGAAGTCGAGGGGGCAAAAGAAAGGGGCAAAAAAGACCTGCCCGCATGGGGGCGCAACGGAACGCGACTAAAGACAAGACAACACGGAGAATGGCACACAATCACGCGCGCAGCAGACGAACGAAAGCCCGCGAAGGAGTCGCAGACGAGACGAAAAGAGATCTACCGCGAAGTCGGAGAAAAGAGGTTTCGGAATTGACAACCGGATTTAGGCGTGGCTTCTTCCCCTCGGCTGCCAGCCCGCGCCGCTGATGCGCTGCTGCCAGGCCCCGGCACCGCTGCAGCGGCAGCGTCTTATTTCTCTCTTCTTCTAGAGCCGCGCTTTTATTTTATTTCCGCCCTCGCCAACCGCAATCGGTAGCTAAGAGTGTATATACACTGTAGAGGCAGAGAGAGGCGGCGGCCGCCGCCGTGTCGTGATTCTATTCTCTGTTCTTACGGCTGTCCGAGTGTTGCTGCGCGGATTCGGGCGCACGCCTTGCAGGATCGCACGCTCCTCACTGCGTACGCACCCCTGTTTATACCCGCTCCTTCGCTTTCTCACCCGATCTTGTCTTTCGTACGCTTAGACAAAGGAGAAACAACCGACATCGCCGCTAAGTTTTTCCCCTCTCTGTTGTCCCCTCCGGCCGCTCTGTTATTTCCTTGCTTCCAACACTTCTAAAGCTTTGTATTTTTTCCCACTCTTTCGTTTTCGCGCTTTGTAAAAGGGGGCGTACTGGCGACGCAGCGGGTTCTCTTTTTTTCTGTCCCCGTAGGTGGGTTCTCCCGGGAATTGTTTTTCGTCGCCGTATTCTCCCGCACTCGATGTGCCCGCTACGGTGGCCCCTTTCGCATCGGTATGTAGCGGCCAGCCAGCTCAGCGCCACACGCACGCGGCCAAGGTAGTTCGGAGTCATCGCCGAAGAACGCACGCGCGCACACATTCGCATCCGCGACTCTCCTCTAAAAAAAGAAAGAAAGAAAAAAAGAAAGAAAGAAATAAAGAAAGAAAGAAAGAAAGAAAGAAGCGGGCGCATGGAGCGAAACGAAAGTGAGAGGAAGTACTAGCAATGTTACTCTCGAAGAAATGTAGTCGGGTTTCCCAAAACTGCCGCTATCACCGATGACATCGCGAAAAAAGTAAGAAGAAAAAAAAACAGCTCGCGAGATGATATATGTATATGTTTAAAAAGTAAGAACCAGAGAGAGAGAGAGAGAGAGAGAGAGAGAGAGAGAGAGAGAGAGAGAGAGAGAGAGAGAGAGAGACGGAGGAATAAAAAGCGCGGCATTGAAGAGAGCGCGCGGGCCTCTTTAAGAAGACAAATGGGCCGGAAATCTCCGTCGTTCCATAAGCCATGTTAGGCGAGGGGTGGTTGATATACGGAGGTGTTTCTGTGTGAGCGCAATCTGATGAAGGTGGCTATATGCGACGTGCAAACGGGCTGCAGGCCTCCGGCGGCCTTGATACGGAATCCGCGAATGACAGATGCTTTGCGACTTGCTGCGCGGTACGCTTCATTTATAAGCCCCGATAGGTGCACCCGCCGCTAAAAGGCGAAATATGTAAGGGCCCGAAGGGACTGTATCGTTTATAAAACAGATAGCACTGCGGCTTTGTTTCCAGCAGAAAAAGAGCGGCTATTGACTTTCGCCCTCAACGCCGGTGTGCGATACCATCGCTTATAATTGACGCCGCTTCAACGATGCGTATAATTAAGCACAAGTGTTGCTATGCTTGGATCGATGTTGCTGTCATTGTTGCTCCATTAATTCACCGCGGCTTGGAGTAAAAAGAAAAAAAAAACTTCTGGGAATACCTTTCTAACTTTGTATTTACTCTGCTCATCAAGATTCGGTTATAAGGTTCGTTTTTAGCAGTTTCATACGTAATGAACGGTGTCCGTCTCCGCTTCCGCCCTTCAAAGCATGATGTACTGGCTGTTGTTTTAGAGTTTTCCGAGATTTAAAGAAAATCAGAAAGGCCAACACATAGACGCTGTGAATTTTAGCGCTAGCTGAAGTTAATAGGGATTGATTAATTGATCGATTGGGATTGATTATTGGTTGGATTGATTGTTCAATTTTTATTGGTTATTGGTTGGTTGGTTGGTTGGTTGGTCGATTGATTGAAATGTATCATAATGAACCATTTTCTCAAGGAACAGAGCAAGTCGTACACAATAAAAGTGTCAATGGAGTGCGAATTCCACGCGTCCCCTTCTGTCCTGTCGTTCGCTGGTTAAGTTTCTTCGGCTCAAAAAAAAAAAAAAATACTGATCACCGAATGCCACCCTTTCATGGATATTATAACGTTGGTGCACTGGTAGCCTTATTGTGAGTGCCCTTATAGCAGTACATCGTCAACTACGCGCGTATACATGTAGGTACACTCTGTGTCTCAACGTGTACGACGCGCCCTTCCCCACTTGCCTGCCTTGTATTTCTCGCTTTTTCTCAATTTGAAATCATCTTTCGCAACCTGCACACGTATATCTAAAACGCTGCGCGTTACCTCTTAAATTGGAAAAATCACAAGGTCACCTTCGCGACCTTTCCGTCGCCCTTGGCCTCGGTGATTAAGAGCGTGATAATGCGCCGGTACCGTAGCACCTGCCCTATATCGACGCACAAGAAGCTTCGAACACCTGCCCTATTAGCAAGCGGGACCAGCAAGGTCTTCTCATTGGCCAACATCTTGGCTCAATAACACCATCCGTTTCGTATTCCAAGCGACAAATGCTGAGCGCATCAGGCACGCCTCGCAGCTCGCGTCATATTTGGCCGCCCCTACAGTTGATCCCCAACTGCGCTGGTGCATGGGTAGAAAGAAAAGGACACGCATTCCGTGCCTTCGGTGGACGTAACAGCGACGTCGAGGGACCTGGCATACGGCCGCCCCGGGGCAGTTCAGCAGCAGGGGCAGGTGAAGTCTCCGAGGCCTGGACAGCGGCGCAGAGGGCCGTGTGACGACGCCAAGGCGGCGGCGAGTGGTCCCGGGGCAGCGGGCGCCCTTCTTGCTTCCACCTGCGCGTATTTTTTTTCTTCTCCCCCCGATGAGACAGACCTGGGCGTTCGACCTGGGCCCTCGCTGCGGCCGGACCCTCCTCCCTCTTTTCCGCGCTCCTTCGTATTGAGCTGTGGTCAATGCGAGCGCTCTGCAGCCCGCTGGCCGCAGTTGTGTGCAGAGCCGCCGCCGCCAGGACTTTGCGCTGGGGCGGCGGTAAATAGGTGAGGTGTGCTGCTGATTGAATCCTTTCAAATGTTGATCGTTGATCGGGAAAACGTAGGTGAAGAAGGCAATACGCCGAATCGCACGTTAAGGATCCCCAGGTGATCAAAATGAATCCTGAGCACTCCACTACGCGTGTGGGCCTCATCGCCTGCGCTGCGTCGGCGCGTTAAACCTTACAATCAATCAATTCGCCGAATCATTTTCTTTTACGCCACTGTGCATAGATAGCCGTATGCATACTTGTCAGTGCATTAATGCGGGCTAGTTGGTTTCCTGATTGGTTATTGGAAATGTGAAACATTTAGAAACAGCGCAGGAAGGACTGGAATAAAGGCACAGAAGACACAGAACGAGCGCTGGTCCTCTGGTTCCGCTGGTTGATTGATTGCTCCGGCGCTTGTCCTATGTGTCCTCTGCCTTTATTCCAATCCATATAAATAATTGACGAGTCCTACTTTGAGGCACTTTGGTGGTGCTGCTGCCATATGTAGCCAGGGTCGGAGCAGCGTCTCAGATATTATGTGTTGTCGTTGACTACGAGGTGTCAGGTTTGGCTCTGTAGCATCTACTTAAAATGGGGACTCTTTGCCTGCTCTGCAAATTCCCAGGCATGCGCAGTTGAAAGAACCCAGGGCAATGTAAATTCGTCCGGAACCATTCTATGTGGCGCACTACCTCTCCCTCTGCATTTCTACCTCTGTACTATGCCACCGCGGGTTTCTGATCCAAAACGTGAAAAAAGCGCGTGCCGAGGCCAGAGTTAAAGGAGTAATTAACGTGTGCGAGACGGAGTCGTCGAGTAGGCGGATTCGTGTTCCTCACTGCTGCTATTCCTCGAAATGGGTAACGTGAAAACAGCGCAGGTGTGCTTTACTGAACAGGCTGTACGGTGTAAAGAAATGTCTAAACTGAGCAGCCAAAAGTAGCAGCGCATGAGCCCATTAACTTAATCCGTATTTGATATAACGAGGCAGCATAAGCTATCACCGTGGCCATACGCTCCTCCGGGCACAGTGGGGAATCGTATTAAGCGTGCAATCGCAATACTGTCAACTCTTACAACCGCATCACGACACAAAAACATGCATTAATTTCAAATAGTTTCAAATTAATTCAGATACGTAACTTTGCGGAGCACGCTCATGTCGGCTAACACATATAAGACCCGTTCTTGCGGGACGCCTGCAAAGTTGTTAACAAGAAGCGTAACCTCGAAAAAAATATTAAAGCCGTTCCACTCAATGTGAAACCTGTCGGAAGTGCAGAGCAGTGATTCGCTGCTACCACTCAATGCAATTAAAATTTCCCGCCTTCGCAGTGCTCGCGCGCCCCCTGCCTGAAACTGCACCAGCGGGAGTTCTGTTCCAGTTAAGGCTGAAAGTTGGGCTAGTTGGTGTTGACTTAGATGCATATTACCAGCGAAAAAACACACACAGGGACGAGGAAAGAAGCAGACGGGACACTCGCTAGACTTCAACTGAAAAGTTTACACAAGAAACACGTAATATATGAAGATGCCAACAGACAAGGATGATAGACCTTGCAAGTGACTTGCAAGGTCTATCATCCTTGTCTGTTGGCATCTTCATATATTACGTGTTTCTTGTGTAAACTTGATCAGTTGAAGTCTAGCGAGTGTCCCGTCTGCTTCTTTCCTCGTCCCTGTGTGTGTTTTTTCGCTGGTAATATGCATCTAAGGAGTTCTGTTCTTTTTGGGCTTGCTTTACCTCCCACACATTCCGGCGTTGCACTGCCACCTTTTTTTTCTTCGCTTACTATCGTACAAACCAACCCAACGAGCGTTCCTAACTAAATGAACGCGGGCGCTGCGGGTTAATTACGTATATTTTGCCGCAAATGTACCTACAGTTTTCTTTGCGCTAAACAACGGGGAGATGTATGACAAGCACCTGCGGTTCCCGAGTTTCGAATGATTATGACTATATAAACTGCTTGGCATTCGAAGCCTCTGGGTTACGCCGCGACGACAACCGCTACGACGGAACGCCGTGTGGCTCTACTTGGGTCCAGCGAGCGAGCTACGACGACAAGGCGAGCCCTTAAAGTGCTCTGCACTTAAAAATCCGGCACGTGTGTCACCCCGTCTGGATGATACACGCACAGGGTGGAGGCAGGTACGATTCTTATAGCAGTTGAGCCTCGCAAGCCACATTTCGGCACTGCTGCACGCAACTATAGGCTGGACCACGTCATTGCGTCCGGCGGCGCACTTTTTCAACCGTTCTGAACCACGATTGATGATAATCGGAGAGCCGGTCACACACAGACAGCGTAAGCCTTGTGCTGCCAACTCTGTGAGCTGCCTCTTGGCAGAGCCGAACGTCTCGAAGCCGACCTTCGCTTGTCTTTGAAAGGAGCGCGCCTGCGCCCCTTTTGTGTCTTTTCCTTTTTTTTTTTTGTGCTGTTTTGGCCGTGCATTTATACAAGGTGACCTTGGCATCGAGAGGAGATTCTTCTTGTCCGCGCACAGTCTTAGCAAAGGCACCAGCGGACAGATATCCGATACGAGAGGGAGCCGCGACGGGTAACAAGGGGCCGCTTAGTGTCCCCGTGTTCCGATGTGCGCGAAAAGCTGCGTTGGCGGCCTTAATTAGTGTCCGGTGGGCGCTTAAGGACCTTGGCTGACGGGGATAGCCGTTCGTGGTTGACCATATTACGTATCGTAATATCGTTTTCCTTGCTGAGAGACATTACATTGCCTGGCCAAATCTGTTTCTCGATGCTTCTGCCTGTCATACCACTCACTTACAAATGCTATTTACTTGAGTTGTTCTAAACACGGCAAATCTAATGCCATTCAAAGTGACTTGGGTACATTAACTGTTAATGAAATTCAGTTCGGACGTGCGGGTTCATGGCGAAAGAAATGTCATTTGATAGTGATAGCGGTGACGATTAGCAAGCTCGCACAATTCCAAAATTATAGTTCAAGTGCGTCTAGAATGTTTTAGTACATAAAGGGTTTCTAAAATTCTTTTTTTTTTAATTAGAAAGAAGAAAATCGCCGTTGTAGGTGACATAAATAAGTAGACACCACAAGCAGAGACAAGTCCGCAAGAAATTGGTATCAGGTTCGCTGCGGGCGAGATTTTTCTTGAAGTACTTGTTTGTCTTTTTTTTTATTTGAAAAAATAATATTACGGATGAAATTTAAGTTTACTGGAAGTTTTTAGAAACAGTATTCTTTAGCGTCAGTTACTAAACTTTGTTGTCTAGTGACGCGTCACTGCTGTCAAGGCTACTCCTTTGGACGCTGAATGAGCTCCCAACCTCATTTAGCCACTAAATGGCATTCGTTTCGATTGTCATTCCGTACTCCCGTGTAGCTCCGAACTAATGACATTTAGAATAAATAACACTTGCTCTAAATGTCATTAGGTCTGCCGTGTGACAGGGATATAACTTGCATATTTCTTAACTTCCTCAAAATGAATTATTGATTGATTGATTGATTGATTGATTGATTGATTGATTGATTGATTGATTGACTGATTGACTGATTGACTGATTGATTGATTGATTGATTGATTGATTGATTGATTGATTGATTGATTGATTGATTGATTGATTGATTGATTGATTGATTGATTGATTGATTGGAACATTTATCGCGCGCACCTCATGAAGCCATGTCTTCAGACGCTCTGCACGGACGAGGTATGGATGGCGTGTGGTCAAGCAGCAGCAGCAGCCGCAGCAGGGCACATTAGCGCCAGCTCAGTAAAAAAAAATCTGCAGAAATTAGGAGAATTATCTACTAATACGTATTACGTAGCATTCTTATGCCGCTTGTCCGGAGTGTCAGTTTTTTCAGCCAAATTTCGTGGTTTTTCTAAATCCTGCCTGACAAATTATCTGCATTTACGATATTATAACGATTAGAAGTGAAACTTTCGCGAAATCTGCATTATTGTGGAAATGCCATGCGTTATACGTTTTGTCATTTTCCGTTATTCTTTAATATCTTTCTTATTTTTTAGTTTTTCAAAATTTCGTCCGACCAGTTATCTCCGTTTACGTCATTATAGCGATTACAGATGGAACTTCCGCGATATCTGCATTTTTGTGGAAATGCAGGGCGTTACACGGTCCTGGCTGTGGGGGTAATCGGCAAAGAATGCCACGCATGAAAATTCCATCATATATACTCTGTCTCCCCGCCGTACAGCCGAAAGCAATCCTGTAGTTCAGCTGCTTCCCCACAACGCACTCGAGTGACCAATCCATGTCGTGATTAAAGCGAATTGGGCGAATGACAGCAATGGGCGCACCATTTCACTCAAAAACTGGACTTGAGCTGTGGCCCTGCGCAGTGCAGGACGTAATGCTTGCATTGCGTTATACCACAGCCCATACCGCACTTCTAATTCAAAATGTACATACGCTTGACAGCGTCGTTGTTGGCTGCATGGACTGGTCAATCGAGTGCATTGTGGAAAAGCTGAACCACTGCAGGACTGTCTTAGAGTGCTATAGTGTCGTCGTCGACCAAGTAACCGATTTTAGGGCCACGCACTGACATTTTCCTCCTCCGTAGACGTTTAGCGGGCTTTCAGGTCTATCTAGTCGGTGTTTCGAAAAGGCGTGTATACCTGCGAACATATAACGCCTTCCTGAAAGAAAAGGTCCCAGTACATCATCGTCGTTCCCGCTTGCCACACGAAGCCCCTGGCTTTGAAAAAATTCTTAGTCTGTGAGGAAAGCACCCCTTTTCTGGCACAGCAAAATGAAAACGCTTGGAGGCCGAACTATTTGGAAATCTGCACGACATCAACTTGTCTGTAAGCCATTTTTTTTGTACGTGAACTTATACGGTATTTATTAAGCAGTTCAGAAACCCTTTCCCATTCGTCCCGTTAGTCATGAGACCTACGACACGCGCAACGGCGTGTTGTACGTCTTATGACTAATTTACATGTAGCTGTAGCTGAATCGCAACCGCACGATTCAGAATTTCAGACTACAGGTAGCTCGTTTGTATTGTTTCGGAGTTCGAAATATAGCGAGTTTTTACTGCAATGCAACATTGCCAAAGTGCCTTCATGTTCGGAATATAAAACACTCTCATATCATCGCTGTAAACAAGGCTGGGACAATAAGACATTCACATTTTGGAAATACAAGCTGTAGTCGGGCTGAGAACGTTGTTCCGAAGTCACCTCCCCAAGGAGAGCACGCAAATGATTCGTATTTAATCAACCGTTTAAGAAAGCGCACGAGAGCTTCTTGAAATATACGCATCGTGCTGGAAATCCTTGTTTCTGTGCAATTATTTTATGGTTGGAGTTTCTAATCCTTGCCCAACTAGACACATTTCTGCCAAAAATTCACTTGAGGAACTTTTACATATATGATTATAGCATACAGCTCTAGCCCCTGAGCTCTGGCCTTTCCAAACCTAACAAAGGCATGATATGCGGGTTTGAATTTCTTGACGCCCAGGTCATGTGTCTTATGCAGACATCTTTACAACAATTAAATGAATTAAGCGAAACTGATGGCAAAGGCAGTATTCCAAAACGTGATAACTTGTTGTAATAAAAATATAGTTATATGTGCACAAATTAAACGCAATTTTAGCTTCGAAGTGTCTACGACATTGGTTATTTTAACACGAAAGTGTTTTATTGCCGAATACAGAAAGATTTCCCTGGCGTCATATCCGTCACGGAAGTGACGCCAGTACAACGGAGCAAGCGGCCTGTAAAGGGTGCACCCCTGCCCACAGCATCTTCTTGCGGGGAAGCAACCTTTAGTACTAAAGAGTGCGTTATACCTAGGGTTGTTCGTTTTCGGGTTTTGTATTTTAACACGAAAGTGTTTTATGCCGGTGTACACCAAGATTTCGCGACGTAATATCCGTCACGACAATGGCGCCAGTACACCTTTGCCGAAGCGACCCGCCAGCAGGACGTCGCTCGCCAAGCACACCCACAAGAAGACAGCCGCCGACCCGCAAATCATGCTCAGCTTCAGATTTCGGTGCACACTCCACTTTCGTATTTTACCGATTCCTGTGACAGAGAAATCAACCAAGTTTTTTTTTTTATTTATCGCTCTCCCATCCCCCCCCCCCCCAAAAAAAAAAAAAAACGGAAGTGAGAGCTGTACAGACCACTGCATTCCATACAGATATTGCACTGCTGTAACAGAGCCAGACCGCTCACACGGCCAGCAGAACCAATTGAGATGTGTCTCGTATATCGGTTAGACTCGGTGACGGCGGGTATATAGCAGCTCAGTGATTCGGCAAACGACCGTGTTTCCGACGGTGTATATACATTGCGAACTGCGCGGCGCCATACACTCTCGCCGATTTCATTGCTTTCTTTTGCTCGTCTGTCTTTTTAGCGAGGCCCTTCGCGTTTCATAGGAGTCGCTCACGAACTCGCTCACAACGCCGCTGATAAGGCGGCAATAAAACCCGAGTGACCGCTTAATACAGAGCGAGAAGAGAGCACTTTCTGCGTTCGGCCCTCTTTGCTTGTTTTTTTTTTTTTTATCATCGCAACGCGCCCTCCTCTCCCGCCCGCACTTCTATCGCTCTGTATGTCTTTATAGGCAATTTTATGACTTCAACGATGCCACCATGGACAGGCTACGAGACGACGGGGATATACGGGGGTGGGAGTTGTTGGGATACGGACGGCCGATGATTATCGTCTGCCCATGAGCCGAATGGCCCCGCCGAGGAGCTCATCACGAATCTGTGAGCAAAGAACGCGCACTGCGCTCACCCGGGGGAAGAGACGAACGACCGAAATGCACACACGGGAAATGGAGGGAGGGGGACGCTATTGGCGCACTCTGGCTATTGGCCATTGGCGCAAGCAACACTGCCTGTTGGCGCACTGTTTGCACGATAGACGACGGCTGTATTAGAAGAGGATAAGTGAATTTGACCGTTTCAAGCGTTTTTGAATTCAATGATACGGTTCGGTACCCCCCAAAAATTCCCCCGCATTTCCCCGAGGGGGAGAATGTGAAAGTGCGAATGCACGGTTGTCGGCCCGCTTGCGGCGCTTGCGCTCGGCCCCCGCAGCCCACCGCCTCGCCGCCTTCTCTTCCATCTCTTCCATCGGGTTTGTAGTATCACGTGTACACCACGCAGTTATCAAGCCGCTATAACGCCGCTGAGTCGCCAACGCACGCCGCTGACGACGTAGTTTGAATGCGTTAAAGATATAAAGCGCGTTACTAACACTGATATCAGCGTCGCGTCCGTGGCTTAGTCGGTAAAGCGTCGCGCTGCGGCCGCAAAGTCCTCGGGTCGAAACCTGGCGCCGGATGTTGTTTTTTTTTTTATATATATAGAGGAGGACTGCGGCCGCCGCCGCCGCCGGCGGTGGATGGTTTGGGGTCGCTTATAAAGTGCATTCGCACTTAAAATCTAGGGAAGCTTGCACTCATGCGCAAGACTTGAATCGCGAAGCTGTTGTAGGTGAGCATTGACAAATACATAGGTATTTTCAGTAGCGCGCCCTGCCTTTCGGTTCACGGCCACTTCCACGGCCGTGCGAACTATCGGCGGTCGGGCCATGCCGAGAACTGCGAAGACGTTGAGCACGAGGTCTTTTGTAGTATACAAAGCGCATGCGCACGACGATGCGAGCTCTAACGCGAAGGGCTCTCCTAGGATACTGAGCGCATGCGCACGCTCCTGTCGAGCGTTGCGGCGGCCGCTATCACGTGTCTTTCCGTTGTAGTGTGCGTAATGCGACAGCTGCGCGACGCCTATATACGTGATAACGTTCCTTGCGGGGAGTTTTCGGCGCGTACGAACCCCGAACTTGCGGCCAGTGACAACAGCTCCGCTGTTAAAAACACTCTCCAGGCTAGTGCACACACGCCCACGCACACGCACCCGTGCCCACACACGAAATCAACCAAATCAACCGAAGCAGCAGAAGAAGCGAGGAGCATTAGGCCTATTCTTCCGTCATTGAGCAGCGGGCTTCAATAGGCTAAAGAAATCCCGCATGCCGGCTGCATTTTCCCGCCCATTGAGATTCGCTTCGACGCGCTAGAGAAATTGGGCCTCCGCCTGCTGAAGTCCCTCAGCGTTTGTCAGCGTGCTGCAGCAACGAACGCTGGGCGGCCCTCGCGCCGCAGCCACGCAACGAGCAGCAGCACTGCACACACGCACACACGGGGCGTGATTGAACGACCTTTGTTTCCCCTTTTGGGGAGCACTCGCATTCTTCTTTCCGTCGCGGCGCGTCTGACGAGGGCAGCGGCGCTTAATTGGACCGCAGGCCTTTTCGTTGGGCGCGCGCTTCACGCACTCGGCGCCTGCCTTTCCGGGACGACGGAATTTCGTCGGCCTGCGGACGCGGTGCCGCATAATTGGCGCCGGGGCCTGCTATGCCGAAGCCTTCCGTCAGAACTCGCCGATTGTTACGTGTCGTGCTAAGTGTGGCTGTAACCACTCGTGCAATCCGTTGAAGCGACCACGCGTGCCTGCATGTCTATGCATGCGTGCGCGACTACTGGCGTAACTGTTTTTTTTTTTCTGGTGCTGAAGAAATTTGTGTTGATGGGGTGACAAGAAAAAAAGAAATCGTGCCCCTTTCCTGCATGCACTCTAGTGGAAAAAGGCAACGGTATACCAGTGTGCGTACTGCAGGTCTCCGCAACTTCGATTTGCACTAATACAACACACTCGTTTACATGAACTATTCGAAATCACCATTGGCAAAAATCCCGCATACTCTTTATTTAAAAAATGATAACAGACCTTTCTTGGAGAAACCGAGGCTATGAGAAGTTGAGAACTGCTCCAAACGCCGACCCGACGCTTCGCTTACGGAGCTATGTCAAAAAGGTACAGCTAGGTCCTTTATCACGACGACGACGACGACGACGACGATGATGATGATGATGATGATGGCGGCGGTGGTGATGGTGGTGATGATGACAAAGGGTTCTTTTTTGTTGCGTAGAAAGGTACACACGGGAAAATGTCTGCTTGTGGCAGTGCATGCATTATGATCACAACCTGACCTGCCAGAGGGGGCGCCGTGCTAGATTTCGCGTCAACTATGCGTACCTTGATTATCTAAGGCTGGGCAAAAAATTCCCCCGCATTTCCCCGAAGGGGAGTATGAGGAAGTGCGAAGCACGGGGTGATGCTATGAGGGGGAGTTTGTTGAAGTTTGGTGGCATTTTGCCCGTTAGTTACATTAACACCCCCTCGTGATCACGTTCGGCTTAACACGCCTCGTTTGTCCCTCTGCGGAAATCTTGGTGAATTAACGTGTATGTTCGAGAGGAGGAGCGCACCGCACCGCAGCGCACCGCAGCTGCGAAGCGCCGACCGGAGTGAAGGGAGAGGAGGCGCAGTCACGTGAGAGAATGCAGAACTAGCGGGTTTGTAGTATCACGTGTACACCACGCAGTTATCAAGCCGCTATAACGCCGCTGAGTCGCCAACGCACGCCGCTGACGACGTAGTTTGAATTCGTTAAAGATATAAGGCGCGTTACTAACACTGATATCAACGTCGCGTCCGTGGCTTAGTCGGTAGAGCGTCGCGCTGCGGCCGCAAAGTCCGCAGATGGAAACCTGGCGCCGGATGCTGTTTTTTTTTTATATAGTGTAGTGGCCTGGCTGGCGCGCCGAGAGAGGGTGTTGCGAGCTGGAGAGTAGTAAAGGGGCTTTAGGAGAGTAGGCGAGGGGGGAGAGGAGGCGCTATGCGAGCGCGACGATTCAGGCTCGCTTAAGAAGTGCATTCGCACTTATTCCTGGCCAATCTCCCACGTGGGTATGTGCCATGCACGGTGGAGGAATATTCCTCCACCGTGGTGCCATGTCAGCGGCCAGGCAGCGCGCGCCCATCTCCCCCCGTTGCTAAGGAAGACGAAAAGCGCGCGCACTCGCAGCTGTTGCTATGCGGACGGCGGAAGGTTCGGGGTCGCTTATAAAGTGCATTCGCACTTAAAATCTGTGCAAGAGCAAGGAAGCAGGCATCCGTGCAGACCACTGAACCAAACAACCATCGCTTCACCGTAAGTTCTGGGACTGGGCGTATGTGGCATATGAGCGCTAGGCGCGGCTCGGGGAGGGGCGGCGCTTTTGCCGGCTCTTGGGTATTGCGCGCAGCTTGTTGTCGGACGTAAACAAAAGACGACGACGAAAGGGGGCGGACGCGGGGCGCGGCCCACTCTTCTTTCCGGGAAAAGCGGAGAAAAACTTTTCGCTCGCTGCCGATTATTCCGCCTAATTAATCTTCCCCCTAATTCACGGTTGGAGTGTTGCCCGCGAAGTGCCTCCGCGTGATAATTACCCATGCCGTGAAATCCGATGCCCACATGCACCGGCCTTTCTCTTTCGGCATTTTTATCCGTCCCCCTGTTATGTTCTTTGCCTGACCTAATACGTCTCTGCCTCTCTCCTCTGCGAAGTTCCACTCGGTACCTCCCCCAATTTTCTCCTCAGCCCAGTGTGGCGTTCTCCTCTGCCTCGGAGCGGGGCGATCTCCGCCAGTTCGTACGCGAAACGCTTTGCGTCGAACAGCGTGTAATTGCAGGCCTGCACGAAGTTTGGACTAACTGCGGAACGCGCAACTTGCAAGGAAACGAAAGTCTAAACTTATAACTAGACCGGTGAGCTACCAGAAAATAAGTACGGATAAGCACGCTCGTTCAGATGCTAGCCGATTGCCCGGTGCATATGTTTTTTTTTTATCACAGAGTGCCATGAATACCACGCGTCCTGCAACATTTTGTTCGTACAATACACACTTACATGAAAAAGCCATATTACACAATTTATTCACGAAGGCGTATCGGGTAAGGCCAGAGTGCTTTGAAGAGTCCAGCTGCTAAGAACACGTATCTTCATGTTGTGCGTGTAGATGCATTTTAGTCTTGAACAGTGGCGAAAATGGACCCAGGTCATGGGTTCGGGTCTCCCAGCTTCACTTTTCTTCAAACATTTAAAAACAGTCTTCGTAAACACGAAAAAATAAAATTATGAATCGCTACCCCTCTGCCTTCTGTGGCGCGGCTTCTTTGCCTCTTTACAATGATGACTTACGTAGCCACATTGGGAGCACGCTATGGGCGGCCGGTCAGTTTGATGTTGCAAGCAGAGAACGTCTCCATGATTTGCCCCGTTCATTTTCCCAGTTTATTCAGACGCACAACCAGGGGCATGCTGCTTGGTGTCGTATTTGATTTTGATGGCCTGGCTGTCAAACGTCAGATATCTTGGATTTATAGCTCGCTTATATCCCGAACTGCTCAAGGCACAGATCGGTAGTTCCGCTTCCGTATGCATGCTATGCGTCCTTTCATGCGGAGTTCTGTTGGGGAACTGGGGTCAGCAACAAGGAGGCTATTGTTCGGGTCGGAATGGCCACTCGGATGACCACTCGAATCACCTCACCAACCGCAATGTATAGCAAAAGTCACCACCACATTATCAATATTGAACTTTTCGACTACATATATCGACCACAATTTCGTTCTTTCACAGTACACTACAAAAAAGACCTCGCTACCTGTCCCATGTCCACGTTTAGTTCTTAGTTCTAAGGCATAGTTCTTAGGCTAGAGCTAAAATTAGCTGGTGTGACTAGCAAAAACTTGAGAGCACTGCCTTTTTCCTGCAATCTGCTAACCACGCCTTTGATTTCTTTTCACGTTTGCGCCTACGCTAATTGATGCCTTCGGCAGAACTACGTCGTCCTCGGGAAAAAAAAAAAAAAAGAAACCAAGAAAGCAAAGGGAGGAAGGGGAGCAAGACAAAGTTCTCGAAAATTTCTAGCCGCCCAGCAAAACGCCAAATAATGGACCCGGCTCGCGTGCGCACCGGCTATATCCCTTACCGTACAGCCCCGCTTCTCCCATTCCTCCAGCTTTGCGCCCGTTTGCGTCCCTTTCTCTTTCGGCGCTGCTGCGTAATGTGTGTGCGCCAGGGGTCGGCCTACGGTAGGCACGGGTCGCGGGAGGCCAAGCCCGCCCCCTTGTTCTTTTTGCGCCGACCCCGCGCTTCTTCGGTCCAGCGGCACGGCCGATCGGCCTCCGAGTAAGCAGAAAGAGGAGGAGTCGGATGGCGCTGCTGTCTATAATTTGGAGACGGATGCGACGACGGTGCGGTGGCCGCACTGCTCCGCATCCGTACCACTGCAGAATGCGGCCCTACTCACACGCTCACACTCTCGTAAGGCCTGTGGGCTGCGTCAGCAGGAAAGGCCACATCCGGGCCTCACAACTGGCCGAGTGGAAGGGACGTCACAGATAGAGACAAGAAGCTGCCAGCAACTTAAAGGTAACCCCCGGGGCGAGAAGGTGGTGCTAGAACGGTCGCGTTGGCTCTATAGGTGGTAGGTCTGTACACTGGGAGGGCCTGTACGCGTGCGCTCGCAGGTAGGACTGCTTTCGCGCTCCAACTTTCCCTGCCCGTGTTTATGCGGCTCGCCGGGGTGCGGTCCGGTGCGAGAAGCTCACTGGCGCCACGCGCGCTCCTGAAGTATGTGAAGCGGCGTCTCTGGGAAAGGTGTTCTTTTCTGGCGAGAAAAAAGAAACGAGAATGGGGGCGAGGCGGCATATTCAGGCGGAGACGCCATTCAAGGTAGCGGCTGCACAACCGGACAGGGCGTGTTCGTACAGCACGACGGCGCAGATGTGAGCTCTCTTGTAGACGTTTACCGGCACAAGTTCGCATCTGCTCTCGTGGTCATAATCGGCAAATTTGTTTCACGCTACTCATTTAGACACATATGACGCGTGCCTTGATAAAAAAAAAAAAAGTCCTTCCATCCGTACGTCGTTCGTCACGACACATTGCCTCCATTCCTCTCCGCATTGATTGTATGCAAATGTGCTCGTGATCTAGGTCCGTACAAGGGACTGTTTCGCACATACATACATAAAAGGCAATTTACCTGATAGGTAAGCTCTAGCAAATTTTCCAGCATTCAAACACCCTACCTTCGCACTGTGTGTGTAGATTCAGTCTTGATAGAAAATAAAGCGCGAACGAAATGACACTGAACGAGGCCAAAAATGGCACGTTGAGTACAAACGCTAGAGTGAACACAGAGGGTTTGCACGCAGTACCAACAAGCATACTTATCCACGTCAAATATCCGCGTTAGTGGTAGAGGATAACGCTCCGTGCTGCTCGGCACGAGTTCGCGGGTTCGATTGGCCGTATTTCTGGTTGGAATGAAACATCAACAACAACGAAAAAAATCTAGGCGGATGTCGTTGACGCGCTGCGGGGAAAGTTCGGCAACAGTTGCGTAGGAATGACCCAGGGGAAATAATGGCCTCCGAGGTTCGCGGCTGGGAATTAAACGGCCGCGGGTTGTGGCCCGTGGGATTTCCTGAAGGGGAAAAGCCGCTGGGCGGTAACTTGGCTGTCGATTAATGGGCACATTTGCATTTGCCAGTCGCTTTTCCGCCGGGTAAACTTTCGCCGCAGACGTGCTGGAAAATAAACGGTGTCGTGGCGCGAAACGGCGTATCGAAATGGGCTTCCAATTGGTTACCCCTTATGCAATGGCCGGGAGGAAAACGAGAAGGTTGGCGCGTACAGTAGGCTCAGCAGTGCTATACAGGCGGTATTGAACTGCCCGCTTACCTAGGTACACCTCTGATGGTACGAGTGATTACCGTCTCTGAATCAGTGTTACTAGCAGGTCCAAATGTAGTAGTTGGGGAGGGGATCGCCTCTTCCTCAAGTGGCTTCTGAACTAGCCGCAGCCATGCACCATCCTTTTCTTGACCATGTCCCAACAAACCCTCGCTACCCTCCACCTCGTGAGAGCCAGTTACGCTAACCTGACCACAGAAAAAAAAAAAGAAAAAAAAAACATGCCAGGTAATGCGACATGGTCAGCTGAAGGACAAAAAGAAACAACGGGCAGTTCTACGGCTTGTCGATTTCGAGATACGCGCAATTTAATATACCTTTCATTGCTCTTATCGCACTTCCGCATGTTCCCACCGAGTGCGAATCCGCGCTGAACAAAGCGCGGAATAATTGAAGCGGCTCTCGAAACTCGTCGTCCGAGGACAGCGCGTGTACGAGATAACGAGTATACACGCGGCGTATTAGCTAGATTGCCAGCGCTCGTTTGCATGCTTGGTCGTGACTGCGTATCGCCGTCTCTTATCACCGCCGAGGTCACGGAGGAACGGACGGCGCAGAGACGCCTTAATCGCACCGGTGCTCACGCAGCCGCGCCAGAGCGAGAACGAAGCAACGAGAAAGGAAACCCCCCAACCGCAAACACGACGACAAAGGAAACGTTGGAGAGAGCCATTCGCGGACCACGTTCCGACGCCTCCTCGCCGGCGAATGTCACTCGGCCGAGAGCGCGCTCGTTAGGATATGCAGATGAAGCATCGCGATACAGTCAGCGCCAACCGCACACGCCGTGAATCGCCCCGAGCGCAGCAAAAGGAAAACAGGGCGAAGAAAAAGTAAGCGAGTTTGTCCGCGCTGCCCGCAGCACATGGTGGCGAGCGCCAGAAGTTGACTCGGCAACCGGTCGAAACGATAAAGACCGGGTTGTGACGGGGCCCTTCCAATTTCTTTGTCTCCACACACGCGGTCCCTCTGCCTCCGAGTCGGGGGCCCGCAAATCACCCGTGCCGCTGCGCTTTGTTTCTCCGCCGAGCTCTGCTTGCAGCCGCCGAACCACCGGTGGGGCGGTCCCTCCCCGTCACTCTTTTCACCGCACGGTCTGTGGCGGGCCGCCGTTGCTGTTACGGCCTCTTGTTCTTAGAGGAGTCTTCTCGTCTGGGGCCGCAGCGCCTGTTGCGGTTCACCCCCATCGAGCTGTTTTCTCGGATCCTTCTTTTATTCAATCTTGCTTGTGCCCCAGTGCGGGCTGGGGCACGATGATGCCCTCCGAGGCTTCGTCCGCGCCTGGGAGGAACCTGTGTTTAAATATCCGTTTGCGAGATTGACATTCGAGGCTGGCCTCCAGCGCCCTTTTCATGGTCTCGTGGCCTGACTGCACGTACACCGGCATCGTGGGTGCGCAGACATGGTGGCTGCTATGCGTGTATTGTAGTTGCTGCGGTCGCTTCCATTGCGGCTTCCCCGCATTACCAGCCTGGGCGCATGCGCGACTGGGCCATGATTGCATGCGATAATTCTCATCATCAACTCATTTGTACATTGTGCTTGTTTCAGCTGTACATGAATGCACGATGCCAGAATCCCAACGCATCGCTGCCTCGTTGCCAGGAGCTTATGAACACGGAGTTGCGGCAGAGCTATTGATATAGTGGCGTTCTTACGCCTTTGGGGGGAGTGCATAAAAAACGTCTTTTTTTTTCGGCAAATAATAGGCCTTCATTAAACCCCATAACACCCCTTTTATGTTAAGTGGTTTCGGTGATACCGATCTGTGTTGTGTAAGTATATACAACTTGGCCCAGCATAGAGCTTGCGTACGTCGCTTCTTCCAAGGTGGTTATACTCGTATTGCAATGCTGCATCCACTTGCATCCACTAGGAGATCACTAAGGGCGTGATGGTGTGCTTTAGGACAACCTATGTGGTAGCGCTGAGGTTTCTTATTTTTTTATTGCATATTTAAACGTCATTATTTGCCGCATTGGGTACGACCTCCCTTCGGCTTTCAGCGTGGTGTATGCATGCTTTTTAAGAGGAGCATTAGATGAGAATTAATCAGGTATATCCTCACTGAAAGCACCATGAGGATTCGATCTTAATTTCCGCAAAGTTGGCCTATAAATATAATTTTCTGCGCACTATTAATCATAGCACTGTCAACCGCAAGGATAAAGCGCGTAAGCCTACTTCAATTTATTTAATATTGATGAAACAGCTACACGTTTTTCAAGTCAGTTAAGCTCTCGTGGATACTATGACCGAGTAAAAAAAAAAAAAACCGGGCAGGATGATACTCAGCAAGACATGCGAAGTCTAGTTTTAGGTGTGGTGCTGGATCTGTAGAAACACGTCGTTATGCTAAGTACCTGTGCGCGTATCGGAGACCTTGGCAGACAGTTCACGTATTCCTTGGTGCTGGCGCCGAAGCTTGGTTGACTTACCTGCATAGACAAGAAAAAAAAATAGGTGAGGCACACGGGAACAATCTCAAATAGCATATGCATGCAATTCAGTCACACGCTTATACATTGGTAATAAAAAGCAAAATGTAGTTGATTTTAGGTTCCACTCAGTGAAAGGAATGCGTTAGGTCTGAACACTGCACGGCTGGCTTCATATTAAAAACGCCATTTCCAATGCACGCTGTGATGTATTGCTGAACGCCTGGATGTAACAGAATTGCTATAGGACGGCGCGAACATGCCAAAACTTCGAATAAAATGCCAATTATTGTTTCATACGACTCGGTCATTCAGTCAAAGTTCGACCATGCATAAATCGCCGCATTCCAAAATAATTTTCCAGTATAAACCGAAGGGTGTCAAAGGGTAAGAAGCCTTACTTTGCCACCCAACCGCAACAAACCAGTACACCACTGGTTTGAATGATATATCTGCACGAACGCAAACTTTGGTGGGGAATGGTATCCATCTTTCAGCAGCCGATACTCTAGCTTTCAAATGTTATCTTTCCACTCACATTCATTGCTGTACGCAATGTGGTGACATATTTTTAACTCGTTTGCTTGCAATTGGTTATAGAGTTATCACTGTAGTCTTATTTGCTGAAATTAAAAAAAAAACGTTATTAGCACATCGACGAAATCAGTCTCGTATGCGGCCAATAAGAATTCAGCGCGTCACAAATTTGGCTTTTCTTGAGATTGCGCATAAACTGGTGAATTTATTCGAGGGCACTAAAGTTTTCTCGGGATTTCACGCATGCCTATACTTCGCGTTTACTGTATCCGTGAGTAACGCTAAATACCGCGCTCGCTACTCGACAAGCACGCGCAGCCATCGTCTCAAACCGTAACACGTGAGCGCGCTTGTGTTGTAAGACTGCGAGAGAAGGTTTGGTCCCACTAAAGACAGTTTAACCGCCATTCCGAACCGCTCATGTTAACATATTCAGAAACACAGCCACGGGTATTGTACAAAGCGAAGTCGCCGCTATTTATGCCTGCATTGAGGGCGTAAAACAAAAGTAGAGCAATCAAGATTGAAAGACAGAGTGGTGCCACGGGCGGGACAAAAAATAGGCTAACGAAACCAAATAAAATGGAGTAAAGAGAACAACACTCTGTGTATATAACATTCTTTTCTGCTGCCCCTGCTTCCTTGCTTCCCCGCATACCTATGTCCGAGCGCGCACACTATAACACGCATGATTTCGCGAGCAATACACAGGCGATAATGGGGCCCCTCTCCCTTATACTTTCTTTGTTCGCGCGCACGCTGGCAGAAAACACGAGTCCCTGCGCAGCCAAGGATCGCGGCATTCGTGGCACGTCCATATATTGCTGCGGAAAAATGTGGCGTGGGATTTAAGGTCTCCGGCCCTTTGCATCATCTACGCGCATTCTGCCGGGCCAACCGCCAGAGCAGCGAATAGGCAGGCAGTCACGGCAGAGAGGCGAAGCCCCGGAGCTGCGGCACCGCTTTACACGCTTCCTCTGCATGCAGTTTCATTGGCTATTTCACGCTCAGAATCACGCACATTTTGGGTGTTAGCCACACAGGGGGACAAATGGACGCTATTTAGCCCATTTTCGAAGCCATAAGGTGAACAAGGCCTTCCGTGTCTCTATTTCGGTGGCGTGGCAAAGCCTCAATCTGGAAACCCCTCTTTTCCTTTCCCGACAGGTCGATTTCCCGAGACTTACACCGCTTGTTCGCTCACGCGTCTCGAGATTTGCATAGTGCTCGGGTTGTAAGTGATGTGTGCCCCCGGTGGCCTATCTTTCATTTGCCTTCTTTTTTATTTATATACAAGCTCGTGTTAGGGTCTGTGGGCGTTTAGTATACGCCTGCAAGACCGCGCGAGTTGTACTGATAGCCTTTCGTGTACATAGAGGCTCCTTCTGAGCAAGGCTAGCACCCTTTCGTATAATTAACACGACAATTTTGTTTCTTGCACAGGAAGTATTTCCGGAAAATTCAGCTCGGATCTGGAGCAGATTTATTCAAGTACAAATTTTTCCCGAAATATTTGTTTTCGCAGCATGCCGACACTCGCGGCCACCGAATCAACAGTGAACGAACGGCGCAAGAATGCAGATTTAGGGATTTGACGTATTTAATGCCTTCCCTTCTGCATTTCAAATAAAGATATTCCCACCAGTATTTAGTTTTGCGTAAAATATGCACAACGATATGAATGTGACCCCAGTCTTTTTAAAATCCCGACAGAAATGCCCCAAAAACCTGATAAGAATTCCTGTCGTACGACAAAAAACTTTGTCGTGACAACAGAAGTCCTGTGGTTACAACAAAGCAATTTGTTGTTACGACACAGTTTTATGCGGTAACGACAAAGTCAGTTTTTTCAACGACAAACATTCCTGTAGTCACAACAGAACTGCCATTTAGGCTACTCTTCACAATGGGCAATAACATTCAAACCATGTGCAACTAGTGATGCAACATCAGGATCATGACAAGACAGGAATTCGGCACGACGGAACATCAAAACAAGGACAGGAATACGACACACGACAGAGCACCAGAACCCCGACACGACAAGAATACGACAAGACGACAGTACGACAGGCGAAAATACGACAAAACTACAGAAATTTTTCTTGTCATTTTCGACTGGGATTGTAAGTAAAAAATCAAAACTCTCGTTTTTACTATATACTAAACGTTCGGGCAGGAAGATTCTCCGGCAAAGATACCAATTTTAATACTTTTACGAAGTTATACCTATTTTCTTGCTAATATATATCAACATCGCTGTGGTATAGGAGGCTAATTAGGAGCATTGTTAACTGCATGCCCTGGGTTTAGGCCCTCAACGCACCAGTGTGTGCCACACAAATCCTTCAAACGTTACCGCCAGCACGTATACACGTGCCACGTGGCACAAAAAAAGCAAGCGTAAGCGACGGGAGTTCAATAGAAGGAAGTTTTCAGTGCTGTTCACTTCTTTTCTACACGCAGCTGCTGCTTCGCAGCCAAACAGGTCGATAGAGAAGAAATGCCCTCGAGCAGAGGCAGGTGGTGTCTTGTTTTGCCCAGCGGGAACTTCGATTGCGGGGCTTGAAAAGAAATCCGATAGGCAGAACGAAAAACGACAACAAAAAAGAAGCTAATGTTCTCAAATGAAGCGAGGAGTAGCTCCTGGGGGTTGCGTGCGCCTGGAGGCGCATGCACACGGGCGCATCAGCTTCGTCCGAAAGGTCCTCTCGAGGGCAGCGGGCGCCGTTACTTTGCTTTACGGGACGTCCCGCTGAGGAAAATGGAGGGAGAGAGGCAGGGGTCCTTGGAGGACGCCACGCTAACTCCGAGGCGGCGTGCACTGCAGCCGCCAAGTGCCTTTCGTGAGCCGTTATTAGTAAGAACATATACCATGCAGTACCTGCGTGGAACGCGCACATTTCGCCGGAGAGGAGGCACGCGCGCCTCCGCAAGCTAGGAACGCGATGCCCTGTGGGGCGGCCACGCATACAGGCGTCGGCAAATGAATTCTCGTCTTCCTGGTCACCTGCGCGCAGCTGCCCGGCTCGCTGTTTTTTTTCTAGCAAAGGGCGTACTTTGCCTCCCCTCCCCCTTTTTTTTCCTGGAGTTGCATGCATTCAAAAGCTTCATTAGTCCATGGTTTGTCGTATGAACTCGTAATAACTTCCAGCTTTAGTCTTGTCAGCAGGCTTTTTAATTGCACAGTGTGCATTCCAGCAGATTTTTTAGCGCGTCGAACTGATTCTATTTCGTTTCCAAATGAGTGATCTACTGAAATAAACAGAGGAGCTTCTCTACAGAGTAAAAATTAAGCTTTTTACAGTTCAAAGAAAGAGATAGATACATACATCAATAAATTTCTGCACGTTAAAAAGCCAACAAGAATACAAAACAATAAAAATCTAAGCTATTATAGATGGTAACTATACGTGGCTTGATTTCGTAATGCCGGTCCATTACTGAGGCCTAAAAATGCCTTCGACGCACACTAATAATGCTCGCTTCCTCTCTTTTTATTTATTTATGGGAGGAGGTTAAGATGGCCACGGGCCCGAAGTGTCGACTTTTCCCTTTTGCGTCTTGCCTTTTTGAGTCTGAAACCGTTAAATAGAGATAGCTGTCAGGTGAGACTTAAAGGTGTAAACACCCAATTAAGCCCAAAGGCGTTCAGTAAAATAAACCAGATTATGTTGCTCCTAAAGCCAACGAGGGCAAACGGTGAACATAAAACTTGAAAAACTCCTTAACTATTCGGGTGCACGATTCCTTTCGACGTAACTAAGCGATATAGATGCGAAAAACGGTGCTAAGACTGCGGCCAGCGATTACAGTCTGAGCCACAAAAACACATACATGCAACCGACACATTTACTCCTCAATCAGTGCTGCTTATTCTGGGTCTTCATACGGCGTACGCGCACACGATGTAGAATCAGAACGAGGTTACGAACCTGCCTTCTGCAGCCGCAAACTTACACCGGCCAAATAAACTTGTTCGAAACCCCATTCCAGGGCTCGCGTATCGGGATATAGAACGGCAGGTTATTGCGACCAAAGCTCTATGGCTTCGTGTGTCACCCAAGAACCCAATACTTTTTCACCGGAAAAGCAAAAAATAAAAAATAAAAAATAAAGACATGCCAGTTCGCGACCTTTCGGAATGGAACATAACGGCTCCGTACGCCTCATAACGGAAAGAACGGCTGTGCCGTTGCACGCGTTATCAGTGCCGCGGTTGAGGATGCAGCTATCGGCTCCAAGTCGGAAGATAAGAACAGATAACGCCTAAAATTTAATTACACGTATGTGTGAGAAGTTCCCAAGTACACGTAGGGAGCATATTCCATGGAAGAACAAAATACCCACAATCAGCCAGGTTCACATAACGCCGACGTGGTTTGCATAACAGGCATCTAACTTTAAGGCAAGCCTCACTAACGTTTACTAATACGTGGCGCCCACCACGAGGAAACTGAGCTTTGCTTTTGCCCGCTGTACGCAACTTCTGGCTGGAGATCTGTGGTCGCCTATGCGCAGGTGTTTTTTCTCCTAGCAGCATAGACAGTGTTTACACAGAAACGCCCGTTAAATTTTTTTTCTCTGTCCACCTTTTGCCTTTTCCTCCTCTTCTCTCATATGTGCACTGGACTCTCTCTCTCTCTCTCTCTCTCTCTCTCTCTCTCTCTCTCTCTCTCTCTCTTCCCCCCCCCCCCCCCCATCCGCTTCTTGGTGGCTAATTAGTATTCGGGTGACCACGGCAGGCGCATCTTCGCAGGGGAGGGTTTGCCGCCAGGTGAACGCATACTACCCCACGCGTTGGCTCCAGGTCATCTTCTTCCTCTTTCCACTTTTCCACCTTCGCTCTTTCTCATTGCCATTTTCTTCTCCGTTTTCTTGCCCTGCTGCGGCTCGCTTGAACGGTTATTGGTTCGATCGCTGCTTCAGTTTTGTTTTTCTTCACTCGCAAGAAGTCCGACGTAGCTTTTGCCTTCTTCGCATAGACAGGTGATGCGCTGTATAGCGCGCTTTCCTTTGTCGATGATAAGTGGTTGCGAGAGTTTGAGGAGCGCTCGGCAGCTCGTTTCACTGCTCTTTTTATTGATATCCATAACCTCCCTGCTCTACGTGTCTCTAAACCGAAAGATTTTATTTTTATTTTTCCATTTCCTGTGCGTTTACACCGCCCGGGAGGAAATTAGGCGACGCAAAGGCAAACACGCCGTTCATCGCTCTTCTGTGAGCGCTAAAGCACAAAAATACGAAATAAACAAGAGGAGGGGAAATGGAAGGAGGTAACTCATGCGGGATGGATAAAGCAAGGAAAATATTACTTACAGCCCACTGCAGCTGGATGGGTATTTAATGGAGATGCTTTCCCGGCTTTCAGCTCGTTCACGCCTTTTCTGGTTGCTCCTATCGATGGCTCTTTTTATTTGTTTGTCTCTGAAGCGTTCTTTGGGTGGTCATGACTTATTGTAAAAAAAATATTCGTTATTACAGCTCGGTGACTGTGGAAAGCTAGTAAGGAAGAAAGTTAAAATATCCGATCAAGATGGGGCGGCAGTTAGAGGAACGTAATGCCGACAACAGCTGGCGCTGGTTGTAACTAGAGCTGTAACACACGTCGTGCAATTACGTTATACGAGCGTGTGCGTCGTTTTAACTTTATAAAAAGGTGCGTAACGTTTGAACCTTATAAGAAGGTGTACAAAATTCTGACATATGATTCCACAATGTGGTAAAGTTGAGTAGTATCAATAATAAACGGAAGTAATTACAGCAGTCACAGTTTTAAAAAGAATGGCGTGAGGGCGCCCGTTACATCCACTCTGACGAAGGCCGCGATGGATGGGGATAGTAAAATGATTAGAAAACAGTGCCAGAGCCAAAACAGAGCAACAAGTAAGTCCAAAGCACCACCCATAGCTCTGGAGACCACTGCACACCACCAAAGAAAAAAAAAAATTGGCCGCGTATCTGCTACTTTTGTTGCAAATGTCGACGCAAGACGATAGCTGACTGGCGCCGGTGGCATGTAAATGCACCCCTTCTCTTTCCCGCTCACCTCTCATGCTGTTCCTCTCCCGTTTTGTTCCTTCCAAGATAACACGCTAGAGGTTTGCTCAAGTCAATTTAAAATTACCGTGTTCCACTGCTCCAAGTGGGGTGCCTCAATGACATCGCTGCCATACGGCGGAGACGCGCGTGAATCAAGGCACCCGACTACAACGTTTATAGAACCACGTTGCTTTACTCCATCAGCGTTCCAAGCGGAACGCCGAACAAATCTAGTGGAACCTTTTGTTGCTGTTCAGGTTTGATTTTGTCGAATTCCGCCGGGTAGCGCTGGCAACAGCAGGCGGCGGTCTTCTGCGGTTCATGTAGTATTTTATTTGCTATCGCAAAAAGCAAGCATCCGTAAATTTTTAATAAAGGAACACTGCAAATGTCACTCATGTACTGATTTTCTTCCTTATATTTGCGCAATGTCTTGTTCTTGTTCAGCAATGTTGACAAGTTAAGTACGAACATTAGCACCGGACTTAGACGTTTAGATTTGGCTGTGAGTATATATAACTATACCTATAAGGAAGGGCGTCAGACAAGGAGACACGATCTCTCCAATGTTATTCACAGCATGTTTACAAGAAGAAGAACATTGGATTGGGAACAGGTGGGAGTAAGGGTTAAGGGAGAATACCTCAGTAACCTCATATTTGCTGATGACGTTGCCTTGTTAAGTAACTCGGGGGAGGGATTGCAAAGCATGGTTACCGCACTGGACAGAGTAGAACCGTGGGACTGAAAATTAATATGCAGAAAACTAAAATAATGATCAATAACCTCAGGATAGCACAGCGGTTTGAGATTGGTGACGAGGCCGTGGAATTGGTAAACAAATATATCTACTTAGGCCAAGTTGTGACCCCGGATCCCAACCATGAGGCAGGGATAATTCGAAGGATAAAAATGGGGTGGAGTGCATTCGGCAGGCATTCTCAGATAATGAATGGCAACCTACCATTGTCCCTGAAGAAGAAAATGTATGACAGCTGCATTTTACCGGTACTCACCTACGGGGCATAAACTTGGGGGCTCATTAAGAGGGTTAAACTTAAATTGAGGACGCCTCAGCGAGCAATGGTACGGAAGATGATAGGTGTAACATTAAGGGACACGAAGGAGTGGGCCAGGGAACAAACGCGTGTTAAGGACATATTAGTAGAAATTAAGAAGAAGAAATGGACGTGGGCAGGGCATGTAATGGGAAGGCAAGATAACTGTTGGTCATGAAAGGTAACAGAGTGGATCCCTAGAGAAGGCAAGCGTGGCAGGGGGCGGCAGAAAGTTAGATGGGCGGATGAGATCAAAAAGTTTGCGGGGATAAATTGGTCGCAGTTAGCGCAGGACCGGGGTAATTGGAGAATAATGGGAGAGGCCTTTGCCCTGCAGTGATGATGATGATGATGATGTAAGACTATTGCGCAGCATTAGTTTCACTTTAGCCCGCTGGCTTAATCGAGTGACAGACAGACAGACCAAAATAAAATTATCACGTTCAAGTAGCCCAAGAAAGACTAGCGCCTTCAAAACAAATAAAGCAATCACTGTTCTATCCGTCGGCTTCCAAACAAATTGTCGCCAATCCAAAACGCATGCGTGCATTTGTGTGTGCCCCGCCTCACGCGTGGTGCGGTGCTTTACATGCATGACGGCGGTTCGGCATGACGATTGGCGCCGGACTCCGACGCGGCGTCTACGGCGAGCGGTTTCTTCAAAAGTCGTGACACGTTTCCGAGGCCATAAATCTCCGCAGGGCATAGATCTTTATTTAGCTCTATTCTCATACGCGCCGCCGCTGTAGCTACTTTGCATGGGGACGAGGATGCGGGCGGCACTGCATGCTAGCTCGTTCGTTTTTATTTACAAGTTTTTTTTTTGTTTATTCGTTCAACTTCTCCGGCACGGCGCGCAGCGCCTCATTGCCTTGGCTGTCACATCACACCCTGAAGCGTGTCCAATCAGCGGCGTGCCAGGCTGGCGTCTTAGTTTATCTTCCGCTTCACACCGTCGAGGGTGGATACACGCTCTGCACGGAGTGGACGTGTGCCCATTACCCGCAAATGGGATGTCAGTGCTGGTTAGAACGAGCTGGTGTGCCATTCTCGAGAAAAGCGAAGCCCAACAAAGAACACGAGGACGATGCTAGCAATATTTAGTTGCAACACATGTTGCTGGAGCTCCGCTTTGCCTAGTCGCATAGCCTGTTCATGCTGTATTCGGTTTAGTTGCACAGGGCATCTGAGCGGTGTCTAGATGAGCTGCAGTCGCAGCACGATTCCTTTCATGGCCGCGGCTTCCGAGAAATTAAAAACGCACCACTAAGCACTATTCCGACGTCACCAACAACATTCTCCTTCACTGCTGGATCAATTTACAGCTGGACTATAGGTGGGTCGTAACAGCAAACAAAAATGCAACCGTTAACTGAAACTGGGTGAATTGTGAGGAGCTCTGATTGCTTGAAACCAAGCCCGCCGCATCTGACGTTATCTGAGCCATGACACATGCAGCACATGCTCTATCCATAAGTACATTTTTTACACATAACAGTTGTCGGCAGTTTTTCTGGTTCGGCACGAAACTATGTGTGAGCGACATAGTCATTTTCGAAGGAAATGCAACCTCACAATTTAATACCTATTGCCCGCTGAGATATCACAACGGGGGCGAATAGTTTCCTGTTTATTGCGAGTAACGTAGCTTAGCATACGAGGTCTACATTCTGTACATCAGAATTCACTGTTATGCGATGCAGAAATATTTGCCCCCAGATAAGTGTAGTACACATGAGACTTGCCGTGTTTTATGTTTAGTTCTATATCAGTATTTATAACAGGTGGTAAGCACTATGCCGATGTCACCAGCAACATTCTCCTTCACTGCTTGTTCAATTTACAGCTGTACTATAGGTGGGTCGTAAGCTTTCCGTGTCGATGCAGCGGAATACCCCCAAGCGTGCTTCACTGCACACTTATACTTAATGCGGCGAAGCTCGCCGACAAAGTTGGCGCATTGAAGGCTGTATTTCTTATAAACCGCGAAATACTAAAAAGAGAAAGAAAGGCAGGTGAGGCGGTCACGTGAGGCGATGCAAACTTACAGCACCGGCCCCGCGTCTGGACTGATTCAATAAATAAAAACGACAAAGTGTCGCAATCGATTCGATGTTGAATAATATAGGGATTAACATGGTTCGGTAAGGAGATAATGTTGCGCAATATTTTAGTCAATGTATGGGTAATAGTTTCTTTATTACATTTCGCAATGTTACATTACATTTAAAATGATGATATTATTTTCGTACTCTGTGGGCTGCGAGAACTCGTTGTTTTTGCTAGTTCTATCATCGTACAATTAAGCATTCAGAAAAACTGGCAGGACGTCACAGTGGGTGATGCAAATTGGCAGTGGTAGAGCTAAAGCTATATAGAGCGAATATTACGTGCGTACTTTTACCGTGGAGCGCATCGTCGCAACCGTACCGAGCCCTACAGCCGGCTTATTATATATACATCCGAAGCACGATGATAGAAAGGGTGGATGGGCTTTATAACCGGTAGCACGTAGCGTGAAGGGGGCTAGAGCACGTGATCTGCACTCTCTCACTGCAAACAAATTACCAGCAAATTACCATTCCGAGAATAAAATCAAAGCACGAAATCGGCGCAATTTCAAATCCGATGCTGCATCATTCAAAGCATGATGCAGCATCGGAACGAATTAGCCAACAGGTGGCGCTGCCAATTTGCTGCGTGTCGCCGTGACCGGCCTCAATTTTTTTTTTTTCAGCGGCCAGTTCAACACCATTAATCTCTATTTGAAGAAACAAGCGCTGATGTGCAGTTTGCGGTGTTGACTCCGGTGGCGAGTATGGCACGACGATAGTCTCTTGTACTAATTAGGTCGTAATAACGACATTCGCATTTGTCCCCAGCGAACTTCCACCAATTTCCGTTGTGCATCCCCAAGACAAGACAAAAGTCAACGCCCATTTCTTAAGAGAAATATGGTTAAAACGCGAAGCTGCTTCGACCATGTCGGAATGACGCAGTCTGATAGAAGTCGGCTTCAGAAGTCGAGGGACCAGCGTTTTTTATTTCCGACCACGAGAAGCGTTTTTTTCTTGAGGCGCTTTATGTGCTTTCGGTCATCATCATCATCATCATTATTATTATTATTATTATTATTATTATTATTATTATTATTATTATTATTATTATTATTATTATTACTGTTGGAACTTCTTCCTCTTCTACGCGTAGCAGACGACGCTGCATCATCATCAGTTTCATGTGACAAAGAAGCGGTGGCACGCGCACCTGCGCTCTCCGCTCTCTCTCGAATGGCTTGGCAGCCGGAGGACCTCGAGGTCCATTACAATTACCATCATCACCGTTATAATCATTATCGTCGTTGTCATCATCATCATTTGTAAAACCCATTGTGCAAAGTTGGACATCGAACCACATCAATGAGGCATAAAAAGCTTCGCTTTCAAAAATTAGGGTGGCTCGTGAACAATAGAAACATATGAACATTGTCGTCAAGACCTTAACCATAACAACGACAACTGAAACGCAAAAAAAAAAGAAAAAGAAATCCAGGCCGCCGCTTGCTGTGGTTCCGGCGGCGGCCCCGCGATGGCGCCACATTACAATGGAACCGCAGCTGTCGACGATCGACACACGTCCATTCCGTGGGAGCGAATAGGTGCGGGGACGAACGTCCGCCCTCGTTGCGGCGGCGGTGGCCGCGAGGCGCGGGAATGAAAGGGGCCGCCAAGCCGAGCCAGCTGGCGGCGACTCACCTGCTGCCGCCTCCGCCTACGCTCGCGGCGGAGGGGGTCACGGTGGGAGGTCAATCACGGAGCGTGCATGGGAGCAGCGCCGCCGCCCTGACCCCCTGATCCATGCCTCCGGGGCCGGTACGGCGCAAGCGACCAACCGGTACGACCCCAGCGTAAGCGCCGCCGGTCGGTGCGGTACTGTGGCGGCCTTTTTATAGGGCTTCAATAATCTAAGGGTCAAAAGGGACGGGCCGCGATGCTGACCCCCAATCTTGGCGCTGGCTGCTACAGACGGTGCTGCCGGAGGTGGAACTGGCTCGAACGTGGCTGCCGCTCATGGTGTCGCACATATCTTGCCTCTGAAGATCAGACGCGTTCGCAAATGTTTGCTACCGGGATATGCAAATTAACGAGCCTAAGCCGTTGAATATAGTTTCGCGCGCTACGACCGAGGTGTGGGGCGTAAGGAACTGTGGCTATTCTCAGTCACCGTAGGAGGACATTTTTCGTAACACCGCTCATAAGCGCTCAAACGACCCTGCTTGAATTTGAGATAAAATCGAATCTTCGTTTTCAGTTAGAATAGCATAATATTGCTGTGCGTAAGAATTAAAGAAACATCAAGGAGGACGAGTAACAAAAATTAGGTTAGATTGTGAGTGCCGTGAAATTCAACCGAGTGGACCAACTCTGACTAACACTGACATATTGTACGTATAATGACACATAATAAGAAATGAGAGGATTTGTTTTTGCCTCCCTGATTGGACCTCCATTTTTTTCGGACAAGATCATTTGCCCAAGTGCGTAAAATATGAACAATGTCTGATATATTCACACCAAGTCGTACGTGATCTTTCTCTCTCTAATGTGAGAAAGGTGCGACATTACGCCGCAAGTTCCGTCTCGTCTATTTATGCACTAGGAAACGTTTGCGGTTAACAAAGCTTTATTAATGCGGCCCAGCTGGTTCTTTTCAGCGAGGCCCAAAGGGGGAATGGCGTAGGGAACGAAGTACAAAGGGTAGCACATGTTCTGTCTACTCCTGTTCTTTCTATTGTCCTTTGTTACCCATCTCGCCGTGTAACATGAAAGGACGATGATCGCGACGCAAGCAGGCGCATCGCGCTGAATATGGTCCCCCGCATGCACCGCTTTGCTGCGTATGCCGCATATTGCGATTGTAGCAGCCACAAAAGCCACAGAAGCAGCAGCAATGGCAGCTTGGCCGGGCGACCGCCAACGATATGCATAGTGCACGCCGAGACATGACTGGCGGTGAGAGACGGGAAGAGGACGGAGTCTAATCTCCCTTTGCGTGGGAGAGCCAGCTGACGACTTCCGCGTCGTCCACCTCGGCCACGTGGGAGTCTGCCTGCCGACGAATGGAGATGACGGCGATGCATCATGGAGCCGCGAGCTCGCCGCTCTCAAATTGGTCCGTCCGTTTACATATCGTATGTATACGCCAGCCGGCATCCGTGAGCGCGCTGTATGCAGGGGAGGCCGCCGGCACTGGGCCGCTGCTCCGGCCTGTTGTGGCGTTGTTAGCGGCTCGGCAGCTCTTTCGTATTTTCTCTTTTTTTTTTTTCGCCTTTGGGGTAGTGGGAGTAGAAATAGGCCAGTCACTGCCTCTTTTCGCGCGGAATACATTTGCAGGAAAGCCAGGGAGACCTGTGGACCCCATCGCAGTCATGTGGAAATGAGAATAGTTAGGCGGCGGTTGCAGGATGCTTTTATACATCAGCTTGATTGAACTTGTATATTCTGCTACAAGCAGGCGGTCGTCGTGCCAGCGTTTGTATTATGGTTAAGTTTGGTTTTTGTCAATTTGCGCGCTAGTTCGATTACAAACTCACTCACTCAGCAGGAATGCGAACCCACCACTGCCTCATGCTCTAGATCCTTGCCTCCTCCCCATATGGCCGCTTCTGGCTAACGTGTACGACCGTTTTCTGTTCTAAATGCGACACAGAAGTTTAAATCCGATACACATAAATCCCAAGTTCTAAATACGATACATAATGTAACGGCATAATTCGGTCACATATCTGCCGCTACGGTAGCATGCCGATCGGAGTGAAGCAGTCAAGGCGTTGAAGAAGTTTTAAAGTTAACCGATTTAATTTACTGGTAACATTGATGACATTTAGCACATAAGAATCAGAACGAATACACTTGTTACATACATTTGAAAGACAGTCAATAGATCAAGAGTACTTGGCGGGACATGGCTGACTGGATCTCGGTCTCCCGGCGGGAGGGCACGACGACGAGAGGCAGAGTTTCTGAAGTGAGTCCTGGTGCAGGTCGCCCGCCACCCTCAATAGCCGGAGGAGCCGCGTTATATTCGCTTCAAGCGGTCCGGTGGGGGACGTATTGGGGGGAAAAGTGCATCCTGGAGCGTGCGGACGCAATGGCACAAGGCTTTCTGCAGCCAATCGGGGAGACGCTTCTTAGCTCCAATCAGCCATGTTCCCGCCAAAGTGAAAAGGAAAAATCAAACACAGATACAAGGCCGAACCCGAAAACGCGCGCTTGGAGAACCATGGGTGTAAAGAAAGTAGTTTGGACAAAACGCACTAAAGTAAACAGGGGAAAAAAAAAGGAAGGTCGTCTGAAGAACACTGACGACACGGAGCCCGAAGACCAGCGCACACGCCACGGAGGGAATGGAACGCCACTGCGGCGCGGTAACACAAGCCGAGACGATGGCTCGCTCCCCTCAACAGCCGTCTCCCCGTCGGTCAGCGCGCAGCACACACGCCGGAGGAGTTTCTCAGAAATAAGGGGGCCAGGGCATCGCCGCGTCCGAACCGTTCTCACACAAAGCACTTGGAAGCAAGAACCCTGGCTGCGGGCACAGAACTCAAGACAACCAGAAAACATCAACAGACCTCCTCTTCGCGACAATATAAAGAAATACCAGTTTTGCATCTGGTAACGATGCCCAATTATTTTCGTTACTTTGGCTTTCCCACAAGCTCTTTCGTATTGCAGCGAAGCCACCTTTGAGTTCACAGACGCTTAGTTTATTGTCATCAACGTTTATCCGTTTTCGCTTTGCTACGACAGTTACGAAAAATCGCCCGGGAAAATTCACGCATTGTCGTGGCGCTTGGCATCGTGTGGCAATTCTCAAGTTAGAATCACCGAGTTTGTAGCAATTAGAACAACAGAAATATCGCGCGTCGGACCAAACTTGTTCCAACTCCGCCCGAAAGAGGAGTGCGACGGAAGCGCAGGTCTAGCACACTGCCAGAGCGCGCTCCCGCCGCCACGCGAACAAAGACACGCACGAGCACCGAGCGACAAGGCAATTACCAGCGTTACGAAGCAAAACAACGGCCGCGTTGTTCGCCAACTGTACGGCAGCGGCCGCCGCGTTGACGACGAGGCCGGGACTTAACAAGGCACGCCGAAAGAAGACGCACAGCGTCTCCTGTTTCGGCCGGGACGACAAGTATTCTCTTTTGCCTCCCCACTTGGCGTTCCGCCGCAGCCGCCGAGAAAGACGAGCAACAATGTTCGGCCGCTCACGTCTCTCTGGGCGTCGAGCTGCGCTCCGTCTGCTCTCATGAATAATTTCATGAGGCACCCGTGCGGACCACCGAGGCCCCCGCAACGTCGCCGCGCTGGAAGGGCTCTGGATGCGCCCATCCGCGCCGGCCGCGCATGCTCGTGCGCCCAGAACGCGAAAGTGGCTCCGCCTTTCGGCGGAAGGGGAAACAACTCATATGGTGCCACATCCGGTCACTACCATCGCGCGCGCGAATGCTCATGGATGGAGATGTGTGCACATGAAAGGCACCTATAAAAAACGTTTATGTATATGAAAAACACAGCCGACGTTTCAGGCGCGCTTCAGTGAATGTACGATATCAATTGCTCCGCGTTTATTGATGTCATAGAACCAACAAATTTCTGTGCAATAAGCGCGCCGTTCGCATTCGCATTGTTTAGAGAAGCTGCAATAAAAAACCAAATTAAGGACACTTTGTGGTGTCGTTAACCCCGAAAAGGCGCCAGATTCAGAAGTTAATACCAGACGATTGAGGGCAGTAATTGAAGACTGCGCGATAAAGGCGTGCACGCGACACAGTTCAAAATTCGTGCAAGATGTGTGCAGAGTGTACGAGATACAGCAATGTTAAAAGAAGCCAGTATTCTTATAGTCGGTAGGGGACTAGACAAGGAAGCGTGGTAATTCTCAAGTTATTCATTGCTTTCTTAGAGGGCTCGCTTAGAACATTGGATGGGTTGGGATGGAATTTGGATTTCACGGGGAATATCAAAACTACGTGTGGTTCCCATCTTCCCAACGTGATATACATAAGGAAAACGTAGTGGCAGAGTTATATATTCCTACAGTAACGTAAAACACACCACCAACCAAATCTTTAGCGCACACAACAATATACTGGAGCTGCGATAAAGCTGCAAATATCTCCTGCAATTACTCGTGGTAAACAAACAAAGAAACAAACAAGCAAGAAGCAAGAAAGCAAGCAAACAAACAAACCGGTAGCCAGACAAACAAGAAGTAAGCGAGTAAACGAACAGACAAACGATAAGCAAGCAAGCAAACAAACAGACAAACAAACAAAATATACCAGTCAACTGAGTGGATCGGTCGGTCATTGAGACCTACGTGTATTGTTTCGTGTGATTATGCGTCAGCCTGTGTAAGTTATCATTGTGTGTATGCAGAGCCATCATAAAACTTAGTCTGAACCTGCCTCGTCTGGGCCCATAAAAAGCAGTTCTATGTGAAAGATGCGTGTAATAGAAAGAGGCTGGAAGGTAAGAGGACACGAATGCTCCGCGGGTGATAGCCACTTCACTTTTGACGTTGCTCCTCCCAAAGCTCGAAACCTATCCTCCAAGATACAGTTCTTATTCAGCGTACGCGCATGACACTCAACGAAACAAGGAAGCGACGGCAAATACCGTGCTTAAAACGCGCTCGTGAAGCCCTCGGGCATGCACTGGCAGTTATAAAAGCACGCCAGATACACTCCGCGCAGATTGATACTGCTTCAAAGCAAAAGCTGCTCGTAAGTAGCGCATTCCTACGGGACTAATTCGAGGTAATTAGCAGCGCTCTCGAAGAGCGCAGCCGCCTTGTTCGAACTTCTTCTCCAAGGAAAAAGTGCCGGCACGTAGTATACGTATAGTCACGACGAAGGGAAGAATACCGCCCTCCGGTCTTACGAGGCGCGCGTCGCGAGTTCTAATCTGCCGCGTAGTCCGCCCTCGTCGTTTTTCCTGGCTGTGCGCCGTCGTCGAGGGGCACGGGGGCGCCCGTATCCGAGCAGAGCGCAGAGTTATGGAGCGGCGCGAAACGTGACCCATTAGCCATTTCGGTGTCCCAGTCGCAACAGTACTCGCCGGCGCGTCTGCAATCGCGCCGGGGAGGCCACCAACCGCGGCGGCGCCGCCGCCGCCGCCAGACGCCCGCTATAGTGTTGCACAGGCGTCTCCCGCATAATCCACGCTTTAATCCGCGTTCCGCTCATTAGCGAAGGGCCTCTGCGTTGCGTTGCTACTGGGCAACGCGCGCAGTTAGCGTGGCTTTTCCGCTTTTCTCTCTCTCTCTCTCTCTCTCTCTCTCTCTCTCTCTCTCTCTCTCTCTCTCTCTCTCTCTCTCTCTCTCTCTCTCTCTCTCTCTCTCTCATGAGACTGCCCTTTACACCGTGTTGTGTACCAGAACTCACATATCCTACTTTTAATATAGCACTAATTTCTTTAATTATTAAACTTGGAAAATTAGGCTTAGTTTAAAGGGTTGAAAGTTGGGCGAGTTGGTAATGATGCATCTCAAAAAACAAACAAACTGCGCGCAAATTAACGGGGACAAGAACACGTGAAGACAGCACAAGCGCAGACTCGCAACTAGTTTTTATTGCACGCTTGAAAGCCTTGGAACTCCCAAGCGCCAAATCGACACACCCCCAGTCACAGTTTTGGTGCACTCAGCCGCACGTACAAAATAGCCGTAACATTAACAGAACGTGCTGTTGGGCGAGTTGGTACATACTGAATGGGAGGCTTAGCGCAAAAAAAGACGAGGACGGTGGCAAACGTTTGTCACGTTTGCCACCGTCCTCGTCTTTTTTTGCTCTAAGCCTCCCATTTAGCCGTAACAAAACAACAAAACAAACTTTGAGGCGCATGAATGGCGAAAAACAGCAAAGATAACCGCATCACGCATAGGTTAAGACTCCCCCCCCCTTCCCCACCCCCAACACGCATGCCCAGAAGAGGCGCCGAAATCGCGCTCAATGCGCATCTAAATATTCGACTTCTCGACTAAGCAGGGCGATAGACGGATGAGTGATGCAATCGGAAGCAACTTTTATGATGTGGCTGGCTTTTACAATTTCTCGCGTTTGCTGGTTGTTATGTCGGAATAAGATGGCTGTGCGCTCAAACACAGGGACACAATCAGGAATGCATGCGCGGCAATGGAAAGACAAGTGGCTCAGGTCACATTTTTCTTTTGAATAGTTATGTTCTTTGAGCTTGAAATTTAAACACCGTCCCGTTTGGCCAATGTATACTTTCCCACAGGCAAGTGGGATCGAATAAACGACCCCCGTAGCACACGGTACGAACTTCTTTCGGGGATTAATACCACATGTCCCCCGACGGTTTTTTGCCTTTTTGTTCCCTCTTAGGCTTAGTTAGCCTTCTTCCTTTAACTCGTTTCTCCTCCGCTTTCTCGGTTTTCCTTTTGACGACTGCTGAAAGCGTTTCTTGCTTGCCTGAAACAAATATCTAGTTCGTGACTCCTCCGTCCGTGAACTCGCGCTTTGACCCCACTCTCTCTCTATATCACCATTCAAGTCTTCTCGTGTTCCATGGCGGCTAGAATCTCTCCTCAGAGGTCCTCGAATTATTCGTGTTTCCGCATATAATTATCATTCCTTTTGCAACGTTTAAACATGATTATTTTTCGCACTTATCACAAACGTTCTTCCAGTATTATGCAGATTGGCTGCAGCCTGCAACTAGGCATTTTGTGTTCTTAATTCTGTTTTTCTGCTCAGGAGATGTACAAGTGTTGGAATGCACTGCTTAACTAAAGAGATCTCCGTGTTCGTGTCGAGGATTGGCGGGAAAGAGGTACAGTAGCCGCGGTCGTCACGTTGAAATTCAGGGCAGGTGTTCGGATTTGCATGTTTTGATGATTGCCGGCGACAAATCAAACGAATCTAATCGCTATTTTCGCCTGTCCCTAGTTGTTTTTCGGCGCAATGTATGAGGGGTCAGCACAGACCCCGTTACGCTTGGGTAGGCTCCTAGCAACATTATTCTTACGTGGCAGTAGGACAAATGACAGGAACCATGGCTGAAGGTAATGAGCGATCTATTTGCATCATTTGAAAGTTTGCCCTGTGGCATATTAGATGAGTGCATTCACAGAAACACGAACAAGTTAGCATCGTGTATGAAGTCCAGGAGCTCGTTTCACAGAGCGCTCGATCGACATTGTTTACAAAGCGGCCACGAGAGAGTCCGAGCAGGCTGCGCCCACACGCAGCTTCTTCGTCGGGGCTAGAACCACAAGGCCATGTACCACCGCTTGCTCCTTCTTCTTCTCGGAAGAATATGAGACGTTGGCCAGCGCTTAGTAGGGTAAAGAATTTCAACTTTCTCTGTTTTAACAGAAGGCAAAATAATTGACCCTTAGGAAGCATGACGTAGTAAAAGGGTACCGCTCCAATTGGAACCTCTGGTGTTTTGCACATTGGGCGTGCTATCATTGACACTAACTTTTAATAGCTTGTATTCATTGGCGAGGCACGCATGCAGGCAACCTTGTGAGTGCGCCGTCACTGGTTACGTCGGGCTCTGCGGGATGGCGGTACTTGTACGTGCTAAGCACATGATTTGCGTTGTACCTTCCAAACTCTACCCCACAGAACGCAAAGGCCTAGAGTCCAATGTGAGTGCGATTGGTAACATCTCTGTTAACACCACCGTAGAGAATCGGGTTGAAACGGAGCAGACGACGTACGCCGCTGTTTTTTTTTTCTCCTTCGGCGTGCGGGCGCAGTGGCCCAAGTCGTACCATGTCCGTGGCGCATCGGCACGATGTCCGTGGTTGTTTCCAGTGTTGCTAAGCGAAGAAACTGACAGGCAAACTTTTCAGTGAATACCACCTGTAGCCCCTTTCTTCTCTTTAGGCTGTACAGTCGTCCCGTTCGAAATTCTGACTCGTGGCCCTGCAGCACCGCGGTAGGTCCCCGGGGCGCGCTGGGGCCCCCAGATGTGCGACCACTTTAAGCAACAGTGCTCGGCGGCGCCACCTCTCGGAAGAAAGCCTTGGCTGCACGGAGCTACTCATTGGACTCCTTTCGGGCGCCACCGCAGCCGCCCACGTACCGCAACAAGCAGAGCCAGCTCCAGCAGAGCAGCGAAGCCGAGCAGAGGCGCCCATTACCAGTGCGAATTCCATTAACGCCACCAGCGACGAAAGGAAGCGAGCGGCGCGGCTTTGACCGCCGGCTCACCGCCACGGCGCCGGAAAGGCTTTTACTTCGCCCCGGCACAGTTCCGTGCAGGGACCATCGAGCTGCTGCTTATGTCAGGGCAGGAGAGGATCGAAGCGCCGGATTAGTGGTCAGGGGGTGAGTGACCCCTCACAATGCGCCCGCCTGCATTCATCTGGCAGTAATGAAACCCGTCACACGTAAGCCTCTTGGCAGATTTTACGCGCGGATGGAGCCGGAGGACCAGGACGGTGAATGCCGCCGGGTGAAGTTAATCAGAAACAAACCTGCTTTACGCTGAATGTCACACTATCGTGAGACGCCTACCTGAACATATGTTTGATGCTCTGAGGAAGCAAAATAAACAAAAATACCACGCATCGCGTCTTTCGCATGTCTACTTACCCACGTGACTATCTGGCGCAACAAAAATGACAACGCGACTCTGTTTCTGCTTTGTTGCTATTGGCACGAGCCATTTTCTTGCTCTTATAGGTTGGTAATTTCGTTCAAAGCATACGTCACGCAAAAACACTCCCGACACGCACAGAATAATGCAAATGAATGCAAGGCTGCGTTACTCCTACTCATTACTAGCGTGAGTGCTATCACCGCCGTTGGGAACAATACTGCACGGAACTATCGACTTGCGTCTGTGCACGCGGACCGCCACCGCCGCGGCGCGGCCGCTTCGAGTCGCAGGCAAACGTTTTTAAATTCTGTGGAGCGTGTGATGTGGCGCCGCCACCAACGTCGGCACCAGGCCTCCCTCGCCCTTTCTCGCTTTCCGGTGAGGCCCCTCGCTGACCCCCCACACCGCCACTTGAAGTTTCGACGCCTTGTAGACGGAATGCCACAGAGAAACACCTTATGTCCCACAATCTGCTACCTCTAAGTGATTGTGCAAATTCGCTGTATCCCGCTGAAACTTCGTTTGCCTCGGTACATCAGAAGGGGGAATTAGTGCGATTGTTCGCTCTATTTCAAGTACCGTTGGGCTTTATCTCTTGGTTTCCTAAAGGGCGTTCCACAAACCTTTCGCACCTCGTTTCCCTTACTCTTTGTTTGTCCATCTCGGACTTTCCGGACCACCTCGCTGGTTCCTCTTTGGTGTTGACGCATTCGTTTGACTCGGCGCGCGTCTCTCATACAGATTTTAGAAATTACTATCTTTGCTCAGAATGGCTCCCCGCTTCCCCCTTCACTCACCTTCCTTCCATACTCCTCTGCCTCTCTCTCTCTCTACACGCCGGTACGCCTTACTTCGCTTCCGGCCTTCCCTGTGGTGTCTTGTTTGGTGTGGCCACTCGTACACATCCTTAGGCCACAGACGTGGCCTGCCTGTGGCGTGTGCATTCTTTGTGAATCGTTATTTCTTTATGTTTTGCAGTGCCACACAGAATCACGAGTAACTTTGCGGCAGCGTTTGCAATCTTTCCGGCTGAGGGAGGATCTTGCAAACCGGAAAACAGTGCCATTGTATACCGCATCAGATAAGTGGCAAACAATGACGATGGCTGCTCCCGCTAAATTTTCCTTCTCCGAAACACCTGGCGGGTGGCGTCACAAGAAAACGTCTGAACACAGCCGTATGCTGGAGTTTCTGCCTCCCTTTTACCGTTGTTTTTAAGAACAAAAAAAAATCCATGGCCATCTCCACTAACGTGAAACCTGGTGAGGGGCGAAGCATGCAGTGTATTAGTGTATTCTTGGGGCGTTGGCGTTTTTTCCAACGCAAATGAAACCGTTGGGGGGGTACAGGTATACAGCTTTGCTGTAAAAGTCTCTTGTTTTTGAAGCACGAAGCGCTCCAGCGCGAGGCGTTAACGAGTGTACCGGAGTTTTAGGGGCGAAGCTCCTAAAGCCATGGGTCTGTCCATCACTTGTGTCTCGTGGTACGTGACCGCCGCATGCTTTCGGAGATGTCGCAAAGTGGGCCGCGTTGCACGCGCAAGAACCGGCTGCAACCGGCAGCACAAGCTCGGCACCGGGAGCGCGAGCTTGTCTGTGTTCGCCAACGGAGGCGCGAGCGCACGTGCACTGCGAGGGCGAGATCACGCAAGAGATCAGGCCACGAACGCAGGCAGTCGTTCTCGGAGATCGAACGAGACGCAAGGACCTTTGCTCGTTTCCTCTCGTCTTGTTCGGGCACAAGTTCGCCCTAAATAGACTTAGTGTTTGCAAACTTCCCATTGCAGCCAGTACAAGAACCTCTCTCGCTTCATTTCACAGATCATAAAGCCGTCGTAATGAAGGGACCTCGCAATCCAGTCATGACAACGACGAAATGAAAAGAACAAACGAAGGAACGAAACAACAAACGAACAAGAACAAAATAATAGAACAAAATAAAAGTTGATTTGTACAATGTACGCACACAGTCTTACGTCTTTCTTAATGATGTAATGGGCGAACTTTCACGGGAGAGTTACGGTTACCGATGATCTCCCCCTCTCGAGCTTCGCCCCACTTATCATCATTCATTCCGTGGATATGGCGTGATTTTTTTTAGTACGCGTTACGTTCTAGCGCGAGGCGTGAACGAGTTTCCCGGTGTTTTAGTACCGTGACTAGATGAGACGAACGACGATTGCGACGACAACGACAGGAGGCGCCAACAGCCCAGCCCCTAAGAGGCTTTGCTCCTAAAACCGATAATATGCGACTGCGCCTCTTTTTTACCTTTATGAACATTTTCCCCCTTTTATTGGCAGTGTGATGTCATTAGGAGTACAATGAAAACGGAATGGCATTTGTTCATACTATAGTTACGAAGGCAAAAAAAAAAAAAGAGGTGCTCCCATTTCATGTGTTGACGACGTACGCCTCGTATATATGGCGACAATTCAGCTAATGACTTGCCGACTGGATTCTGGGAATCATTCGCAAATGGGGTTCATATATTACGAATACTTTGAAGAACGAACCGTCACGGCATTTTGCACTTGCGTTAATAGGTCCTGGATACCTGTTCTCATAGAGAGAGAGAAATAATTATTTATTGGAGAGTTTAGCTCCAACCCAAACAGGAGCTGGCTACTCCAGGCATTGGAGTATACAAAAGGTACAATACTTGCCCTAAGGAACCACAAGGGGTTAGATTAAGTACATTGAGACAGCAGCGGATGAAAGATGCGCACTCAGTAACTACTTGCTCTGTGTAGTACACAAGCACACCCATATATATATATATATATATATATATATATATATATATATATATATATATATATATATATATATACATTATTTTTTACAGCAGCGGAATATAGTAAAAAGAAAAAAACTCAAGAGAACTATACACATCTATATACAGACGACATCCACGACGCGACAGAGGTAGTTTGGCCAATATACATAACACCCTTGTGTGTTTCCACACCCATTTCAGAGCGTTTCAGAGGAATGTTCACGCATTTAATAGTGTTCACACATCTTCGTCATTTGAAAAAATAGATTGTCGTAACACTAATCTTTGCTATATGACTGAAAAAAAAATCCGGAAACAAAAAACCAGCAGTCAAGAACGCCAAGAAGGGTATAGAGGAAGTAGTTCGTCGTTTTGGCGCGGGGAGATGAAAATTTTGGAAATGCTCGAAAGAAAGAACGCAGATAAAAGCATGCTGCATGCCCGGTCGGAAACCGAACCCATAACCTGGGTAAGGCTTCGGGCATGTAATACGAAGATTGCGGGTTCGGGTCTCCTCGCATAAAAGTAGAACCACGTCGGGCATGGATAACTGTGCGGAAATACCAGTGCACGCTAGTGAGAGAACGCGTACCTCTGCTTCGCACCCTAGCTGAATCGGGCCTATCGTGAAGACGCAGGCTGCGAAGACTCACTAGCGTGCGCACCACAAATTCCTCACAAAACCGCAAGCAGTGTCTCGGGCATTGAAAAGTTGTTCTGTTATAAATCTCAGTCTAAATTTGGCGCGAAAGTCGGATGGCGTAACCGCTCGAGGCTGGGGATAGAGGCGCGAAGGGGGCGGGGGGATAAAGGTACTTCGCGGGGTTAAGGCACGTGAGATATTGCGGCGTAGCCAACGAGGGCTTGACACAAACGCGTCCCGAGATATGGACGGCACGCGGGGGAGGCTCGAGAGAGAACGGGCAGCCGAGAAGGCGACAATTTCCCGCGGCGCAGAAGTGTAATTAATTCGGGCGGCTGGCGCATTTCGCCCTTTCACGCGTGAAGTTGACTGGCCGGCCGTACGCCCTTTGGTGCGCAATTGTCGGCAGCCAAGTTTTGCGAGCTCGGGATCGAGATCGACGACGCTGCCGCGGGGGGCGTGTTTACACTGCACGGATGGCGGCGTGCGACCGTCCGCGAGGAAAATGTGACCGCTTTTGCGAGGCTAGCCATGTGTGTATAACTGCCATACTGTAAAGCTTTTTCGCGCGTTGAGTTGACAGCCAAATGCGATGAGACAGCGGTCAGAGGAGCCGTTGCGTAATCATACGTCTTCCATTTTTCGGTCACCAGTCCAGTTCTACGTTATTATTATTATTATCATTATTATTATTATTATTATTATTATTATTATTATTATTATTATTATTATTATTACTAGTAGTAGTAGTAGTAATAGTAGTAGTCTATCATTACCCACGGAGCCCTTATAGTACGACAGCACATATATCAGTTTTAGATGCAGAGCATCTGATTCACGGCGCCTTGCCCCTCCGGCGTCGTCGTCGTCGTCGGCGGCGGCGTTGTCCGCCCCTCCCCCATTCTCCTCACCGCGCCAGCTGCGCTCTCCGCCGCTCACCCCCTCTCCTCTCCAATAGCGAACACTCTCTCGCGAGGGGCATTGGATTGGATTCGATTGGATTGGCTTGGATTGGCTTGGCTTGGATTTGGATTTGGATTTGGATTGGATTGGATTGGATTAAAGTGGATTGTGTTGGATTGTGTTGCGTCATAGCCGCGGCAGACGCGCTGGGGCCGGCGCATGTGCAGTACTCTATCTTCCGCGGTTTCCTCTCCTTCGGGCGCGCTGCGCATATAACCGGTGTGCCGTTCTCCGGCGAAGCAACATCCACGCTTGGCTCAAACACCTAGAGTCCACGCCGCTTTACAAGTACGCCAGCGTCGTCATCGACTGGGACCGGCTTACGCAGTCCCCTCAACGTTATGCGCGCTATAAAACGCGGTCCCTTCGCCGCTCCGCATGCGTCGCATCTACACAGGGGTTCCCGCGAGGGGAGGTGGGAGTTTTTCGCCCTCACTGATATGCAATGACACTATTTCTACCGCACTATACAGGCAGCATCCCAGGCATGGGTAAATATTTATGTTATGAGACCACAACACAAACGTTCTTTACTATACCAGAATCTGTCCACCTTGGTGTACTTTTCCGCTGAAACCTACCAGTGGCGGGAGAGGTGTTTAACCTGAAGTGGGCGGAAATATGCTGGTGGGGGCACGTAAGCTTATTCTCATGAAGTGAGAATGAGTTGTGAAAGCTTGGGTGGGTGGTGTTGCTGTTCAGCGCGCCGCTATCCTGTGCGCGCGTGCAAGTTTTGGTGTAGTGCGGAAAAGCTTCGTGTGCTTGGCGGTAGAGCTGCCTTTTTCAAACAAGCTATGGCACGCACGAGCGCCACTACATAAACTCTAGAATCAACGCGCACCCCTACCGCCGCTTTCGCGAACCCGGGAAACAGTGTTCGTGTACTCTTCTCATGCCACGTGCAAAGCACTCTGAAAGCTGACTGACCTTTGGCGCTTCTGGTTGTAAACACGTGTTTCCGCGTATCTATTGATCGGCAGCATCGGATCCTGCTGTTGCTCTGTTCGAGTCATGCTGTAAGCTCGCCCGGAAGGGTGTTGTTCCTGTACCGTCGCTGTTCCCTTCTCGCCATGCAGTGTACTGCCTTCGGCTTTTTGTCGTCAACACCAAGAAAGCTGCTTCTACTCGCCGCTTGTCCACCACGCTACCACTACACAACGGAGGCGACGGAGCTCGGTACGGGGACGCCTCCGCCGAGGTTACAATGGATACGCTGACATCCCTACAAACGGAAAGTGGTGAATCGGCCGCGAGCTTCTGGCGGCTGCTGTCGTCGTCACCAGCCAATCCACTGAGTGGGCATGCTGCTAGGACGCTGAAGCCAATGTGGAAAGGCGATAAAGGGTTTAGGCAAAATAAGCCTGGGCGCATTGGTTTTGAATTTGTAAAATATTGTAAAATAATCTTGTATTTGTGTAAAAAATTCGCAGCATTCGCAAAGATATTTGATCGACGTGTGTTACTTTATTGATTGCGCTTGAGGAAATGCGTCTACTGCATAAGTGTTTCGAGAAACAAAGCTACGCTAATTTAATGCGTTTGCTTCGAGTAGACGTATGCGGAAGAAAATTGCTCTGGCGCATACAGGAACTGTCGTGCGCAAAAAAAAAGTAAACTATCGGCTTGAGCTTACAAGTATATTTACGGCAACTAGTGTCCGAATAAGCAGAATTAAGCATGAATTTTTATTTCGAGTAATCACCGCAACCACCAAGCATATCTATAGCTATACGCAATGATGCGCAGCTTACAACGAAGGCTTAACATTCCAGCTCAGCCGCTTCCGCGATTACACGGATCTAGCTAAACATCCTTTCAGCCAAACAAGTTTTTTTCCCAAGCTGGTCGCCAGTTATAAGCAAGCACCCAAAAAGAAAGCCAATATACTCACAAACATCGTCCTACTCACTACTGCAGCACGTTTTGTATACTTCGCCTCGTTAAGTTAATTTATTCCCATGAAATGACATTCAGTTACGCATGCTGAACACGCGCGCCGCTTTTGTAGCGTGTGGGCAGGCCCAGCACAGAGTCGTTTCGACGCCAATGGGCGGTGGGCCTCATTGTTCACATCACAAGGAGGTCGTGGCGTGGTCGATTACCGCTCAAATTGGGCTCCTAGCTCGTCCCTTCCCTACGATCGTCCCTTTACACGTGTACTTGCACACGGATGAACGTGAAGCTCGACAATTGCTCCACGTGTACGGAATGAGTGCCCTTTTTTCCCCGCTATTACGTGCTGCATACGGAGCCCCGCTGCCTCGGAGTGCCAGAGCCTTGCAGCTGCTCGTCTCTCTGGCGGCGACTCGATCGAAAAGCACTGCAAGGGGATAGAACAAGGAAGAAAAGGGGTTCACAGAACCGGCGGAGTGGACAAATTGCCCCGGTAAAGAGGGAAGAGCTTCGCTAAGCCTCTTTTGGGCGCGGTTTTGTCTTCGGGACGACACCCTCCGCCCCGCTTAGCGCGGGAGGAAGGCGCGCGGATGACGTATATATCGATGCGAGAGCCGATGTCTTCTCCGCAGGGCATTCCCGCGCTCCGGCGAAGTAAACCTGCAGACAAAGCCCGTATCGGTGTGAGGACGACGTCCTTCCTGCTTGGTGCGGAGGTGTGGCTGTGCAGATCAATGACTTCAATGAGTAAAACAAGATGCGCTTAGCCTCGTAGTCCCTCTAAAGACCTGACTCTCGTCGGAGCACAGGAGAACAGTCCAACAAAATTTATAAAATTGTTTAGGCACGCGATGACCTCTTTCTCTCTCTTCAACCCCCCATTAATTTTCATATATATATGTATATATATATCTCGGTGTACAAACGAAGAAGACTAGACAGCCGCGCTTGCGCCCGGAGACCCTCAGATTACCTTCGCGCACTCTCTCAGGCGTTGTCGGCGCAGTCCTTTTAGTGTTTGGCGGATCACGATCGGGCTGAAAGGCAAGCGCCGAACAGGACGACGTTAAATCCTCGGGGCATTACGCCTACATGTTGTATCCCCGCCCGGACGTGATTTTCCTTGTTCGCTTTGGGATCGTCGGTGGACACGTCTCGCACCACCAAAAGCCCAAACGAAAAAGAAAAGGGCACGAAAAAAAGTTTTGGTGAACGAGTGAGAGATCACATGGCGGGACCACACCCAGAAATGATCTCCTGGGGAGCGCAAATTACTGCGGTCCTGACGGTTGGGCGCAAAGCAGCGCGTACGTATGGACGTCTAGGACACACTCGCTGCGTGGCCAGGTGTGCTGTCCATAACGACACCCAGATAACAATGCTTGCAGTACTGTGTTAGATATGTCGTGAACAAAGTTAGTTATTCCTAATGAATTATGTGGCATAACCATGTCGATACTGCGAGTCTAGACTCATAGGTAACCGAACCGCAGATGCAAAAGCAAAGCTTCACACCTTTCCTCTTTTTCTTGCTCTGGGTGGTGTTGGCAGGTCTTGGTCCGGTAAAACATTGACGCATGCGCCAGCGGTTTGTACCCCGAGCGCATCCCCCCCTACTCGTTTGATCGGAGGATAACGGACAATAGATTTCCACTTTTGCCCACCCGCCAGGTGAGTAATGGATAATTTATTGTGGCGGGAGGGAAAAAAAAGGGCAATAAAAGAATTCTGAAAGCGGGAAGTCTGAAAAACGATTAGGCTGTGTTTTTAAAGGGAATATTCACGCAGAAAAGGACAGGACTAGAATAAATTTAACCTTTGGGTGGGTAACGCATACAATAATGCCACCCCCCCCCCCCTTTCCTTCCTCTTTTAAGTAAAGCACAAACATTCAGCTCTTCCAAGGGGGTCCCAGCATTAGTGAATTTATAAAGCATGACAGTGTGGTTAAGCAAAAATGCAGGGAGTACTGCCAAATCGACATGGCCAACGAATAGCGTTAAGCGCGTGTTAATTAAGCGCGTTGAATGGCTCATAAAATGCAATTAGGGAAAGGGAATGCGAGGTGATGCGTGCGTTATTTCGGATGGACCGTTGGTGTCCTTAAGTCATAGCTCGGCTCATCACACGCGAAAAATCCTGGCCGGTGAGATTATGATTCATCGGTACGGGTATATTAATACAAGAACTTACGAACTAAGAAACGAGGGCAATAAGACTGGAATATAGGCTGGCGTGGGAAAATAACGCGATCTCTTTGAGCAAACGCCGATTCATTTGAAGACACAGGTGGGTCACTAAGCGTGCTTTTTTAGCACGAAAGTGTTTCATTCTCGGATACACAAAGATTTCACCGACGTCATATCCGTCAGTACAATGGAGCAAGCGGCCTGTAAAGGGTGCACCCCTGCACACAAGGTCTTCTTGCGGGGAAGCAACCGTTAGTACTAAAGAGTACGTTATACCTAGGGTTGCTCGTTTTCGGGTTTTACATTTTAACACGTAAGTGTTTTATGCCGCTGTGCACCAAGATTTCGCTGACGTGATATCCCTCACGGAATGACGCCAGTACACCTTTTTCGAAGCGACCCGCCAGCAGGACGTCGCTCGCCAAGCACACCCACAACACAGCTGCCGACCCGCAATTCACCGTGTAAGTAAGCGCGAAATGAACATGGACGAACGAAGTGGACGGGACACGGCACTTCGTTCGTCCTTGTTCATTTCGCGCTTACTTACACGATGAATGACCAACTCGCCCAAGAAACCACTCCGCAAATCATGCTCAGATTCAGATTTCGCTGCACATTTCACTTTTGTGTTTTACCAATTCTAATGACAGAGAAATCAACCAAGTTTTTTTTCTACTCATACCACGCGCATAGAGCCTGGGCTTCGTGACACTCCGCGGGCAGACGTCATGCATAAACGCGATACATGTGCGCGGCCTATATGAACATTCCACGCTTCGAAGGATCGATGCATCCAGTGTCGTCTATCACCGCTGAAAGCCTTCGTCTATAGACACCGGCACCGCCCGGCCTATTTGCCTAATTAGAGCGTTTAACTACAGCCCGCTCCCCTCTATTGCTTCACTTTGCATGGCCGCTCGATTACTCCCGGGCAGAGCGTAATTAGGTATGAAACAGAGACAATCAAAGCAAACAGCCTCATCCCCGTAATTGCGTTTGAAGGGGCAGAAAAGAATAGGGAGTTAAACAAGTTTTCCAGAAGGAAAGCTTTGCTTTATCTTTTTCCCGTTGATAGACTGGCAGTTGTAAAAGAAAAACGAATGAAATAAGCAGACGCACCCTACAATTTCTCTTTATCTTTTTTGAGGGAAGCTGGTGTCCGTGCGTACTCTATAGAGAGCACTATCAAATAGTCACGACAACTGAGAGCGGCGGCGTGTACCCGCCGCGATCACAAAGACCCCCTACGTGCCAGCTGGAGTTTTTAGACTCGGCGTCATGTTGCGCGCACTAATAAATTATGGATTGGACAAAAAAAAAAAGAATTAATGAACACAGACGGGATTTTAGAACAGTTTTGCCGCTGGGCACGAAAGAGGCCGCCATATGTGTCAGAAAACAAGAAAAGGCAGGGGCTGGCGCCCACTAATAGCTTATGTCCGTTTCCCAGCTCCGTGCGCCGTCTAATATTCAACGGCACCCAGCGGGCACGGCCGACCGGAGAGGAAGGAAGTGCTTCCGGCCAGCCGGACACACACGCCAGCTCGCAGAACAGGACGGACCTTCGCGTCACGCGGCGACCAGCGCCCCGCAGCCATCACCCTCTAGATGGACAATGAGTTGACGCTGCGTGACGTCGACTGGATCGAACGATCGAGCCTTCGTTTACGGCCGACGCCGAGTGACGTCTGCACATGGAGTATAAAAATGGCATGACGAGACCAGGACAGGGAATAAAGAGGTATACCGGCAGGCCTTGCGATGGCTTAGCTCTGTTAGACGTCCATACGAAGTCTTGCGCTGCAAAAAACTGTGGCACCGAACCATCTATGTGGTGCCGGAATACCCGGCCACTTTGTGTAGGTTTGGTTGGGCTGCACACATCATAAAATCGTACATTTGCGTGCATAATCGCATACTCGCTTCTCTCGCACATACGTATGAATGTACACACACTTCGCGCCAGGCGCGTAGCCAGGATTTTTGTTCGGGGGGGGCTAAGGTTGACTCCGCGCCCCCCCCCCCCAAGAAGAAAAAGCCCGTTAGTTTGCAAGCGCCCTTAAAGGCTATCAAGATAAAATACATGTTTGGTTCATTAAAAAGTCTGCCGTGGGCCGATAACAATGATACCAGTTTTATCGCAAACCTCAAAGGAATAATCGATATATTAAATTAAACGTTTGAAGCAATGGCGAATCCCCGCCCACTTTCCGGCGGCGATTTCACTATGACAGTTCAGGATCTTGTTTGTACGATTGGCGCCCAACGTTAATTCACCGCCAAGGAACATGATTGGTCGATTGTAGAGGGGCCTCCATTGCCGATATCACTTCACTGCAGCGCTAAATTTAAAAATTTTTGACATTTGTTGCATTGCTTCGGTTGAAAAAAAAAAACGCCTGCGATTGGAATGGAGCTGTGCGAGTTACCAAAGGCTAGTTGCTATTCAATTGAACAAGGTTGTATTTTGTCTTTAAAAGACCCTTTAAGGTTCTCTCATGATATTGGTGTTGATTATGATTGTATTTGTGCCAGCTGAAGTTGTAAACTGGGCGGAAATCCGCAGACCACGTGGTGCAAATCTCTGCCCGTGATACTGGACGTACATTGCACGCACGGGAACCTTGTGCAGACATTGCATTAAACGGCCATAGTTTCATGCAATTACTTACTTTATTTCAACGTGTGGAGTATGGTGAGTGTGACATCCGGAATAAAATGACGTAGGCCGTAAGAATTAGATTTTTTTATTTAGTTGTTCTTGTCCAAGATGCAAAATAAAATGTTTTGCATTCGACGCCCGTACAGTAGCGGCCAGTGTGAGGCCAATGGAGCTCATTCTGTGCAGTATACATCGAATCTATGCACTTGCGTTATGTGTAGCGCACGTTTTATCTTTAAAAAAACGAGAGGCTATGAATGATACATACAAGAAGCATTATGTCTGTAGCAATACTTTTAACAAATATCAACCCTAAACACACAGACATCACGCGCAATAACAGCGCTGTTAAGGGCGAGAATTATACGAACATGGCAGGATTAGTCCACACGCAAAGCGGAATAATTCAGCCATCAGTATTTATCAAGTCATGCCAGTTTAAATTTGCGCTTCTGTTTTGAGTCTCAACGCAGTCCATTTCGTAGCTTCTATCTGGTCTCCAGGCGTACATGAGAATCTTGTGCTTTGTAACATAATAAACCTGGTTTACATTTCGGCACAGCCCAAATGTAGTCTGCTGTAATGAGCTTGGTGTTCTCAAATAGTTGCATTATTACCTGGCAAGTTTTCAATGCTTTGTGCATAAATGCCCTATAGTCTGCCTGAAGGCGTGTACTATCCAGTAACTTTTCCGGAGCAGCCACGCCATTTAGGTACCACTCCCAGATGAGGTAGAGCAAGTCACTGCAAAGTTCACCATTCGATGCTGTATCGAACTTTATATTTAGCAAGAAAAAATAATAACGCAAAGACGACGATGTCTGACCATACTCTTGCGGTTAGGCATGTTCTGTGCAAGCTGAGCAAAATATTGCTGCGTTTTGAATTTCGTCGTGAGATCTGAGGAAAGAGTTATAATGCGGTTCTACCATTTTTGTTTCAAACTTTAATGAAAGGACATACTTTTTTAGCTGACGCGTGCGCTGCCATTTTTCAGCCAACTGCCGGTTTTAAAGCTAAACGATAAAAAAAGTATTTGCAGTTCATGAGCATGGGCGGCTCTGGAATGTATAGGACGCACAGGAGTTTTCGGTAGTTTTCGTTAGAGACGCGGGAAATGGAAATTATGCTGGGAATCTCCTTGGTCCACCAGAAAACGGAGGACTGGGCAGCTGTGCAGAGCGAGCATGACCTTCGGGCATGGTACGATGCCCGAAAAAGGTCAGCATTTTGTTTCCTGGAGTGCACCAAGAAAACATGCGTATTGGCATGGCCCCGCATACAGAATGACCAAAAACTACCATGCTTCAGCATGAAGCGGACAGTAATGACGCAGTTAAACTATTTCCTTGGCTGAGAGCGACCGTGATGTTGAAACTGAAGCATGGTTTCAGGCTACAACAGGATCAATTGGCTAAAAATTGCAAAGTTGTTTACCGTGATAATTCCTCGGTCAATTTCGGTTACTTAAGAAATGCTGGCGATTGCTCAAAATGCCCTTCATGCAACATTTTGGAATGTATACGTAGCAGTTGTGGATTCAGGAAGAAAGACAACAGCGCGCACCCGTATGTGCGGGGGGGAGGAGGAGAGCGTAGGTGTGCTGGTGTTCTTGAGAGGGCCTGCGGCTGTAGCCCGTTTATATAATTTGGAAATTCTGTTGTCTTGCACGACCGATTGGGCCTTGAATTAATGATACTCCTGCGTCCACAGAACTTCAAAGAAGGCCAGGAAGAGTTAAAGGAAAATCCTACCAGAAAGGCACGTTCGTTTCTTCGCCAGCAGTACGAAGGTCCTTCACTTGCGCTGTGCACGCTGCTATGGGTTTAAAATTGGGTGTAGCAGTGGATGCACGCGTAGATATGAAACGCGGTAACAAAAGTCCCGATATCGCGGACACAATGCGACAGCGGCTACCTCACATGGAGTTTCGTCCCAGTAAAAGCAAACTATTAAAACTGCAGCCAGAACAAATATATTTTTCACTCTTCATGTACTGATACTAACGCTGTCCCGATACACTCTCAGTAACCCTCACCAACTACGCGCATAATAAAATATTTAGGCGTGTACAGGAGTTAAATTTACTTTTTCCCTCATTAAAAATCACCTATCCGCTCCACCGTCGGCGCTTTCAACGACCAATTCAAACGCAAATACTGCATTCGAAATAAAACGAGACACACATTTCTAGCTCGCAGACGCAAGGTACTGTGGCATCGTGTAAATATAAGAAAATGATTACTCAAATATCAAAGAATGCATAACTGATCTGCACTGCAGAACTTAACGTACAATGCTCCATCGCCAAAAGACATCAGTGATCATGCAAGGATTAATCGCTGGAAGAAAATGACTTACAATTCGAGGCCTCTTTTGGGTGTTGGCACTTGGAACATGAGCTTCTCAAAACCAGGCACGCTTCTATCCTCGCGGCATGTTGCAGTTGTGTTTCAGGCCCCTGAATATACACTACTCTGGGCAGCCGCCGTCCAGGGAAAAAGCGGCCGTGGACGCAATGGAGGGGCTTTAGTTGTGATCGAGGTAGAATATGGCCATCTGATCGTTGTTACTGTCGCGACGCCGTCTGCCTGTGGTAGGGGCCGTAGGGCTGGTGACCGTCGTGCCTTCACATTTAGGATAAAGTCTGGGACTGGCTCGGGGAGCCGCAGCGCGCCTTTTTTGTCGACCCGCTGTTCTCCAGTTTCCTAGGTTAAGGGAGAATACCACCGAACAAAGCTGCCTAATCGCAGGGGTGAAATTGATTGTCGCAACATCGCCATCGCAAGGGGACACTCAGTGCGCGCAATCTGAGCCCACTCCAACAAAACCCTCCGGGGCTCGACAGAAACGTGAAAAAGGAAGAATGAAGGGCCCGCTGGCGCGAGGAAGAGGGGCATACCTTGCTGTGTGTCTCGTTCGCAAAGGCCCGCTGCCCGCGCACGACATTCATCCAGCTTAACTGCAGGTTTCATCCATTACGTAGCCCCACCGCATTCTTCAGTTACCTTGCACGAGTCTTCAATGTGTGCCCACGGCCGCTTGATCTCCCCCTTTCTAGATGGAGCGGCCGTGCATGGTCAGCCACCGCCGCTTGCACGTTGTTCTGCTTAACATACAAAGATCGTCTCTTCCCTTTCGGGCCTGCATCGTACCAGTCTTCAACCATCAATGGCCGGCGGTCCCTTTTTTTTCCGCCGTGGGTTAGGTCGGACCACTCCTTGCTACCCCGGCCGAGTCAATCTCCTCTGCTGAGAACGACTCAGCCGGCCAATTATTCTCTGTGTTGTCACATGTCTCGCACAAAGGGACACAACGCATGCCTTTGGTGTCCCGTGAGCTGAGCTTACCCGAAGGCGCCGTGGCTTTCGGGGCTGCCCCCCTCCGCAATCATCCGTCAGCGGTTCGCACCCTTCAGGCGCTTCGTTTTGTCACGGCCCGACTCGACTCCCTTTCCGCAGCGCGGAAAGAGTCGAGTCCGGCCGTGATTTTGTGTTAAAGGAGTACTGACACGAAATTTTTATGTTACGTTTTTTTCGCTGCTATGCGTGCCTACCAGCCCACTAATCATAGAATGACAGATTAGACGGTCGAGCGCAGCGTAAACATTCATTTACGGCGTCGTTTATTCGTGCCAGTTTCGGTTTCGACAAAAAAACGCCGAGCGGCCGCCATGACAGCATGTATGACATGGCGTCACTATTCTTGCCGTATCGCTGCCTCTCTGGAAGCGCGCGCGAGCGAGCGCACGCGCGCGCCCAGACCGGCCGAGGTCTTTGCCGTCCCCACAGGCCCGGGCAGCATGACGTCAGTCCCAAAACCATGACGTGTACACACGCCCGAGCAGCGCGCGCCAACCACAGCCAGCGCGTCGGCTTCGTCACGGGAGCCCCGACGTCGCCAGTTTGGGGCACGTAGCAGATGATGTCACGTCGGCCCGCTCTGGGCTTTCTCGTGCGGGCGATGATTAAAATGGATTTTAAATATGTTTCGCTGAACGGTTGCTGTTGAAACTTGCTGGGAGATATCTCCTGATAAAAAGGAAGCGTTTTACATAGTTATCTCAGCTTTGAAATTTCGTGTCAGTACTCCTTTAACACCCTTGCGTAGGGCAGACATTGAGTCGTGAATGCTTCTACTAGTGGCACTTTCGAAGGATATGCAGCTTTGTTCACAGGCGACGTACCAGGCATGCCTACAGGCAGCACGGCGACGGCCGGAAAAATTTCGGGGGGGGCTGAAGCCCGGTCAGCCCCCCCCCCATGGCTACGCCACTGCTTCGCGCTACACCTGCTGGATCTCTTCAGACTGCGGTGTCCATGTGTTCGGCGGTAGGGTCCGCTGGGTCGCGCTCGACGCACACTTCCTCCGCCCCCTTCTGCGCTTCGGCTGCTGCTACCCAACGCCACCTAGAGAGGGTTCTACGTGTTGCTGTGCTAGGGTGCCTCGATGCGGAGCGGGCGCGCATCGAGGCACCCTATGCTGTGCTGCCGCGCAGCGCCCTTTCCCCCCCTCTGCGGCTCTAATGTTGCTCGAACGCAGTGCCTAGCGCCGACACCGCCCTGTCTCTGCACTGTGCCGCGGCGCCACCGCTCTCCCGACCCGCTTTTCTGTGCGCTGGCGCGTTCTGTTTGCAAACATTCCTCGGCTCGGGAACGCGTGCGGGGAATGCATACCGCGGCTAGGGACAAGCAGCTTCGCTGTAAATGTTCCGCGAAGGTTACGACGCCACATCCAGCTTCATATCCATTTCAAAGACGGCGCGTGGCAAGAGAGCTCGGACGGACGGATGGACGGACGGACGGACTTCATTTTTTTATTGATTCCAACATATCACCAGCCATGCATACTCCTACGAACGCCCAACACCACATACCGCCTAGTAGAGGCTTTCCCTGGCCACTTAAGCTCAATCTCTTCCCCCTTCCCGGGGTAGTGGGATTCCGAGCTGACCAGCTGCCCGCCATAGATACAGGGCAACGTTGTGTCTCGCGCAAGAGCGGCTGCCATGGCTCGCGGCTTTCCGGTCTATGCAGAAAGATGATTGTAGGGTTTAACGCGCCGACGCAACGCAGGCGATGAGGCGCGCCGTAGTGGAGGGCTCCGGATTAATTTTGACCACCTGGGGATCTTTAACGTACGCCGAAATATCGTACACACGGGCGTTCTTGCTTTTCGCCTCCATCAGAATCTATGCAGAAAGGCCACCCACAACACCATATTCCGCTCCAGTAGACCTTTACCAACAATAATGATCAATCGATCATTACACAAGTGAAGTGATTGATCGATCATTAGACAAGCAAACTGATTGATTGATTGATTGATTGATTGATTGATTGATTGATTGATTGATTGATTGATTGATTGATTGATTGATTGATTGATTGATTGATTGAATGATTGGCAAAGGGAAATTAATACTAAACGGTACACTATAGGTGCTACAGTCGGACACAATCACGAGCTGGTTGACGCTGGTTTTCGTAGTCACCCCGTTAGAAATGCTTGAGACTCGCTACAGTGAGCTGTTTGTGAGCAACGGCAGAAAAGTACCCGTACTACCGCGACTTAATTATCCGAACAAGTGGTACAGCCAGCCTACACCATTCCTCTACGAAAAAGTTTAGCCTCAAGGTTGGAAGTTTTGTACCAGCCTTGAGCACACCGCTGACTCTCATTTCGGGCTTTGTTCTCAAAGATCCAAGGTGGACGCCTTGGCCAGTTCATCACGCCGTCAAGTAGATTACCGTACATATTCTGACTGATTTTTAAAATTTCTTTTGTTGATTTTATTAGTATAGCTCTTAATCCTTTTGGCATAAAATGACAACATGAATATTGAAAAGCAGTAGAAGAGGCAAGTAAAAAAAAAAATTTTGCAGTATATGGCAACAACCTGTATTCCCCGGTTGATTACCTCAGCGACGAGGCTTCACAATGGGGTCCCAGCGCGGGGACGTGCACAACCGTCGTGTTGCACGTTACACAGCTGCAGCGTTCCACAAAAGACGCGCGCGCATTTCGGTAATTGGACACGCAGAAAGGGGCGCGCGGACGGTCGGAATCCCACATGGAGCTTGCAGACCTCCTGGGTCCGCAACAGGAACGAGCGTGCGATTTGCATAACGGGATGTCAGGTCGACGGGGAGCGCTGGCATGGGACCCGCGGGACGCCTGGGCAGGGGCGTATTAGCTACACAATTCGTGTGAGCCTCGTACGCGGGGGGGAGGCGAGCAGAGCTCTTTGCTTGTGTCGAGGCATGCAGCACGGCGCATAACTGATTCTGCGCCACCGGCTCGGGGTCGTATACGTTCGCAACCCGGCCTCGCAGAGAATCCGAGTCCTTGTAACGGAGAAATAAAAATGCGCGGGCACCCACGGACCCTAAGGGGGGGGTTTAGAGTGGCTCCGGTCTGCAGACTAAACCAGAGCACTAACTCTCGCAACCTTAAAACTATTGCGGGGCTTGGGGCGGTAAATATACAAACTTCCGGATAATGCACTAATTTGCTCCGGAGGTCCGGGGGCACTGCGAAACCCAGTTAAACAGTCTTTCGCTACTTGATCCCTGACGCCCGTAAATGTTCGGAGGCTGCTACCACGCGATTGAACAATAAAACGACGTTTAAAATTTCAAGCACACATGATAAACTGCTGATGTATGGGAACCTCTCCACAGCTTCGCGTACCACATGCCTCATATGAGTATAGTTTCGGAACTTAGAACCCTTAATTCGATTGTGTTTTACAGACAGCTCGCGAACCTCTCCATGTTTAGCTATAACACTCATTTCAGACGGAAAAACCTGTAGAGCAAACACACATCAAAACTGCGTTGTTTCATTCTACCCCCCCCCCCCTCACCCCCTTTTTTTGTTGTTGTAATAAGGCTCGCAGATAGACTTAATTTTGGGATGTTCCAAAAAGGCGTGGCTTGGCTGCAGGGCCGCATTCCAATTATCCGCTCGTCACTGCGGCATCCGGGCCATGTAGTCGTGTGCATCGGCGTGTTATTCCGGTGCGCGACGCCCGTGTAGCGCGCGAGGGCTATTCAGTTGTTAGTGTCCGTTCTCCTATCGTTACGCATCGCCGAACTGCGCACGCGCGCTCTGGTCGGAGATAATCAAGCGCACGCCGCCCGACCAACAGAAGCAGACGCGCGTGCCATGTTAGTCTCTGCTCGCCTCTCTTCTGTTCGCTGCTTCTAACCCCGTCCATTCACATACGGAGCCTCTTGAGTTCCGCGCAGTGAGTGAGTGTTGCGGCTGTGGAGGTGTAATTTAGTCCGATCATGTAGCTCGTGCACACTCATGCACACTGATGCCCGAAATCGCTGGAGCCGGGAAAGGTGATGGTCCTGCGTACTCACCGTCACACCGCCAGGAGTTGCATTTTCAGTGAAACCGACATTATTATACTGCACACCATGCGACGCCACGCCCTCCGGCTGCAAGCTAGGCATAAGGCCCTCCTTTGGGTACGGCAGCTGGCGTGGACGAGCACTGCACGCAACTCTACCGTAATAGGAAGGACGTATACAGGGACAAAGGTAAGCGGACCTGTTGTATACGCCGGGCCTGCACGCTCCTGAATATTCATGCCGTTTCTCGCGAGCTTGCACGGTCGAGGGCGCCGGTCCAAGGAACATGCATGCATCGCTTCACCGAGGGGTCAAGGGTAGCAGCGGCATGTGGCCACTGCGCCCAACTTTTCTTTCCTTTCGCCCATTTTTTTGCTTCTCTTTCTCAATGCAGGTATACGCAGAAAGCAGGAGCTTTCACTCTTCCCCGAGTACGACGCTCAGTCAAGTATGCCTCCCGACAAGCCGAGCGCTGGCCGAACATTACGCTTTCGTTTCGCCTCAACGTGCAGCGGAATAATAAACACACAAGGCGGGGAAACAGATGAGCACCACAAGGGAGAAAGAAGCGTGCGGAGATACCCGACGAGCGCATACTTCCGAAATTGCGCATTACGCCCAGCTTTCTCTCGTTTCTCACACTGGCGACCGCGTGCTTCTTTTTATTTTTCATTGTTGCTGTTTATCTCCCCTGATTTGCTTTTGCACACGCCTCGCTTCGTCCTCGGAATCGAGCGTCCACCCGATGCGAATTCATTAAGCAGCGGATCCAATGGAGCGCGCGCCTCCCGGGAAATGCAACACTCGCGGCTTTCCAGCCTCGCTCGGCGCTTTTTCTGAAACAGAAAACGCGACTGGGGCAATGCGAGCAGGCACGACGAGGCCGTGTTTTAAAAGGTTGCGCGCAGCGTCTGGAATCTGGTGGAAAAAGACTAAAGACGCTATGGGAAGAGTGCACTCGTCGTTTCTCTTTTTTCCCTGCGCCCTATAGTACAGTCGCGCACTGCGCGTGCACGGGTTTGAAATGAAATGAAAACGTGGGCGTTGGCGAACTTGAGGTAAGTAAACACGGGAGCGAGTCCTCCTCTCTCTTTTCCTCCTCGAGGGTCCTCTTGACGCAAGCCGGGAATGTTTCTGCGTTTAAGTGCGTCCAAGTAAGCGAATGACGGTGCTTCTGCTTAGCGCGCCGGTGTTGTCGTTAATGCTGAATTTGGAGTGCGACTCATCCCAATCAGGTAGCCCCTTTGGGTGCAGACTGCATAGAAAATTCCGTCTGTAATTATTTTCCGCCCTGGTGAATGGCTGAGTTTGCGTTTCTTTTTGCGCTTATTGCACGGTGAGAATTCCAAGCGTTTATAACTTTCGCTGATCTTTGCAGTGGCATTGCAGGCACGCTTAAACCGCTTATTACTGAGCGTAAGCTTGCTTCATTTTAATTACGCAACGCGTAACTTGAGAGCAAACCGTCTTTTCTATGCTAAAGTGGGGAGAAAAGCCTGGAGAAACACTACAAGCCTTTTTTTATACTTTTGGCGCTCGAACCGCGCAAGACGCACGCAAATAAGGCCAAGCCGCCAGTATCCACCTAGCTGGCCAGAATCGTACTTAATAAACGGCGTACGATTAAATCACCCACCTTTTCTATCGCATATACCCTTTTCTTTTCAGAATATCCAACATGATTGCAGCCCAGAAGCTTCTGCTAGCTTTACGGATCGTAGCTGGTGCACAATGCTTTATGACATTAGACTGTCTGCACTAGTCCAGTTAATTTGACACGTTAACTGTGATCTGGAGCGGGCTACAAACATTTACGGCAACGTCGCCAACCGCATTGTCCTATTCCGAGTGAATTGACCTTGCGTCGTCTGTCCTATCGATAGATACCTCACTCTGACTCGGCAAGCATCCCATAGTAGGCCTGATAGATATCTCTCGAAAGTGCATGAAACGGGCGCCGACGGCGTAAGGCAGCAAGCAGACAGCGGCTTTACCAGGCATACACTCGTTGTGTACTAAACGTATTATTTTTTTGCACTCATGCACTCCCGCATATGCCCCGATAGAGCCAGTGGTGCAGCCGTCACCCGCCGTGGATGTAATGGCGTGGGCGGAAGTCGCTTCACGGCTCAGCGCGTTCACTTCGGCGGGCTGATCGGTTTTCGACGCCGCCGAGCGTGGCGCCGCGATCGCCACGAGCCGCTAAGCGCGGCAGCTGTCCTCAGCACCGCGCTATCGCCAACGCGCATGCGCAAAATGGTACCTCCGCGAGTGTTGCGCGGTGTTCTTTTCTTTTCTTGATATGTGCCTTTTGCTCTGTATTGGGTATGTATTTGTGCGGACAGCGCCGCAAGCGGAGATATTGGCGACCCGAACCCCTGCATGCAGTAAGGGTGGGTGCGGCCTCCTCCTGCGTCCATCGCTGTAAGTCGTCTGCCTTCCAGTAGAGTCCCTTGTCCTTGCACAACAAGCAAGATGCGAAATCTGTTGGCTCGTGGTAACTTCTGTACAAAACAAGAGAGCTTATGTGAAATTCTTCCTCAAAGCACATAAATTAGAGAATTATGAGCTACGCACTTTTTGGAATTGGCGCTGAACACTTGTGTCCGATCCTTCTTACCGTCCCTCTTTTTAGCTGTTCCTTTTCGAAACTATTGCATGCATGCGCCGAGATCTGGGCTTGGAGCGGTGATATTTTTTTTTGTTATTTCCTATTTTTTACTATATAATGTGTGTGCGTGTGCGTGTGTGTGCGCGCGTGTGCGCGTGTGCGCGCGTGCGTGTCGACCATGTTTGCCGACAGTATGTTTCGGCAGCTTCCAAATGTTACTAGTTTAAGTTGAAATCGCTGCTAAAGACAAGTTTTTTACCGACAGTACGTTCGCAGTTACATTTTAATAATACATGCATAAATATACTCACACACATTGTTCGTTTACGGGTGTGTGGGTGCGCGTGCAAGTTGTGCATTTGTTAGCGTGCATAAACAATAACACGTTCTGCTTTCTTATCAACCTTTTCAAAACAAAGGTTAATCCTGTATAGTTTTCCTTAAGCTTCTTCTCGCGAATCAAAAAAAAAAAAAAAACAGAACAAGAGCAAGATGGTACATTGCTTACAAAATCCACCAGACGGAAAACAGGACAGGGTAGTTGAGCAGACCTTTTGTTCGCCACATTTGAAACTCTTGATTTTGTACAAGCGTGTATTTGCCGCGGAGAGACATCCAATACTGCTTGTGGGACGCAGCTAAGAAACGAAACATTTCTCCGTTTATTTTCTGCTTACCCCCTGCCTTTTTAGTCTCGCGCTCCCTCTCTCCCTGTTTCTGTTCACGGCCCCACGAGCAAGGAATTGGTAGAAACACACACGCGCAACCTAGCCTGCGATGCGGAAACGCAATGAAGTGAATCAGAATGTTTGAGCCGTCGCGAAACCTTATTACAAACGAGATAGCATCGTATAGAGCGAGACGGCCGGAAGGACGAGCCGATGCGTTCGTAGTCGGCCCGGAAGGTTTCTATCCACTGCTGTGCAGCTGCAACAATGGAAGCTCCGTGGCAGATGGCACGCTGAAAGAGTGCATTGGCGCACACACGTCCCGTGAGCGATAAGAATCTGCAGTGGGATGAAGGCAAAAAGGAGTGCGCGGAAGCTTTTTTCCGATTTTGTCCGCTCCGTCTGCTCGCTGTTTGCGTTTCGGACTTCCAGGGGGAACAATTCGCGGACCAAGTTCGTTGCGCCCTGGCAAGGCTTCCGCGCAGAACAGTTTGCACTGCTCGCGCAGTTCAGCTTCGCGGCCCTCATCTCCATATAAGTTACAGGCACGTTATTTATCTCACAAAGCCAAGCCAAGCCGGCATCGTGACCGTGCATGCATCCGAGTGCGAGCGTGGCATCACGGCAATGCACGTACGCCGTGCGGGCACGGAAAACACGCGCGGACACGTCAAAACGGACGCCCGCCGAGCTATTCTCACGCATATACCTTCTAGTGGCTCAAACCACACGAAGTGCACGAAGAGGGGCGAGCAAGGATATTTGTACTTCGGATTTCCGTCCTGCCAACCGCTCACTCGGCTCCTTACTTCTTTTCGTTTCATACAGGCTAGCTTCTGGGAGTCTTTTCTTCAGCAGTTCTTCCCTTTCCCCGTAGCCGTTCCCTCGGTTCCGGCCAAATATGGCGCCGGGATTGTACGGCAGAACGCATTGCCGCAGCCAATTCGCAGCCGCTTCTTTCACCGTCGTATCGTATCCCCGACGTTTCTGTTTGCAGACGGCAGCCGGGATTGACTTTGCTTTTCCGCCCTGGGGTTCGCGTGCTGGCCTCTGTGTGTTCACGCTAGAAACGCGCTGCTGCCTCTCCTCTGTCACGAATCGAATGCCCCCGCCACCGGTGGCAGTGGTCGAATACACTGCCGCTGGAAGCCGCCTTCTGCTCTCCGTGAACCTGGCATCGTCACCACCCACAGAGAAGGCCTTGGGATGCCACTTCTTTATAGCCTCTGTCGGGACGATTGACTCGCTAATTCAGGGCGCGTTCAATTAGCGTTCCGTTCGGTATCGACTATTCGCACAAACGGGGCGTATGGCACCGTGCAGCGCCGCAGGGGTCGCTTTTTCTGGGCAGGGCCGCTTGTATCGGCCCGTCTGTCTGTCCACTTGTTTGCACAGCACGCGGAGCGTTGTTCGGCCGCCCCAGGCGGCTTCGGAATAGGAGTTCGCGTCACTCGAACGGCGCCACTCGGTCGCTTTCGCCCCAGAGTATACAGTACATTCCGGCGTATGTACGTAAGCTCGTATTTCTCGCCGTATTCCGCGTTGTTCTGCTGCTGCTTCACCTCTTTTTTTTCTCTCTCTCTAATTTTCAGCCCCCCGCACTTCCGCCGCTAGCGGTGTGTTCTGCAGCAGGCTGACCACCACAGAGGGAAATGGATATCTCGCCCAGCTGTCCCTTTCGCACGGCGCCCACTGTCGGAAAGGCTCGGACTAAAGGCAACGAACGAAACAAAAAGAGTGGCTGGACAAGTCACTGGGCATTGTGCGCCGCGCGTGTAAAAGCACACCGCGCTTCTATTGTGCAGCCGGCAAAAAGCAGACGGCGAGAGCTTTTCGCTCCTTGTTTGATTTCCGCAGCGCCGAGGAGCTCTGCGCGGAAAAGGGACACGCGCTGGCTGCATTATGAAGAGTCCGCGGAATTACGCCTGCCTCTTTTTTTCTTTTCTCTTTTAGAATTTCGGAGTGTGTCCAGCCTGTTGGAACTGTTGGTCGTGGCCTCGCACACCCAACGCAGGCATGCAGTGCGACGGCGTTTGCGTCGGTTCGGCTCCGCAGCCGAACAATCCGCGTTCAATAAATGCACACAGGGTGACAGAACCCGGTCTACTTGTAGGGGCTGCCGCTGTTAAGCGTCACGTGGAATGTTCATGCATCTCGAAATGGCATATTTGCGAGTGACCCCAATCCGTTCTTCTTCTTCTTCTTCTTCTCCTCCTTCTTCTTCCTGATTATTATTATTATTATTATTATTATTATTATTATTATTATTATTATTATTATTATTATTATTATTATTATTATTATTATTATTATTATTATTTGGGCTTGTAGCCCTCTGTGCTCCAGTACTAAAACCTCGCAGCTGTTCCTGGTTATAATAATGAACATGATTGATTGATTGATGGATTGATTAAAGTGACTCGGCGCCTGCTTGCACAAAAAACTCGGGCATGCGCTTGCTACGATGGGCGAGGCTGTAACGACACTGCACACCCGACTTAGCCCAGTACATCACAGTTTCCGTTATGTTCCGATACACTTTAACAGGCTCAGGTGAAGGCCCGAAAGCTGTTCCATTGTGCGCAGCGGAAACGAAAATACTTAAGAAAGCCCTCTGCTGGTGGTGGTGGTAACACGCATTTATTTTATGCACAAGGAATACACAGACGCCATGTCACGCTTTAGCGAATTTTGGTGTCTAGGGGAGAGAGATTAGGTAACGGGAGTTGGGGAAAGAAGTATGATACATCCAATGGTACATGTAATTGGGAGTGGAATTAAAGGAAATGGTGAAGGCCAGAGTTCTCGACGAAGTTTCGTAGAGCGGCGAGCAGGCGCCGTTCTTCGCTCTGATTCGGGAACGGCTTGGATAAAAAGCCAGTAATTAAGGCTCGGTGGGATTGCCAACCCTCTGTCACAGCTTGTGTGTTGTAAGGCATTACCACAAGAGACAGCAACAGCGGAGGTACGCCGAACAATAACCGAATTGAAAGAAAGCCCAAGATATTGCCGCCTGATATTAAGTATACTCACATTTGGAGTGACGTCCAGGACGAAGACGAACAGATGCCTGAGGGTGAAAGATAGCTCAGCTAAAATATAAGAGCGGTCAAGGGTAGCCCTAAATTTTACTCGCGCACTGCTCTGCGGCTGGTGTGGACTGTCGTCTGTCATGGATGCCTCGGTGTGGTGCGTGAGCTGAAAGACACCCCGTTCATGCCGACCCTCGTTAGCGCGATGTTTTTGTAAGCATGGCGTGACAACTACTTAATTACTCAGCTATAGGATGATGGTGTACCTCGCCTGTAACACCATACAACGCGTTATCGAAAGAGTACACCACCGTGTATTTTAGCTATCATTTCCGCCCATACCTACTACCTTACTGCAGGCGAAATCGATTGCCCTCCTCACGCAGAAACACAGACACTTTGCTTGTTCCAGTAATAGTATACAGTAAAAGCATGTCGCGTGAATAATAAATCATATTTGCGTACGTGCATCGCCGTGCCGCATGTGCGTATCGTTTTCGCCTGTCTCGCATATTGTTTCGCCATCCCCGCCTTCAGCCATGAATACGCGCATCATTTCAGTATCCCAGGATAAAATCACAACAGGAATACCGCAAAAACCTAGCAGAAATTCCTGTTGTACGACAAACAACTTTGTTGTGACCAAGTTTTTGTTACGACACACATCTGTTGTTACCGCACCCATTTCTGTCGTAACGACAAAGTCAATTTTTTTCAACGACCAACATTCCTGTAGTCGAAACAGAACTGCCATTTACGCTACTCTTCTCAATGGGCAATAGCATTCAAACCATGTGCAACTACTGATGGAACGTCAGGATCACGACAAGGCAGGAATTCGGCATGACGGAACATCAAACTCAAGACAGGAATACGACACACAACAGAACATCAGAATCACGCCACGAGAAGAATACGACAAGAGGACAGTACGACACGCGAAAATACGACAAACTACGGACATTTTTCTTGTCATTTTCGACTGGGTTCTCAATCACTTCAGCAATCGAAGCAGCTGTGTACGCGATGCTGACACGCGGGCTAGCCGGGCTAGCCATGCATGTTCGTTTCAATGCGCGTATACAATGCAATGCTGCGGGCCCTGGATAGCGCTTCACCCAATAGTTCACCTCTACAGCGGCCAGCCATGGGCGTGGAAAGTGTAGCACCGGGCTTTTCCTGATGGTAAAGAGAGCGGCTCGGAGGAGAAAGAGGCAGTATATTGTTCCAGCAAAGCACGGAAGCAATGCACCGACACAAACACACATATGAAGGAGTTTCGCGCGGCCAGTCTGCAGGGCCGAAACGTGGTCGCGGAGGCCGCAGCTGCAACAAAATGAGGAATCAATGAACGCGGAGGAGAAGCAAAACGGCAAAACAATTTCCATTAGCTCCTCCGCCTGTTTGTACGTGGCGACGCGGCCAGCGCCAGTCTGTCGGGCCTCGCTACTCATTTCTCGTTCGTTTGTTCTCTTTCGAGCTGCAGTCTCACGTTTCGGTCGTGTTCGGACCAGAATAACCGCGTTCGCGCACTGCGCCGCATCACCGCTTAGTCTACACAAGGCGAGGCTCTTCTCCAAGTGATAAGTCGTGCGAAAGTCAGTGATTCGGCTGGGCTGTCCTTGTAGTGCTAGGTTTAATCAGCTTGCGCATTCACACGGGCCAATGTTAATGCCAATGGTTCTGGGTTGATGATGCGGGTTTTTAGTCTCTCCCTTTTCTCACTGCGGCGACAGTCCTCCTTTGATCTTCCCTTTGTTCTCGGCCAAATGCGGCTGTTCAGTTCGTCCCCCAGCCGACGTGTCGTGATTGGTTGCCGGCGGTAAGCCACCGAGTTATTTTCGCACTGCTCGGTGCTACGCAATTCCCGTTCCTCCTTCTTCGGAAATATTTTCTTTTTCTCTATTGTTACTTCTGCAAAACCGCTTGTTTCCGGTTTTCTATTTTTTTTTTCTTCTTTCCTCGCGGTGCCCTACAAACAAGACGCGCGCATGTTCGTGTTCACGCACAGCCCATATTGAAGCGGGATACGCTGCAACTCGCCCTTGCTCCAAGATGTTTTCAATCAATGCCGCTGTTACAACAAGGACCTCGTTGGTTTTTCTCAGTGCTCTTTTTTTCTGTTCTGGTTCGTCGTCTCGTCGCCGCCCGGCCCCTTTTCGTAGAAGTGACGTCATTCATCACAGACAGTCAAGCGTGGTGTGCCTGGCCGGTACAAGCCTTCGTGTCTGGGTGGTGGCTAAGTTGATTATACTTGAGCTTCGGACGAGCCACCCCCGTTTTTCTTCCTATATCTGTAACTTCTTCGGTGTTCACTGGTTACACGGGAATACAGAGCGGCTTTGCAGTGGTTGTGCCAGCATGCATTGTGTTCAGGGCCGCTGGTAAAACTTTGTTATCTTTCAAGAGCCACCTGCAGATCATCTTTCATGGGTATATTTTGCGCTCACGTACGTGTGTTTTTCCGGCCGTTATTTGCCACTTCTTCTGAGTGACGACATTCATGGGATGTTTCGCGAGAAACAACTTCTGTTTTGCCTCGTTCTCTCCACCCATGTGTGCGTTTCTCTGTCTTCTTGCGTCGTGACTGGCTGAACTAAATATGTGCTACGCATTAATCGTTGTCTCCTAGTGGAAGCGGAATGGCTCCGCCGTTGAAAGCTGTTTCTGTGTTAGCGGGCAGTGCTAATCCTGCGACGATGAACCACTGCCTGTAGTAGAGGTGATGACGAGAGTTGTGACGATTTTAACCCAGAGTTCGCCTGAAGAAAGAACACCGTCTGCAGTTTTCAATTAAATTTTTAAGGAACTATAGCGATGCACTTTTCCGTGCAAAGCTTTGGTTTCCGCTAGCCGTCCAGCATTACGCAAAACAGGGCAAGCGACACAACTTTAGCTTGATCCTCTGAGCTTCCAAACTGGCAAAAGCGTTATTTTCAAAATCAGTGCTCGGCAGCCGATGCCCGTGATATCGGCGGAGAACTCACGGTTCCGGCAATAGACACAGATTCCCGGCGCAACGCTTAGAGAAAGAACCTACCCCTCCCAATGACAACAATTAAAAACATACACCGAGCACGAGAGTTTGTAAAAGAAAATACTCTTCGACTCCCATACGGGAGCATTATGATGAACCCTTCCCATGGTAAATTGTCGCAAGGACGCGGGTTCGATTTCCGGCCGCGGCGGCTGCTTTTCTGATGGAGGCGAAAAGCAAAAGCGCCCGTGTGTACGAGATTTCGGTGCACGTTAAAGATCCCCAGGTGGGCAAAATTAATCCGGAGCCCTCAACTACGGCGCGCCACGTCGCCTGCGTTGCGTCAGCGCGTTTAACCCTATAGTATACAATCGATACAAGAACGCATCACTGAGCCTTCAGTTCCAATTCCCGTCTGATATACGTTAATACAAAGCCCCCGCCCCAACTTCCCGGGGTACATCACCTCCTGCCTCACTGCATTCAGATCACGTTTTATTCGAGGTAAACCGGTGAAACCGGTAAATTATAGTACGGCAAGGGCGCCCTCCCTCCATTGGTTTTCGGTATCTCGAGCCAACTGGTTTTTTGTTGGTAAGTTTTGCCTTCGCCAAGTACGGATAGCGTAGACGTGAATCAACCCTACGATTTCGCCCTCAGCATCGTGTCACCTGAGACACCCTGCGGCGAAGTGGTGTTCGCACTTGCGCTTACTGTGAATGCATTCCGCCTATTTTGATTGGTTCCACCAAAGCCTAAGCGTTTGAGCAGCAGACAGCGTAGGGACAGACCGGCAGGCAAAATCCCCTCCTCCCGGGTTGCGTCGGGCAACAAGCGAGCAGCATGGAAATCCAGCGTTGTCGGTCCTCGCTGGCTGCACGCCGCCTCGCCCGTGCGCGTGCGTGCCACGGCTGACTTATTCCGTTGCCACCGGTAACGGCTGGTTTGTTGTGGCTGGGTTCCATTGCCCCCGCTGCAAGCCGCTTGCAGACGCAAGAGCGACACGCCTGAACTTTCTTTAGTCTCCATGGTGATCCTTTCCTCGAAACTATCGGCCAGCCCAAGACCGGAGGAAAATTAAGGTACGATGACCTGCCTCGGAAAAGGAAACGGAGAAGAGAGAAGAGTTCAAGAGTTGGCGATGCTTGCTCAATGAAGTGCTCGGTCGCATCTAGACTTGATGTTTCAGTACCTTGTTTTTCCGTACGCGAAATAAAATGAATGTAAGCTCACCACCTGCTGATCAATACAACAAGTGCAAGAAATGTTGAAGGCTTGTTGGAGGAAACATTTACGGGACTGAGAAGCGTATGGGCAGCTCTCGAAAAACAATGTCTAGAAGGGTCTGGAATGCATGGCACGAGTCGGCCTCTGATCGTTGAATGCCCTTTCCGCTTGCACTTTTCAAGCAGAAAAAACTCTCACGCCAACGATATATTACCCAGAATTGATTTCCTTCATTGCTGCTGTTCAAGACACATGCAGAAACCGGGCCGCAATAAGCACGCTCTAATCAAATCCAGGTTCGACAAACAGTGATAATTTTTTTAAAAATCTAACCCTCAGTTCGAATTCCGTTGTTACGTTAGTTATTTCGCGCCTTCGTAAATTCAAGGAGCCACCAGCCGCAGTGGCTCAGTTGCTAAGGCGTTGTGCTTCTGAGCGCGAAGACGCGGGTTCGATTCCCGGCCGCGGCGGCCGCTTTTCTGATGGAGGCGAAAAGCAAAAATTACCGTGTGTACGAGACTTCGGCGCATGTTAAAGATCCCCAGGTGTTCAAAATTAATCCTGAGTCCTCCACTACGGCGCGCCTCATCGCCTGCGTTACGTCGGCACGTTAAACCCTACAATCAATCAAATTCAAGGAAGACTCTTCGTCTGGCCGTTGCTTTTCACTGCGAGTTATTGGATTTATTGGTTACAATAGAACACGTGGATGTTTTTCCCCTTCCCAATCACAAAAATGGACCCACTGCGAAAGTTGATTGCGTCTCCGTAATGCTCCTTCCCTGACGCAGTGGCGTGCCGTGCTTGTGGAACCGAAAGTGGTGCTTAGCATTTGATGTCGTGCGCACATCTACGAGGACTCGTAATAAACACCGCTTCCGTGTTGTGTGGCGTGCAGTGCCGAGAAGCCAGCGCTAGATAAGAAGCTAGCTTTCAGAAGCCGCCACATTTTGCACAGTTCGCTGTACTCTACAATACATAGCGGTAGAAGAGCATAAACGAGAAAGACATGCGGATATGCCCTATTACGTAGCGTTTTATTATAACTTCTCATTCAAGTCGCACTGAAGCTTGTATAATTTCGCAAATAGAAAGTTACACAATCTAGCATAGCTTGTTCGATTCCGTGTTTATTAACATAACTTAGTTATGATGATGACTAAGAATGGGAATTTTTAAAGCTGCTGCTGTTTCAAACTGGGAACCCTGTTGCTATTAACGTAAAGCAGCTGCTAGAACTCAGGTTTTCGGTTTGCCAGTCTACCAAAGCCTCATCCCCCATTTTCCCTGTGCAAAGGAATACAAACGAAAAGAAATCAAAAGGGGGCTTGTAGCAACACCGAGAGGCAGAAAGAACTGTCAGTCTCGAACGTTGATTTGAGACGTCACTAATAAAATATTCTTAAATAAGCCGTTAAAGGAGCACTGCGTATAAAACAACCGCAGGGTTTCAACGGGAGAGCTTGAGCTCGTCTGGCTTAGGTAACAAAATACTTCGTCTTAACTGGAAGCGCTGACTTTAAACAGCATCGATTGATTTCTTGATGACAGTAACCGTTTTCTACGCGATTGAACAAAATTGCTATAACTCTCAACGTCAACGCGCTAGTCGTACACTTCGCCTTTCATGGCTTCCCACTCTGTATGTCATGTTCGCTCTAAGAAGTCCACGTAGGGTGTCTTCACCAGAGTGCTCCAGAATGACTTATAGAAGTTGCCTAGTGTACCAATTCGGCAAACGACGTGGCCAAACAGTCAATTTGAGCGAAAACGGGCATCTGCGCTGGAATATTGCGCCATGCAAACCGCCTTGCACGTCTTGGGTGTTGTTTCTGTGGGGTTATGCTGGGCTCCGTCATTCGCCTTACGGGGATTTCTTAGAGTTTAGTTGCCGGACACGATATAAACATGAGACAGTATCCGATAGTTGGATGAGCGGGTGATGTTAGAGCTTCAGTTGGAAGACCTTCATATCGAGGCACCGGCTGATTTACGGCGAAAATGGAATCCAAAGGAAGCGGCCATATTAGCCCTTGTCGGTTAACAAACGACCTTCTAACTGCTAGAACTGCAAGCGAGGCTTACTGACTGGCTGAAACGTGAAATAGTCTGGAGCATCGGTGTGGCGAGGCGATGATGCGCAGCAAGGATGAAGCTAGTTGGAGCCTGCATGCCTTGCGACCATGGGCGTCCGCAAGGGGGGGCAAGGGGGGGCAACTGCCCCCCCCCCCTTGAAAATTCAGATATTTTTATGCACTACAAAAGGCTGCACAGCTTGGTTGGCCCATCATTAAAACTTTGCTCTGAAGGACGGAAGAAAGGAGAGAACGACACCGAAGTTTTCTCATTTGTCCCGTCCTTTAGCGCAGATTTTTTTTAATTATGCACGTGAACCGACTAGCGCAACAATCCACACTACTCAAATTATTAGCACATTCAGGTCCCGCGTATCCGTATGGAACGCCCTTCAGGACTGCGGTCAACATTGCACTTTAGACACTGACTAACATTGCCGGTCATATGACGGCAGTGAAACAGACTGCCTATGCTGGCTATTGAAGATAGCGAACAATTCTGAAAGGTTTGACGTTTTTTTTTTTTTTTTGTTGTTTTTCTAAACTCTAAATTTATGCAGTCTTACCGCAAGAACTTCAGTTTTCGGACAAAGGTGCAGCTATATCTAGCAAAAAATCTTCACCGCTACACCTAGTAGGGAGAGTGTAACATCCTCCCGTGCCGTCCCATCACCTTGTACACCCTTTCCTTCGAAATTGCGAAATGTCGGCACCACCCAAGCCCCGAAACAAAACCTATAAATCAGCCCCTCAAAACGCTTGTACGCCTTTACTGCATTGAAAGCCAGGGAGGCGAGTAGTATATTGCGTGAGCCATTTCAACAGACTTCATCACACATATCATCTCGCAATTTGCGCAGAAAAACACGAGGCGTCTGCAGCTGCTATTCAAGGAAGATTGACGGAGTGCAGTTCTATGTGTGTGAATGTATTGTACTGTGTGCTGGTGATCAGTGGGCGTGAATCGAGAACCCTCACGCAGCGAGACTGGCCACTCTTCTTTACAAAGTGACAGTAACTTTTCGCATTTTCTTTAACTTTATTTCTTTGTTCGGTGATAAAATCCAATGTATATCCTCCAAGTCTGGTTCTAATTCGCTGTTTGTACTTTTTGTAACCACAAATAGCGCCTTTTTAGTGCTATCCAACCGTACCTCCCGCCCACCCCCCCCTTCCCGTTTATGGATGCCCCCCCTTGCAAAAAGTTCTGCGGACGCCCTTGCTTGCGACCACTAGGCGGGCGTTTGTCGAGGCATCCTCACGAACAGGGCGTCACGCCGGGCGAGCTTGTTATACGGCGGCCAGAGCGGTACAGCCGGAGATGTTGCGTGTTCACCCGATATCGACGTATGGATTCCTGCCCCCCGCCAACGCACGAGGCTGCCACCGTTGCGTGCTGGTCGGCCGGGAACCCGACTGGGATTACCTGCGGCTCCTTCCTTCGATTATTCGGCACCAAGATTGAGCGGTTGCGCCGACCGTCGAGAGGGGCCCTTCTTCGCTTGCAGCCGGGAAGGGAGCAAGATTTGTACCGCAGGCACGCTCTCCGTCAAACATTCTCTCGTCCGCTCGCCTTACATGTGGCGCCAAAGCAGGAGGGGAGCAACGAGCGCGTTGGCAACACCAATGGTAAACTGGCCAAGTGACAGCAAGAAGGCGACGCTCACCAGCATGAACATTTGAGAATCATGTCGAGCACTACGTGTTCGCGTACCTTGAGCGAGAAGCAAGCTGTACACTTTACGCAGGCCTCGAAGCAGACGCCACTCGGACCGTGATCACTCCGTCTGCAGGAGAAGCAGTTGGTTCGTCCAATGCTGTGACGTATGAGCAGGACATGATTTCGCAGGGGTGTTCGATCTCCCACTGAAGACGAAGCAGCTACCACGCCAGCAATTTTCTGAGGTCCTCACCAGAGAGGACCTCAGGCTCGCGGCGTTCTCTTCGGTGGCCTTCGATATATTACAGGCCGGGGAGTGTCCTCCTTTTCTCCGCAACGTGGAGGCGCCTATTTCCGGTCTGGTGCCACAAAAAAGCAGGCATGAGTGCCTGCTCGCAAGCAAGCGCTCGGGCTGGCAGGGCGTTTTTGAAGCAATAAACGTTTGTAGTCGAGTGGTCCCGTTGAAAGTGTCCCGTTGAAAGGGAAGTATTGAGCTCATCACTCAGACTCCGCGCGCAGTCAAAACACAAAAGAAACGGCAAAACTGTGCCTACGGGTTCAGTCATAGAAGATGTTCGTACACAGCGATGACGACGGCGGAAATGGGAGAAATTAGCTGCGAAGTTGACCAGTGACAGCCGATCGGGCAGTCATTGCCCCAATGACGTCGCTTAGGCCATGCAAGGGGTGCATAATGAGGAGAACTGAAGAGAGCGTGGTTGGTTTTTTCGCGTCTTTCACGGCGATTTGCGCGCTCACCGCTTCACGTGCACGTGTAATATTTGGCTCAGGTATTCCTGGCAGTGTAATCTAAGCGTCGCGCACGTTTACTTGCACTGCTCAAAGAGTGTTGCAGGGTCCCTTTAACTTCGGCAACAGCCGTCACTCACAGGCTCCCGGCCACCATGCAGCCGCCAAGCTCCGCCTTGTTGATAGATGCCGAAGCTCGGGGTGGCCTCACCGCGACACAGGGAACTTCCCCGCAATGCACAATGTGCAATGCAAAACACATAAGGCGACGGCGAAGCAGTTCGCGCTGAATTGTAACAACACCCTCAAACAGAGAACGCATTCAGCGAGAACGCAAAGTGCGTTCTCACTAAATGTTGTCGAAGCTTGTGCCACATGCGGCTATGTATGTCTCTGTGTATGTTCACGGCCTCCGCGATCAGAAACGGCGCAGCGATGGAGCTGATCGCGGAGGCCGTGGTATGTAGGTATGTAGGAGTGTATGACGCCGCGTGGCTTGTGTGGCGCTGCGAGCTCTTGTCTTCGTGTGGTCGTGTTGTACAAAGAGACGTATCTGTGCTTACGCTAGACGCCGCATTTTAGATATCTAGGGCGGGCTTTTGTAATAAACGGCGTTTGCGCCGGTTGGTCTTTCCTCTTTTTTGCGCACCAGTCCCGCAAAGGTATTTCCAACGGGTTTACTTTTAACCTTCTCCAAACGGAGGTGTACCGATTCATTCATTCATTCATTCATTCATTCATTCATTCATTCATTCATTCATTCATTCATTCATTTATCAGTTTTTAGTTGCCTCAATGGAAGAGTGGAATCTTCATCTGGGCCCTCTGCAACAATTCTAGTGCCCGGATCCTTACAGCCCTGACATTTAAGAAAGAAATATAATGGGACAGGAAGAAAAAAATGTGGCTGGGGACCTTGCGGCACAACAACACGACGATGACCTGGCCAGGTATTCCGTGACCACCTTATTATTGCTTACAAGCGCTCCGCGCGAAATATGAGAAGTTCCAATCAGGAACCAACATATATATAGAAAAAAACACCAGGCTCCTTCCGTTCCGACAAGGAAAAAGCTACCTTCGACGTATGAGGGAAAACATGGCATTCGCACGCGGGAATCGGGCGAAGCTGGCGGGGCCTGTACAAACATTTCGTGACGAACCAGCGCAGCCATGACGTCGTGCGTGAGCTGGCATTGCTTCGTCGTCGCCGGCAATTCAACCTCGAAGTCGTGTCATGCACTGCGACCGCCACCAACCCTGCCGGAGTATGCAGCTGCAACCGAACACGAAGCCGGATGCGTGTCATTCATATTAAGCCATCAGTCAGCGCGGACGCGTCATCACCGGTGCGTTGCGTTGGACGAGAAGGATGGGAGAGGTCTTCAACGCATGAAAGTCAGGATCATGTTTGGGGTGGCGACGGGGCTTACGTTTCTATTGTTTCCTGCAGGCAGCCGCGCAGAGGGCAGAAAACAAGTCGTGCTCGTGTCGTGTGAGCAGTGGTGTTTTTCGTTTTGTCTGTTTGTATTTCGCGCGCTTTTCTTCCCGCCATTATACGTGCCTTGCGTAGTTTTTTTTTTTTTTTCTTGAGCGCAAGATTAAAAAAAAAACATATTCGCGATGGTATGGGTGCTGCACTGGCATACCACGTGGACGATAACGCCTCTATACGCCTCGAGCGCGGCCTGTAGGGGCGCCACTGAAATCCCCCTAGCGGCCCGTTTCGAAAGCAGGCGCGGGAGTCGGCGTCCCGCTCCCCAGTGCCGCAGCTACTTTTGCGGCATGTCCACGTCTGAGATTTACCGTGTGCGGGCGTTTGAAATCCATGTTTATGTGGAGCAGTCACTCTGTTCGCAAATGCGATGTGTTTTCGAGAGTGTAAATGTTTCTGACGCGATCTTAGTGTGGCATATTCGGTCTGCATAAGCGACAGGTGTGTGTCACAGGCCAGCGTCGCGGAACCGGCGTGTGATGGAGCCGATTGTAGTTACACTGACCTGAATTTACTAGCAGTGTCTCTGTAACCACCGGTTCCTCAGATGCTCATGCTACGGCTATACGGTATACGATTTAAATTGGTTTTGTGAGCTTACATAATCAGCGGGGCACTCATACCTAACAGCACGCCAGTTACGTTTGCCAATATTATACTTCAGATAATGATCACCACCATTTACAAGCCAGTCTGTGTTAATTTCTGGACTATTCAACAAAAGTACGATGGACAATGCATAATTATACTCGGGAATCAGCACACGGCAAAGACTTCTTGTCGTGAGGTGAGCGCCCGCAAACATTCATCTGCTCCTCTGCGAGCAGCGCGGAGACGGGCTTAGAATAGAATCCGCGTCCGCGACTAATGCTTCTTCGAAATATCGTCATATGGCACAGGGAGCCTGCAGAATAAAGCAGAAACTGAAATCAGAGGGCCTTATCACATACCACTCTTATACAACGACACCTTTCATCGCTTGTTGAACAGCCTACCCTGTATACTTCCAAAAATGCGGCCGCCGTATGATCAGCTGTTCGTTGAAGTAGAAAAACAAAAGGAAAGTAAACGCGAGATGTGTGTGTGTGTGTGTGTGTGTGTGTGTGTGTGCGCGCGCGCGCGCACGCGTGCGTGCGTGCGTGTGTGTGTGTGTGTGTGTGTGTGATTACTAAAACGTTCATTCGCGAAATAGCAGTGCATTTCGCGAATGGTACCTGGCTTAAGTTTCGATTAACGTCTTTAGCATGTGAAAAGCTGCACTGTTTTTTTTTTATTTCTGTTAGAGAATTATGTTTCATAATTCCGCACTTGCACAGCATTTATATTTCCGTGGTTTCATTAACTTTCCTTGGTGTGTGGGCACATATTTAACGACGCACAGCTAAGCTTGGAATATACTTAACATTTTCGCATGGTTTGTATGCTTATAAAACGCATAAGTTATTGTCCGGGATTAGGTAATCACATCCCGAAACATATTTTTCTGCGACGTATATATTCGAAGCGAAGCCGCATTCGTTGTCGACGCTGCAAAATGAAGCCAACCTTGCATTGTGCCAGTATCAGGTCTAAACAAGGCGACAGTAGAATTCATTTGTGCCTGATGTTTTGGGGGTGACAGGGGCGATATGTTGCTACCGTCGCCGACGCCCGGAAGAGCGCCGACGAAGCGCGCAGCACCGCGTTCACCGCGTCTCCGGGTAGCTCTTGCAGGCGATCCCGTATTCTACGAAGACACAGCTGCTTTTTAAGTGACTTAAACACACTCTTTGACTATAGACGTCACATAACAAGTTTTTTTCAGGGCGCGGAAAGGCGAAAAGAAGCGAAACAGAGCCTAAACACTGCATGCGGCCCTATCAGCCACGCAGCGCAAATCCCGTCAACGCCGCGGAGAAGCGGCGGCAGGCGGCGCAGCGATCACGAAGCTCGAGGCGTATACGGAGCAATCGTACTGCTTCATTCGGCAATTGCATCAACGTAATCTTATACAGTAGCTTCACTTCAAGCAATGATAGTGGTGGAACCACTTCTGTGAGAGGGAAAACCAAAAATCCAGTGAGTGGATGACCAGTTAAATGCGACACAGCCATATCTAGAATGGCTCTGGTCTGTGCTAGTTGGTACATCTTCGATGGGAATCAGCTTGAATAACACGAACACAAAAGGAAGAGGGGGATACGCGACACACTGCCATATCTATAGTTCGCAGTTTAATAGCGATATTGTTCGAATAAAGTTTTACGCGATTAATAAATTCTGCACTGCAACAGAGCTTCGTTGGTTGGTTGTAGTTCACCAACGAAGTAGCTCAAGCTCCTTTGTTCTCAAACTATCCAAAGAACATGAATTCCTTTAGCGCCAGCTGCTGGGTGTGTTACGCAATAACTTTCAACTAAAGCGCCCGGAATACCAAAAAAGAAAGTTCCTGGAATAGCTGGAACGCAAAGTTTTCGCGAAGTATATGAAAGACGAGAGAACTTCCCCAGCGGTTTCCAACTCGCTGCTCCATTCACCGCTTCCCTCTTGTTTCGTTTCTGGGGCTCTTGCCCAACTTGCGTCCTTCTTTGGACTTTTTCCTCGAATCTAGTCACTATTGGACGATCGATGCCTGCTTCTTGCCACCGTGGGAGTTTGGACGTAGGAGCAACGCGGGCCGGCGCCCTCCTCCGCCTTCTCCACTCGCGGCGCCCATCCTCCCCGTCACCAGATTCGCATTAGCTCATCGGATTTGGCCGAGTCTTTCCTGCCCTCCCTTCTTCTTTTGCCCCCGTCACGTCTCCGACGTCTCTCCCCGCAACCAGGGCCGCCGATGTTGCAGCAGCAGCCGTCCGCTTCTCCCCCTTGAAGCCGGCAAGAAAGAGAACCCTTTGGTCTCCCGTGGCCTCGTGGTGGCTGGATTGTCGTTGTTTTTCTGCCCCACAACGTCCCGATGCTCTCCGTCCCGGCCACCTCAGTCTCTTCCTGCTTAGTGCATCAAAAGGAGCGCCGCGTCGCATCCTCACCCCCGACCGCGGAGACGATATATGAGCAAATCTTGGCGTTCCTTGTTTTTTGTATGTTTCCTACATCTTCGTATGCGGAATCCTAATTTTAGACAGTCGCCGGTAGTTGTGTCAGGCCTGGCGTCCCCCAGAGATGCATACAAGCAACCATCTTCGACTTTATCCAGGCAAATGCTTGGTTACAACATTTATCACAAAGAAGTCCCTGGGGCGTCTAGCCATTCCTTTTTCGGAATTTCATGATGTTTGGAGTGCGTATAACCGCACGATAGACCTGTCAGCGTTCTCTAGCTCGTGTTTCTCTCTCTCTCTCTCTCTCTCTACTATATATATATATATATAGGTGTGTATGTATGCATGCATGCATGCATGCGTGCGACATTTAAAAACTCTGCCAGAAAACTTGGAATATTGGATATAAAGATGTTTCGCGAACTGTATAGACCCCCTGATATTACAGCTTTTCTGTCATGTCTCGCATATTCACGGCACCGTGTTTCTGAAGCAGCCGTGTTGGAGGCCGTGGCTGCAGCGGCAACTATTTTCTCTCACGCGAGTATGAAAAGCTGGCGCGTATACGAAAAGTGCACCTGCCGTGGGCAACGAAGGCTCTCGTTTTGTTTTACTTTCAGGGCAGACGTTATTACTATACGTGATTGATATTACTGGTACTTGTGATACGTAATCTACAAACTGGTTCAGATCAATCTTTTCGTTGAAGATTGCGGGGTTGTTTAGTTTTGTTTAATGCTAACCTGTATAACATTTCTGCGCAGTGTGAAACCGGGAGTCAAGAGCCGACAAAGGAATTTCTCTCGGTCTTCTTTGTAAGATTTTCACTGTACGTTCCAATGAATGAACAAAATGGTAATTTCCGATTGCAGAACACTTTCGAAACTAAGTCACTAACTTAAGTTGCCAAGTATACTCGGGGTCACTGTACTATACTGACGCGTGTGATCGTCCCGTAAGTTTTGTTTGCTGAGACTCAAGTTAGAGGATCGACTCTTACAACTGGTTGCCGATGTTTATCAAGAACAACAAAAAAAAAACTATCACAGTGCACTGTCGTGTAGAATTGAAATACGAACAATGGTGCGCGCGGGTTTCAGTACATGCTGCGCTCCCTGGCGACGGGGCGTGTATACACAGCAGTGATAAGGTTGGGAAAGCCCTGTTAACTTATTCTTACTGCGCAGGCACAGCCGCCCCTCACTTAGAATGCGGATGGATCATATACTAAATACCACGCGCACCGTTGTTCGTATTTCAATTTATCACGATAGTACGTCTCTTATACGTCCGGCATTCAAATACGTATTGGAAATCTCAGGACCTGATACGAAAACTATCACAAACCTTTATACAAACGCTTGCGATGGTACAGCGCAAAGCCGTTCGTTTTATTTCCCTAAGCCCCGTATAGATCTGACTCACCTACTAACCGCTTGAAAGAGCGCGGTATGTCGATATTTGCACTGCTATCCATCAATGCAACCTGAGCTCACGCCACCCACCACCACTGTTCCCACCACTTTGGTTTTGTGGCAGCAGTTCAAATGCCCATTATGCAAGCAGGAATTAATTGGAGCAAGTTCAGTGCATTAAAATCGTAAACACGACCTGTGTTTCGAGCTATGCCTCAGCAGAAGCAGTTCGACATCAAAGTCATTCCATGGCTCTTAACCCGCGGTGGCCCTGAGGTGTGCAATCTGAGTAAAACACGCTGGTTCCTTTCTTACTGGTCTAGCACGAAGGGAAGAAGGTGCCGTATTGCTGCGATGGCAAAGCTTGTCGGGCTGCTTGCTGTTCGAGTAGTCTGCTAGGGTTTGCAACTCAATATTACGAAACCGCCCAAAAGTATTCAAAGCCTTTCCGTTAGTGTTACCCATTAAAGGCGGCCGGGTCGACCGTAGTGTGCAGCTGGTGAAGCTTTTACACGAATGCATTAATCGAATACAAAGAAAAAATCAGGGAAGCTTGCACTCATGCGCAAGACTTGAATGGCGGAGCTGTTGTGAGTGAGCATTGCCGGATATATAGTTAAGTTTCAGTATCATTGTTGATTTGCATGCTTACGGTGCTAGTAATCGCCGTCATAGGCATCGAAGAGGTCATCGTCTTCTTCGCGGCGAGTGTTGGATGCAAAGTAATCCTCAGAATTGTAGACTTCGAGCTCTTCGTCATCGACTCGAGGCACTGTTAGCGGGATCTCCAGGCCGTCTCGAGAAGGAGTGGCACTCTCGTAGCCATGTCTCCATTTATCCATAATGGCTTCTAGAGAATGCGGTGGCCCTCGGTGACCTCTCCCAAGCGGGGTGGCTTTTCTACTTTAGCATTAGCGCTAGAGTTTTTCTTGTTTTTTACATGCGCGGTAGCGCTTGACAACACGCTGGAGTATTTTTTGTTGCTGTTGTTATAGCCACTGCGCTAGCCGGTGTTGGGTACGGGAAGGCCGACGCGTTCCGCACTCCGTCGCCTCCGACATACGTTTGGTAGCGTGGTGTGAAGCGACCGGCCAGCCGCTGTTGCAACCGTGAAGAAGTTCAGAAGCCGTAGGCTAAAGTAACTGTTTACTTCATAGCGAGAGGTGAGCCGAAGACAAAGAACAACGCCCCGACGGGCGAGGTAACAGTACAGGACTCGAGCAGAGTGACAGCAATGATTCACTGCTCAAACAGGAATGAGTTATAGCGTTTGAGGCCAAAAGCACCAACGGTCAAAACAGCGTTTCCTCTAGATGTGCACACGCCACGAACGTCACAGACACACACCACACTCTTTCCAGAGTTCGTGAGCAGTCGGTAGTAGCGGCGCAGGCTGAGTCCGAGAGAGGAGCGGGAGAAGTTTCTGCAGCGGACGCGGGGCTTCTGTGTCCTTGGGGCAAGCCTCCACGTGTTGCGCCGGCACGCCATTGAATGTTGAAAAGTGTCGCGAACTGGGCCAGTTGGTACAGATTCATAGTGGTGAAACAGCGCGCAAAAAAAAAAAAAAAACCAGGACAACATTGAATGTTGATCGCACCGATAGATAGGCGCCAGAGATCCTAGGCTTGTCGAGACGTGAAAGCATGAGTCACCGGCACGGGGGGGGGGGGGGGTCGCTTTAAATGCGCACGTATGGGAGGCTTCGCCGCACAGCCGAGGAGTGTTGCAGGATTGCAGGAAAGTACGGCGGCGGGCTGATTCATAACACCGGGGACTCGGCGGTCACCGCGAATCGCGCGCTCACGAGGGCTCGGCATTTTCTCGCTCCTCAAAGTTTTTGTAAGTTCTTTCTTTTTTTTTTCTTTTTTGCCAAAGCCCCTGCTCGTGCCGGGGACGCTCGCCGGTCGCCGCGAGGCGCGGGCTCATGAGCGCTCGGCATTTTCTTTGTATTTTTTCCTAAAACGGCGAACTTACGGCCAAAACAACAGCCCAACACCAGTCGAGACACAACAAATTGCGAAGCCTTCGCGAATTTGTAGCAGAACGACACTATGAATTATGGGATCGTGCATACACGTCCGAGGAGAAGCTGAGTCTGTCGTAGAAGCTGCACGAGTTCCCGCATGGGTCGTTCTCTAGTGAAGTGTAACTGATTAAGGCGGGCTTCTGGGCAAATTGGTATTGTGTGGTTGAGAAGTAAAGTGCAAAAATTACACTAGCAAAAATTACACAAGCGCTTGTCTCTGTTGCCCTCCTTCGCCCTTTATGTAATTTTTGCGCTTTACTCGTCAGCTAGTCAAGTTCTGAATGTGGCGGGCGCCATGCACGTTTCCCGCGTTTCCCGCTTATAAGCGGGAAACGCGGCTTCCCGGGCAGCACAATGCTTACGGAGTCCCTTTCTTGCAGCGTTTGGGCGGCTCTTCAGCTGCGTGCGGTATTCGGCGGCTGTTCTTGCCATATTCCGACGCACTCTCTCGTGAGTACACTCATCTGTACTCAAACTCGCGAGTGAGTGCGATGATGAGCGAGTACCCAGCTAGATTTTTTAAAAAAGTGAGTGCGATGACGAGTGAGTACAGACGTGATTACAGTATTCGTGAGTGCAGTACTCATGAGCATAATTACTAATGAGCACTCACTCATGAGTACAGTACTCATGATGATGAGTACCACTCATACTCACCAGTACTACTCCTACTCATGAGTACTACTCATACGCGCGAGTACTTATACTCATGAGTAATGCACTCACGAGTAATGTAATAATGAGTACTGTGATCGCGAATACAGCCCTCGTGAGTGCATGCATGCACTCGGGAGTAAATGCACTCGGGAGGTTCTTGCACGGCACCAACGGCACGGCACCACCTGACTCGTGCTTTCCGGTAGCATAACAGTGCTGGGAAGGCTCGGCGCACTTGCTTTCGTGCTTCTCAAGTATGGCCGATGTGAACAGCTTCCTCGGACGACGCACTTTGACAGGAATCAAGCTATACTGGGGAGACTTGCGTGACGTATTTCTATTCAGGAACGGATTTTTTTTTTCTCCCCCGCCTTACCCTTTTCCTTCACCATCCCACCCACTTCCCCTCCTACCACCCCTGCACTCCCTCTTTCCTCCGTTTGAAGCTGAAATTTTTCTCCTCTTCCCCTCTCCTTCCATGCCCCCCCGCCAACCACCCACTCTGCTAAATATGAAGGTAAATGTGCCGGCACCGATTATTCTTTTATGCCTCCTTCGTAAAACGGTTATAAACGCCGTGGAATCGTGAAGGACGCGTCGGAATGAAATCCGGGTCAGTTGAACACACGCAACTCAAATTTTGAGATGGCTTTTGGTGTTTTGGGTGTTTAGTCTTTGCAAACTTCGGCATGCAGCAATCTCAAATGCGATTGCTGCGTCCGAAGTTTGTACCCTGGAAGTTTGTACGTAGGCTGCAGTTAAAAGGGAGAGAAAATTATTGCAGTTTTAAACTCTATCGCTATGTGGAGAAACCAGCTTGGGTAAAAAGAGTCTCTTTCTGGCAGCGGTGTTCCACTTCGTCATTCCCCTCTTTACGGCAGTGAGGAGCGATTCAATTCTGCAACAAAGTGTGCGCAATCACGAATGCATTGCGTCCTGCAACGAGTTACATTCTAAACGTTCTTCGTAACTTCTTTCTTGAGAAGATAAAACAACCATATCTCGGTAAGTTGTGTATGTAAGCTGTGAATGAACCTAATGAAATGTAATGAAATAAATGAAATGAAATAGACCTAATCGAACAATGTAAGACAAATAATGTTGATTTGATTTTTTGAAAAAAAAAATGCTATATTCGGGTGAGTTAGGCTACACCAACATTTCATTCCCAGAGGCGCTTTCGTGCACGTTCCGCGTAACACAAGAAGTACTGACGAGAAGCTAACACGCGAGCAATCCGGCATAGCAACGGAGTGCGTTAACCAATTATATATACGCTTCGGCGGCGGGTAACCTTTTCGTGCGTCTAGCCTCCACATGCAGTACGTATACGAAGCATGTAGACACAGCACATTACATCTTCCAGTAACGCATCTTATACATGCGTATGGAGAGAATGTATTCACGTACCGTCGATGATGCCAGCCCTCTCTAAATATTTACCGACGCTTCTCAAATGGTTTGGGAAATCCACCACATTGTGTGCGTTGTACGGTAATAATTGTCGTTGGAAACCACTCTCCCTCTTCTAATCAGAACGCATGTTGGTCGGCAGCAAGTTTATCAGACTTTTTTCTCCTTTTCCTTCTGATATATAGCTCTTAATCTGGCTTGCTTGATGGCGCACGAAAAAGCAAGCGCTAAGAAAAACCACGGCCAATAGAAACCAAAGTAAACCAACGGAAGGGCCAATCTCCCGTCTATAGGAGTGTAAATAAGACAGCACGTCACCCGCCTTACCGTGACCACGCGGCCTGACCGACCTAACCAACCGCCGAGGTCTCGAGGGCCCACACTCGCGTGGGCTCTGGTTACGTCGGTCTCTGAGCGCGCTGGGCGCGAACGGGACTGCAGCTTGTGTACGCTCGCCTCTGACCCCTCCCTCCTCGCTATGCGTCTCTCTTGGGCTTCGTGGCCGCAGCAAGAGCGTTTGACCGGCGGCGGCGGCGGCGGCAGCGCGGCCACATCAGATTGCCGAACAGCCACAAAAGGGTCACCTCGATTCGACCCCTCGATTGCAGCGGCAAGCGCAGCCCCCGCGAGGCTTAATCCCGCGTGTCTGCACATATCAGACCAGGAAGAGAACCTTCGAGTTTAAACTGGCTCGGCGATACGGGAACTTGCGAAGGGCTTGTACTTGAACTATAGTTGCGCTATTGTTTATAGCGGTCCCTATATACTCACCTTGCCTGTTGTGCTCCATATCATGCATTCCTTGATGGTTCTTTTTATATCTTCCTCTCGTGCCAGCTTCTTTCAGTATACCAGTCTTCTACATTCCTACATTTATTGTTTGTGTTCCTTTAGTATTTCGTAGGCGGACTGGCTTTTTTTCATTCTTGTCTGGACACACTATCAGTTCTGGTCACACCTACACTGACGCTGTTGTAAATGGATCGAATGCGTGTTGTTCAATGAACACGTACCTCCTCGTGCCATGTCTGCTTTAGAGCTTGGCGCAGAACAGACAGGTCGGCTTTAGATGTACTGCCTCGCGATACTTAGTGTGCGTGTGTTGTAAAAGTGTGTGCACAATGGGCCGCCATTGTGTGGCCCAGCCCTGCACGGACTCGACTTCCTGCAGCCTAAATAAGCTACGCTTTATTCTGATTTAGGGCCACTAGGCTCGACGATGGTGGCAGGCATTTCATTCCGGCCCCAGTAGGGGCTTTTTGACGGGGCGCCCGGATTTATAACCACTCGGCTGTAAAGTTCATACCGACTGACTAAAAGTTCGGCTCTAAAGCCTTGAGAGCTTGTCACCATCGTAGACATCATAAACAACGCACCTCGCGCAAGGAGAACATCCCTCCGATTGCTATAGAAATTTATTTGCTGCATTGCGAGGGGTACCCTTACGGCAAATGGTGACCGACTGCTTTGTGTATCTCATTCGTTCGTATTCCTGGTACAACCTAAAGACATGCTGCCGAGACAATTTTTATTGCGCTGCGGTTCGTAGAGTTTAGGCATCCTGCAGTCAAGCCACATAGATTGTCGCGCGTTAAATTCGAAGTCACTTTAACGGTCGAGCAAGAAAGAAAGTAAGGACGACCACGGTATTAAAACAACGGCGAAGATTCCAGCCAACATATGTAAATCTGAGACTTATAACATTGTATACGCCGGGCCTTTATCGGCCTGCAGATGCTGCGTAGCTTCTGGGGAAACAAATTAAATTGGAATTACTAAGCTTTCCATTACAAGTTGCCAAACATCAATTCGTTTGTTTTCAGCGAGTGTAAACAGCATAGGCGTACGCACCAAACTGCAAAGCATCAGATGAGATGAAAGCGCCGGGTAAAAAAGAGCGATTTCTCCGAACAAGAAAGATAATTGGTTTTGGGAGATGATTTTTCCTTTCCCCGTCGAATACGATTACAGTGCACACTAGCTCCTTCATCCGCGCTTTTGTGAGCACATGGTTGTTGCTTATGTATATATATTTCTTATCCCCTTCCGTGCCGCTGTAATAACGGGAATGCATGGCGATGGGTCCCGCTTCCTTCAGCGCGGGTCAAAAGGGCGCTCCTTTATCGCGACGTTCGCTCCTGCGGTGGCCCGGAAGACGGATTGTGATCTCGGGTTGCTCGGGGGTCAGTCGGCGTACCTGAGCGCCCGAAGATGATGGCCGATTCGGCTACGCCTTCTTTCTGGGCTTGGCCGGCTCCGTGAGAACTGGGGCTCGGCCGCGGATTTTTCGCTCGGGCCATAAACGGAGGCAAAAACGAAAAGTTGATCGGGTGGCCTTGTTGATAACAGATGAACGCTTTGTGGTCTTGAGTAAATGTTTGAGGCGTAAACGTTTCATTGGCGGTCGTGCTTCCGGGTGTCAAGAGGCGCTGAAAACGAAAAGCTCTTTTTTGAGGATGTTGCCTGGTATATATATTACGGGAGGAAAATTTAAAAGGGAAAAACCGTAACAGAGCCCGGGGGCCAAGTTGAAAATCAACTGCTCCCCTGGCAGAGACTGTTGGATCCGCAGCTCATGACCTGTGGAATTTATTGAAGTCCGTGATACGTGAGACACACTGTGTATCGTTACTCGCGGCGAACAAAAAATAGCTGCACCAACATGAAGCATTCAGGCTTCGCAAAATACGAAAAGCATTGTCGTGACTTACTATTCCAAATGTCCAGGAAGTTTTCTTGACAGGCTTTAAGGCATCATCTTTCTCAAGTTGACGTAGCACGCCACCCTTGTTCCCTGTGAGCGCTGTTTAAAGGGACCCTGCAACACTTTTTTCAACGTTTTTTTTTTGAAATCTTAAATGCTTACAGAAAGTAGTAAACCAGTGCTGCGCCTACGAGACCCTCCGCCCTCTACCAAGCCTGTTGGCAGAACTTACTGCAATTCGGGATGGTCTCCAAGCGCTTGCATCGACAGTAACTACCGGCGTGAAACTGGAAATTTACACGGACTCAACGACAGCGATACGTGATCTACGTCGCGTTGCGCGTAGCACCAGCATGTCGGCACGTATTCACGCGATCCTGGACATATACCCATGCCCTGTGCGTGTTTTGTGGGTTCGCCGGGACATGCTTATTGTTCACATAGCAACGGATCGCGCCTGTCGCCGTATAGACCTTCCACGGCCGCTACCACTTCTTCTGGTGTCCACCCTAAAAGAACTGCTGGTGGAAAAGGAGAACCTCCGCCGCGCCGCGCGTGCTTTACTTCCTCCGCGTGCAACTGACCTCCCCAGTGGGCTCGCTCACTGGGAGAAGGTCCTGCTGCGGAGGCTTCGAGTTGGGGTGGCCTTATCCCCAGCAGTGACCCACGCTTGGCCTGCCCGCTATCACGCACCGTTTGCGGACAGCTGTCCCGTTTGTACGTTACCTGCGCCCGAAGCCGACCCGAGCCACCTTCTATGGACCTGCCCTGCCCTTCAAACCTCTCGCCTGCAACGCCTCCGGGGCACAGGGCTCCATCCTGGGAGAATCACTGATCTACAGCGGTGGATATGGGGCCCTCAGTACCGTTCTCTGGTGACGTTTCTGCGTGAAACAAATGTGATGTTGTACCTATAACTGTCATGCCGTAAGGCAAACTCTCGCAAAAAAAAGTTAGGGAATCGCAAAGCACCTCAGCCAAAACTTACTGCTCTATGCCCATCAAATAACTTGTAAACTCGTTCAAATTATTTTTCTCTCTTTCCCGGTCTTGACGTTCTTCGACGGCTCGAATTACGTCACTAAGGCCATGTAGCGGCTGTTGGCCGGTTCTCCTTCTGTTGCAGCAATGAACGCTTTTCGATAACAACTTAAAAAAAAAAAGCCACAAGAACACAGCAGAAATGTAAGGCGTATCTGGTGCGACGAGCAAATCACGCAGTGCCGCTCCGTCGTGGCGATAACTGTAGTTTTCGCAGTGCTTCCAGACGCGAAGGAAAGAGTGAAAGCGTTTATCGAAAGTGTTGCAGGGTCCCTTTAACTTATTCGGGATTATTCATAGTCGCGTAATCGACAGAGAAGCACGCGCCACGTTCTCAGCATGTACAGAGAGCGCTATCCAGCCAATGCCTGCAATCCATGCTAATATGCAAGTTTATTGCGGGTCGAAGTTGCCGAAGATTCTGTTTTAATTAAGTCGACCTAATGTTATCCTAGTTTTTCTCCGTGCTCCCAATTTTTCTACATGCGACTGAGCTCATTCAGTAAAGGACAGGCCATTCAGTCGATTGAGGTGAGGACAGCTGGGTTCCACTTCATGAAGTTCATTGTGATACCACCACGTAAAGATCGCCCGTAGCTATTTGTTTTCAATTCATTCACCTGTATTTGTTTGCAATGCCTGATAAACCTAATATCTGGATTAGTTTGCCTAAAGTAACTTCGAATTGACTTCGCGTAAAAACGTGGCGGTCAGCTGCAAGACGAGAAGCGCTGACGGACAACCCGTGGCACGGTAGTGGTGGCCCATAAAAAAGGCGCATACCCTGTGCCCACTTAGGGGGATTGGCCAAGAAGATGAATTGCTTTGTTTGTGGAAATCAATTAGATAAGACAAAATAAGGGAGCAGAATAAAGGATTTAGTCTGATGACAAAGGCAAAAAGAAAGAGGGGAGGAGTGGGACAACACGTGTAATAGGCACGTGAATTTTTCTCCCTCTATGTTTTTGTTTTGCGCGATGAAGCGCCACCTGGACTGCCCATCACTTATTCCCATCAAAGTGGGCGGCGAAGCTGGTTTTGAGCAGTAGTGCGGTTATTTAACTAGCACTGAAATGCCAAAGCACGATCTCGCTGCTATTGGCTTTGCGCAGTCTAAATGCAGGGATACGAAGCGACGGTGGTCACGCTATAGAACGAGACCGCCTTTTAGCGTCTGCTGCGCTAAGCGAAGCGGCTCTAAAAAAGAAACGGGAAAGAAAAAGGAAGCTGAGTGACGCCGCGCCGTGCACCGATTTCTGCAAATCGACCGTTCAAGCAAGCAAGTGAACCGATCCGAGCCATTCGGGTTAATGCTGCATTGTTCGCCGAGCGCGACTGCACCGGTCGGAGCACGAGTCGGCTGCTTCGGTGGCACGTTCCGTCGTCTGGGCTTGCTTCCCAATACAAACAATCGGCCGATCGGCCCGCGATGGGAGGAGGATGAGGAGGAGGAGGAGGAGAGAGCGGAAGACGAGAAAACGACCGGGAATGGAAAGCGAACGAGGACGAGATGCAGCGAGCGCGCGCGTCTTTTTACACGCGCTCACGCAATCGTGCAAGACGATTAGCGGAGCGGAGAAGCGCTGTGTACTCCCTCGCCGTATTCATCCGTGCGCTGAACTTCACGCACGTGCACCAATCCGAGTATGAGTTTTTGGGAGCGGGAAAATGAAGGGAGACAAACTTTCGAGGTTTTTTGGAGCGCCGTGGTTTTCCTCACCCGGGTATGCTTACTCTGCAGGGATATAAGCTGCCGCAGGCGCGGTCGAAATTATTCGGCGGAGGTTTGCTCTCAACCGCGTAGCTCATTGCCCAAATGTTGCTCCAGCGTGTTGGACATTTTAATCCTGCTGCTCGAATGTTTGCCCTGCGGAATAATTTGCCCTGTGGCACACTAGATGAATGCATTTACGGAAACACGAGCAAGTTAGTTTCGCGTATGAAGTTCAGGAGTTCTCGGTTAAACGGTCCACGCACCCAGCGTTGTAGGTCAGGAGGGCGGCCAGGGTGGAGACCGGTTGCACGAAGCAATGCCTCAAATTTAAACATTCAAATTTTTGGGGGTTTAACGCGCCGAATCAACAACTCCAATATGAGGTGCAGCGCGTAGGTGTGCGGATTAATATACATAAGGATCTGTAACGTGCGCCTAAAAATTGACACTCGGCCGTTTTCGCTTTTCGCCTCCATCTGAAAAACAGCCACCGCGGCCGGGATAGAACCCGCGTCCTTGGGCTGTTGTCCTACAAAGAGACTATAGGGTCAAAATGTATTTTTTTTTCTGTCGATAACATGCCCTCTCTACATTCTGGAAACGCACCATGCTGGGTGGCAAGTACCGTTCGATATCCCTCTTCCCTCTCCAACTTCGGCCATTTTACCGAAACGCATATCGCGGATACCAACTGCATGCTGTGTTTCACTTGCGCTGTGCAAAAAAGTTGCAAATTCAGTAAAATAAAATCAGACTCCGTTTTCTCACCCTGTCAGTGACAATAATCCATTTTTCCATCAACTTCTACCTGTGTAATCATGTACCCCATTTACACGAGGATTAAACGGAAAGGAAGACGGTGCAAAAAAAAAAAGTCCATTCACTACATTCTCCTGAAAAATTATCCGTGAAATTCGTTCTATGAATTTCCCAGAGTACCGCAAAAATACTCTTACTTTTTTGAGGGGGTGGGGGTGAGGAGAAGGTTTATGTAATCTAATATTTGAACTCGAAGCGTATGCCTGCTGCAGTGAAGCGTATATGTGTAGTGAAAAACTCTAGGCCAGTTGGTGCACACACACCATTTGTTTCTCGCGGACGAATGCAATGTCCGTTAGGGTATATTACGCCCTCCCAAGATGGCGGCTCTGGGCCCTCCCATCCAGTTCTTGAAGGACACAACCTTGGTAACTCTAGGTGTTGCCGCGAGTAGTTTTGAAAAGGTGCTGCTGAAAAAATGTTTTCAGCAGTTGCCGACACAACACGGTAAGGCCTGCCTGTTCGCCTACATCTTTCTCGCTCTGTCTCTCAACCTACGTTTCGGCTTCTTCGTGCTGTGAGTAACATGAGTGATGCAGTTAACTTGAGTGAGATTGCCTTGCTGCAGAATGTGGCTGAATTGTAAGCCTCTGCGTTGCTCTTATAGATGCATTGGGCGAAACACCAACCTACAGCTCGCGTGCACCTTCAACGCTAATGTTAAACGGGGAGTGATTTATTCAAGTTCCAAACTAATGTAGGTTCATGGTCGTGGTCATGGTAGGCTCACGGTCAAAGTCTTCAGAACTTGCCCGATATTTTCACCTTGTGGAAATGTCGGACACACGTTAATGACTCTTGTCTGTTCCCTCTCATCCAAAATGGAAAACGCCATCCTAAGTTAGGGTCAGATTCATAGCTATAGTACAGTATAACGACGTGTTATAATGTACGCCTTCTCCGCCGCATTCACATCTCGCTCCAAACGTGTTAAGTAAATTCCTCTGAACCCGACGCTGTTCAACCACCTCAAATGGTTCCAACATTTCGTTGCGCGCATTATTATGTGTTGTATGACTGGTGTGTATACCGCTAATTTTGGGAGATATTCCGCCAAAAACACATTGTCGCATACGTTCATGTAAAGTGTCCCAAGAAGTCAGGATAGAAACTGCAACCCACGAATTACGCGCAGTCGAGAACATGTCGAGTCACCGTTTTACGTCCGCCTGTCTTTTTCTTCCGTTCAACGCATGACTGGTTCTCTACAAGATTGTTTCGAATCGACGAAGCATTACGGCTCGCAAAGCCTCCCTTATAAACAGGGCCATTCGACCCCGGGGGTCGGCACGCGTTATTACCGCACTGGCCGACCGAATCGTGGTCAGTGAATGGAAGGAAGGCCACACGGTCGTCTCGAAAGAGCGGGAGGCCCGTAGCATTTGCCCGAAGCGCGATTTATTTATTCTCTGCGCCCAATTCCCCCGCAGTGTATATGCGTGCAGGTCGGGGGTCACGGACTCCCAGGTCGGGAGCATTGCGTGATGCATCGCGTGTCCTTCACTCCGTCCCAGATGGCAATCGACGGTGGATTTGGCAAGGGCTTGGCGGAGTGTACAACTCCATGGAAGACGGCGCGAAAGGCGGGCGACGAGGTCATCGGTCAAACGCAGCTGCTCAGGGTGTAGGCGCCGAACGTCGGCGGCAGCGACGATAACGCGTTCATCAGAATTCTCAACTTCGCACGCCGAGCAATTTGTACGTGTCTCGGTGATCGAGGTCTGGGAAGTAACCCGCTGAGGTGACGTAGTCGATCGAGTGCTCAACGCGAGAGGTCGCCGGGCTCGAAAGCGAGCCCCTTCGATGTATCTGATTAAAAAAAAAAAAATGAAATGGCCTTGTTTATCAGCGTTAAAACCCTCAGCTCGTCTGAAATAATTCGTAACCCCTCTGCTTATGCGGCCGCGTAGTTTCCGGATGCTCAACCAAAATATACGAATCACGTGGCTTTGGAATGCTAACTGCTAATTGCGAAGCGCTTGAGGGCGTGCTGGTCAAATAAAAAAGAACACGAAAATGACGGATCAATTGAACTTCACCACTCTGTCGTGTCTTTCACTCGTTTTACCGAAGTACACACCCCTTCTTGGTGGTTAAGTCCCGTGAAACGGGGCTGAAGATACATACGGGGATCGCCAGGCACTAGCAAAACAAACAAACAAAAAACGTCATGTGTAGATAAATTACTCATCTGAAAGACACATGGAGTTTGAGTTATATAGAAATAATTGCGGACTACCACACGACTATAATTACTTCGCAGTCTGGAGATTCCGCAGTAGTTATAAACTATCAACCGATAGTTTTTGTTGCTGTACAGCCTGTGAGAAGCATAGAACTCCAGCGTTTAGTTGCATGGTCACGAGCCTTCTTAGATGTTATGTCGTACATGAACTCGGCAGCTAGCGCAGACTTTACAGCAGCGCGCAACAGCAAGCAACAATGTTACGCAGCTGAACAGCCTCACGCAGCCAAATTCGCTGGGCGTTAATGCGCATTAATTCCGGCTTCTAAGGCACGTACGCCGAGTGACAAGTGCGATTTGTAATGTCCGCGCGAAGTCCGTGTTCTCGTTCTCCCCCGCCTGTATTTCTTTTTTTGATTTCCGCGTCCGCATTCGGATCACGTCGCTCGGCCTGACAGTGGGACACGGCCCTCTTTGTGACAGCGTTCATTATTTTTCTCATGGTGCGCCGGCAAGCAGGCCGAGTGCAATCTCGTAATCGCGCCCGTGATTAAAGCCCGTGCTGTAGCGCCGAGCGTTTGGGCGTGATTCACTTATTAATAGGCCGTGAAGCAGGCAGTACTAAGTTATATTTAGCGAGGAGTGCTCCGAACGTGACGCTGTGCGTGAGTTAGTGAGAAGGTGAGCCAGTGCTTTTTAGTTTTCATTTTATTTACTAACATTTCCACAAACGAACGACGACGCAGACTGAGCAACAGGGATTTTTATTCTGAAAGAATTCGTTAATAAACAGTGAGTGAGTGAGTGAGCCAGTGCTTTTTAGTTTTCATTTTATTTACTAACATTTCCACAAACGAACGACGACGCAGACTGAGCAACGGGGATTTTTATTCTGAAAGAATTTATTAATAAACCGAGAGCTTAATGGGGGCTGTATAAAAATTTGGTCAGCTTGATTTGATTGATTGCAGGATTGATTGTAGGGTTGCGCGCCTCATCGCTGACGCAACGCAGGCGATGAGGCGCGCCGTAGTGGAGGGCTCCAGATTAATTTTGACCTCCTGGGGATCTTTAACATGCGCCGAAGTCTCCTACACACGGGCGTTCTCGCTTTTAGTCTCCATCAGAAAAGCGGCCGCCGCTGCCGGGAATCGAACCCGCGTCCTTGTGCTCAGCAGCACAACGCCTTAGCCACTGAGCCACCGCTGCGGGTGGTAATTTTGATAATGCTGACAATGACCGAGAAGCACAGAATGTTTTGATTGATGTAAACATGTGGAAGCAGTTTTCAGCGTTATGGCGTGGTTGTTAACGGTAATGCCGTGGGCCACGTCACCGGGACACCAGCTGCACGTATCCATATAGTGGTGCAACTTTCCAGGCAGCCTCATCGTTAGTGGGTGAGGGAAGGGGGGGGGGGGGGGGCGTAGGTAACGCTAGTGGCGCCGCTTCAGCAAATGCCACTTGACAGTCCGCGTTTTATTATTTTGCGTAGCAATCTCGCCCCTTTTTGATGCAGTTTTATAAGCCACATGGGGCGAATTTTCTTTCTTTCTCGTAACAAACAATCTCATGACTATTTTACTGTTACGCAGTTATTTTTTTTTATGTGCTGGAAGTTTCCCTTTCGCTAACAATGTTGAGATTAATGAAATTCGACATAAATGAAAGCATTTTGCAAGGTTGTTTGCTGCCATGTGCGCTAGTTTCCGTAGGCTTTCCAGTTGCTCCAGTGTCTCGCGTCGGTGGAGACAGACGACGCAGCTTGTCCAAAGCTTGTGCCGAGTCTCAGTTCCGCTAGAACGTGACGATCTGATATGACAGTTTTCTCTCAAAACTGCGCGTGTAAGTGAAACGTGTGTAGAAAAATGGCGTATTTTCGCATCTTACTCCGAACTGCGAACGAAATGCTGGAAACAGCGACTTGCGCCCCAAGATTGCAACGTGTCAGGAAGGCAGCCAAGGCGCGTACAGCCCCGCCATGAGGCTCACACCTCTCATGACTGTATAAATGCTTTTGACCACCACACCACCACAGGAGACGCCTGGGTGGCCAGGGTGATTGGCAATCAACATTGCCCTATCTCTGATGCCTTGATGATAAATGTTCTTCAGCATTAAATGTCTGTGTGCCATTCCGAACAATGCGAATCTGCGCTGACCATGGACGAAGTATTTTTCTAGGCAACTTTAGAGAAAATCAAGCAACGCAGTTTTGGGATTACAGTCGAGCCCACTTGTAACAAACACATAGAGAAAATGAAATCAGTTCGTTATATCCGATTTTCGCTATATTTGGACACAAAAAAATAAGAATACAAATGGTCACGGGAAACGAAGATTTGTTCGTTATAGTCGCTATTTTCGCTATAAGTGGGCTATACTGTATGCCTATTCACTGTGTCTCCGTTTATGTCGGGCTCAGGATAAACCACTCGCAGTCAAGATGCAAGATTTATACATGACAGCGACTGCCACAAGAAAAAAAAAATGTCAGAGATGTCTCTATAGTTGACCTATCAATCAACTCAGAGACAATCAAACGCTTGCAGACCGCTCTGGCCTGACATTCTTTTTTTTTTTTTTTTGCGAGCGAGTGGGAAAGAAAGATTGTTTTTAACCCTTAAACGAGTAAACAAATGGTGCTCTATACGAAAAATTGCACTCAGTGTGGTGAGCGGATATGTTTTATGAATGATGCCAACCCATCAATGAAAACAAAAGCGCGATCAATAAACGCCCAAGAAACAGCTTGAAAAGCGCGCGCAACGTGAGGACGATGTCACGTGCCGCCCAACCATAAAAAGGAAATGAACACCAGAAGGGGAAAGTTTTGATTGAGAGTTTTCTTCCTGCCTGCTACCGACTGTGCAGTGCTGCGCGCATGCAGGGAACTTTTAACCCGGAAGCTGGAACACAGGCCTGAAAAATGATACCCACAAAAAGAGTGACACAAGAAGAAGAAGAAGCAGCAGAAGCGAGTGATGAAGATATATGCCAGGTTATTTCAGCTTGCAGCGAGAAGCCGTTGGCTGGTGCGAGGGAGAGAGAGGGAGGGAGCGGAGGTGCAGCAACGTGTCCGGATTCATGCGAGCAAGAATTTCCCAGCGGACGCGAGAGGGGCTTTCATATATGCACGGCGGAAGATGGCTCGGCTTTTAGATTGCCCCCAGGAAAACACGCCTTTTCTTTTTCCGCTCTGACCCCCGCTGGCTATGACGTTGCGTTTAAGTTAACTAAAACTTGCATTCTGACTTACTTTGAACGAGCTCTTCGCGCAGCAAAAGGAAAGCACTGCGACTCGTCAGCATGCAACAGGCGAGTCGTATACAACTAAGGCGCGAAGTTGGGCGAGTTGGTTACTAACTGAGGAATTCATCGTACTAGCGAACATTAACACAGAGACAAAGGTGAAGAGGAGACGAAGCACACGCTGGAACTTCAACTCAGTGTATGCAGCAGAAACACGGAGAACGTCTCTATGTACATGAAACGTGGAAAAGCTGAAAATACAGCAAAAGAAACAGAATAGTATCGGGCACGTCACACTTGCTCATATCACAAAGCCACTTCACAGTGCCGGCTGATATCACACGGCGTAAATTAAACCTACACGTGTATGCGTACCATATACACGCTGCCGCGTGGACCAGGGGTAAGAACAGCTTGTTCCGTCCGGACGTCCAGCTTCCGTTAATGGAAAGGGCCGTTGAAGCTGGCACCACGAATGGGGTTCTGAATCGAGGTGTCACGTGCCCTTACCGGCCAAGAAGAATGAATCGAGAACCACGGGCAGGCTTAATAAAAGGCATTTATCACAAGGCGAACCTCAAAACGTTCACACACGACAAAAAACGAAGAGTTAATGGAAACAGTAGAATTACGTCCCGAGGTCAACTTAAAAGTCTCTTACTACATCTACTAGGTCTGACACAGAGTCCGTAAAAAGGCCTACCTAATCTCCGACGATGAAGTGGTAAGGTTGCGTGAAGATGGCGTGAAGGGGTAGGGACCTTGTCGTCTTGATGTTGTACAACAGGAATGCCACTCGTTTCGGGTGCGTCGCCGTTGTGGGGGCCATCGTAGCACAGGACGACGATACAATGCCGCTGACCGCAGACGCGCGCCCGTCGCCGCTGGAGCCGCCAAGGCGTGGGTTGGCGCAGCGTCGGGAGACCGGAGCCGAAGCGTCGTCGGCCCGCTCCCGTCCAGGCTTGTGTGGCGACGTCGGTGCCCTGGGTAGCGTCACCCCAAGCTTCACTCTTCGGGAGCCCGATGTCTTCTCCCGCTCCCACCTGGATCTCTCCTCTTCCTCTTTTTTTCCATCTTCTTCATTGGGTGTCATTCCGGGGATTGGCCTTGACTCATGACACGAGGACACTACTCCACAAATGTTTTGCTAATAAAGAAGTTTATTCTCTCTCTCTCTCTCTCTCTTTCTCTCTCTTGTCTCGTCCGTGTCTGACGACCAAATATCTTCCCTTTCCCTGTATTTCAACGTGTGGACAACGGCCGCATAGTTTGCCGCGTCCGTACCGCGGTGGTGGACTTCGGGCGTTACATACAAACTTCGATGCCGAGACGTCAGGTGGAAGAGAGCGCTTGGATTGCAGTTGGCATAGATCATAGATGCTGCCTTATGTTGGTCCTGGAAATCTAAGACCCGGCAAAGGACCCCTCCCACGCATAGTGCGGTCTCCGAAATTACCGGGAAAACCACGAAAAGGATTATCCAGCCAAGATACGACGACGTCACATGACAACTAGCTTATTAACAGCAGAGCCGTATAAGCTCCGTATAGCATTAACAGAATACCAAGGAAAAATACCGACCGCACGTCAGCGTGCGCCTCATGAGGACCGTCCGGTGTCGGCCAGCTCGACCTTCGAAAACACACTGGCCAGCGTTCGAGGCGTGATCTCTCGTGCTCTTCTACTCGCCAGTTCACGTGCGTTCTAGCCTGAAGTGGGGCGCACATACACCGAGCTCGCGCTACAGACGCCGAGTTCGCGAAGCCGGTTGCCGCGGGTTCTAGCGTGTGCCAACGCGGTCAACTTCGTGAGGGATGTGAAAGCCTGCGGACAAAACTATCCGGGCATGCCAGTCATGGAGACCTTTCAGCGGCATGTTCGGAAATCCGTGCAAGCTTGTGCAACAGCTGGGTCTCCGACGGAGGGAGAGTTCTGTTTAAATCCGAGTTCTGCTTAAATAAGTGTTAGATAACGTTCTTGGGGGCCGCTAGGTGGAGGTCAGCGGGACAAAGAGTGTATCTACGCTACGTTTCGCGTAGCTGCGCTCGACCCCACGGCTCTTGCCACAACACATTCCATCCCGGTGAACAGCACGGACCTTTGTCAATGCCACCTATTAGTGCGCTCGCGTAGACCGGCCTTCGTGGTGCACCAACTACACTGGCGGGGCGGGCTGTCGCTGCGCAACAAAAGAGCCCCCTGTCGCCCTTCGGACATTCGAGCCCGCACGACCTTGCGGCGGCTTCGGCCCTCCGCAGGCTTCAATTCCCCATTGTCAATTCCAATCGCTGCTGCTTGTCGCGGAGGCGCCTTTGTCTCTCAGCGCCCGCCGGTGGGCATGAGGGTTTTGGCGCAGACCGCGAACGCGCCGGAGTTTCTCTTTGCTCGCGAACCACAGGTGGCGCCCTAATGAGCAGGCAGTGGCAGTTACGCAATCCCCTAGTGAACGACGTTATTGTGCTCGCTAGCTGCTTCATCAGTCGACGAAGCATTCCTGCCTTGTTACGTTCTTTTGGACTGGTTCTCGAGAGTGCGGTCAACAGACCGAAGAGATTATTGGTATGATCTTCAGGACTGTTAATGTATCATCCGTTTCGCGTATGTGAATTTTATGATGTGTGAATGTGTGGTTTTTATGATGTACCATGACTGCTTATCAACCACGTGTTACTTGTTTGTAAGTTTTATATATTGAACGTCTGTTCTGGTTGCATCTGCTCAGTATAGGCGCCGTGGACCCTGTAAAGCTGTTCTGGGCCTTTTTGTTCACGATCGTCAGCACTTTGTGTTGGAATAAACTGATTTGATTTGATTTGTTTTGATTATTTGGGGGCCAGGGTGCTCAAAAAGTTGAGTTCAACAGGTTACAAGTTTTTAGGTATGTATCAAGTAACGAACGCTCAATGCGTTCTATGTTTCGCAAAGCAGCATTGGATATCTAGAAGCGCGCATTTGCCCTGACGAAGGCAAGCTTCTTTGTCGAAACGTTGGCAACACACTGAGGCCGCTGCCTTGTTCAAAATAAAGTATTTCTCTCTATCTCCAGAAGCGCTGCGCACTTTAGCGATCTCGAGATCACAACATCGTGGTCAAGCAAGGGACCACACCGACGATTTAAACTTGGTTAATTTCTGACGGAAGACAATAAATGAAGTGCCACTTGCTATTTTAGAAGCACTGTGGTACATTGATACTGAGAGGCTCCGGCGAGAAGGCTTGGTTGAAGGCGAGAAGGCCCTTTATTCGGCAAGCAGCAGCCCGAACCCAAGAAGGGACTTCGAACCCCGATGATGATAATCAAGCCTTGTGCGTCCAAGCGATGATATGCTGATGATGAACGGGTGAAGTAAGAAGACGAAGACGATGTCCTGAAGGTAAATAAATGGAGGGAAAACGATGAAGGAAGCTGGGCGCTCAGAGTTAGTCACTTGCGCTTACAATACCCACAAAACAGCATCAAAGCTCTCAAGCGAAGCAATGCGCAAAGAACGCAGACGGAGCATTTTGTGGAAGGTGTGTTATGTACGTCTTTCACGTGTCATCCACCTTCCACCCCTTGCCTCAATATAAACTTTATAGCTTAAATTTTAGGACCATGCGTTATTAACCAGCTCGGAAGACTCTCTTTTACTACGCCGGTAGTCCTTGCCCCAAAAGTGTTGCTAAATGATTTCGGGGGGATGCAATAGTCCGCTGCAGGTGCGGCGCCGCTCCAAAACTGAGGGCATTGTTGATTCAACGACATCCGAATATATCCACAACACAGTATCCGCAATAAGCTGACGCACTGTATCTTTGGGCTACGTCATGCTAGAAATATAAAAACCGACTGTGAGGGTAATCACAGTGACGTTACCAGAGATAGTTTGAAACAACCAGCGTTGTCTTCTGTGCACTTACCGATCTTTAGGCCACAGCAAACGTGGTGGATATGGTCGACGATACATCGGCTTCTTAGAAATCAGTAGCGGAACTAAATTATGGGTGCAACGCGCGAAATCAAAAGCGAGCAACGGGGAGCAAGGTAGGCACGCAGAAAGTTCTACGGAATTATTCCAGCCTCTTGGGACTCTTCAACATGTTCTCAAATCACCTGCATACAAGCGATCGTATCTTCCGCCTCCTGACGGGATTCGAACCGACCACCTAGGAGAGAAGAGCGAGCTATTCCCAGCTTCGCCATCAACCTTTACTTTTTAATCTCTTTTCCACCATTTTCATCGCACATGATTATGCCCAACTGTAATTGCCCTACCGCGTCTTCTGGTGGGTGTTATTTGTATTACCGCTTGAGGGGCTCCTTATTTAAAAAATTAAAACAAAAAACTAGTGGAGGCGGATGGGGGGAGAAGAAGAAACAAAGTTTCACGAGTGGCAAGAACAGGGAATAGAGAGGAGAGATGAATTCGTAATATAATTCCATAATACGCCGCGAATGCATCACCGCGGCAAGAGAAATTACACCTTGCCCGAAAGCCAGGATTGCCAGCGGCTGTGGCGAGGTTGACTAAAGTTCCCAAGTTTTACGTCGTCGGCCCCGGAAGAAGCCAGGAGGAAAGGGGGAGGGGGGGGGGGGCAGCCACGGCCGACGCCCTCCTTAGCGCGGTGCTGCAGAGGCCCAATTTATGATTATGCAAATGCGGTATATGCTTGCTCCAGGGCTTCCCAGGGTGCTTCCTTTTCTCGTTTCTTTTTGAATCTTCGATGATAGCAACGAAATAACTTTAAGAAACCGGGAAACTGAGGGAAAACTAAGTACCGGGTCAAAGAAAGAAGCAAGAGATACGCGCAGCTTAGCGTAAAGTTTCTTGAGTGGTATTATCATTTCAAGTCCGGCGGCTGCCTTTGTTGAGGGGAGGGGGAAGCATTTTGTCTGGAAAATTAGTTGGCTTCAGACTTGAAACAAGCTCGAGGAGGAGGAGGAGGACGTCGACATCTTCCTTGCTAGCTCCGCCGTGCGCTACCCCTCTTTCCTTTGCCGCACGTTTTCTTAACGCTTCAGGGAACGCCTGTATCCATCGCTTACCTCGTTTCACTTTCTCCTTCGCGTTATTTTTGTTTTTATTTGTTTGCATTTTATTGCGCTCCGCTTCGCTTAATCAACGCTCAAGATGCGAATTAAAAAAGCGTTCCACGCGAAACTCCTCAAAACTAACATGGAGTCTTGGGTCTTAAAGTGGAGGTGGCTTCCTGTACCGCCCCTTTGTAATTACATTCAGTAAGCACACGATAACGAGAATAACGAGGTTAGCTCGCGTAAGGGGCATCACCGTGAAAAAAAAACACGGTGTTTGGTGCACATACGATTCGCGTGACCAGAAACGACTTGGCGACGTGTCGGATTGTGGCGGTAACACTGCTTAGATACGATAGTTTTCCTTTCCATTTTCTGTGTTGATTGTTTTTTTTTAGGCTCCTGTTTCCAACAATCGGACTAGTGTGGCCTATTGACACCCACGTATACACGCCACAGGCTAACATAAAGAATTGAACATAAACATTAATCTTCCTTTTGCAAATCGTGGGATCTCACCGCACATGGGAATTTCTTAATTTCTTCTGCCGTTCGTCTAATGATTAAGCCTTTCCATGTGCACTCAACGAGGGAATCCGCCTGTGCTTCTGTAACGCTCGATGTGTCGCACTTTCGCTGCGCACGCGCATGCTATTGATAACAGGAGCTTGGGCCTTCATATTGTGATATCGGACTCATACTGCCCCTAAAAGGACTTCTTAGTAATGCGTTTATGTTTAGTAGGGAAGCCTAGTTAAAAGAGGCTCAGTGTTAAATCGGGATAGATGGGGACCTGTGGAGGTACAATGCCCTGTGGCCTACACGTTTTCGTAGAAGACGTTCTACATACCTCTAAAATTGTGTTCCTAGCAGGGCACTTGCGTATAGTAGTGAAGCTGTCTTTAAGAAAGTTATTTAGCGTTTTGTAGGGATGTCCGGAATTTAATGGAGGTATTTATTTAAGGACCATAGGTCCTTCCTACTATGGTATCAGACACATTATACGGCGCCTGAAAAAATTCGAAAAGAATTAGCAGTGGCTTAGCTCGGCTATACCAGGATATACGTAGCGTGAGCTAAGGTTCAGCTGGTTATTCTTAGCTTTCCTGGTTGTCTAGGATTGGCTCGATTATCATGCTTACTGCTGCTTCAATGACACACACATGGTATACGCCTTATGTGACACATGTATATTTATCAAGCGGCTTCGGCGCAGCGTCACCAATCACCCCAGATCTAAGCTGTTTCCACAGGCGCACGCCGGTGTTGCTGCGGCGCACGAGCCATCGGTTGCACATCCAGCCACCCCTCGCATGATCATCAAGTGGACCGGGCCGCCACGCGCGGAACGGAGGTCGGCGAAGACGCTGGGCGCGTGGGGTGTGTGAGAGACGCCGGGCAGCGAGCAACGTTTTGTGCGCCGTGTGACATCACTGCTCCTCGCGCTTGCGCAGCACGGCTCTCCAGGAGCCACGCGAAACTGCTCAACCTCGGCCAGTGTAGCTCACGCTACAAAAGCGACATTCCGAGAATCTTAACTGCCAGACACGTGGTACCCGTTTTGTACGTCTCACCTTTTCAGAAATAATAAACGACAATAACGAACAGGACACCTTTATGCTATGAAAGAAGGGTGACGTCCTTCGCGGCTTGCGACCACCCCTGGAGACACGTGCTGGGGGACCACACGGCGAGAGTCGGCAGGCGAAGGGGAAGAAGTGAGCACGCATGCACGGACTGTGACAGAGCACGAAGGAGAAGCCGAGTGACCACCGCGACGCGTGCGTTCTGCGTGCACGCCTTCGTCTTCGTCGTCATCCTACATGTGTGGCGCGCAAATCCGGTCATGCCGGTTTGTCAGACGGCACGACAAGCAGCGACCGCGGTGCCGACGCTGCTGCGCCGCAAGACCACGCCGCACTTGGCCCCCCGAACGCGACGCGCGCTCCGTCATTTCGCTCGGCTTCGCTTTCAAAGAAGGGGTCGCGCCTTTCGGAGGAGGGACGCGCATACGAGATGCTGCTAGCCGCGGTGACTAACCGAAGGACGCAGCCTTCCCGTGCAGTTGCGTAAAGCTGGGCTATGGTGGCTAGAACATAGCTAGGCTACAGCAATGGTGTTCATCGTACGAGGCCATTTTAGATGCAGAGCATCTCATTCACTCGCCTTGTCCCTCCGGCGGCGGCATCGTCGTCGTCGTCGTCGTCGGCGTTGTCCGCCCCTCCCCCATTCTCCTCGCCGCGCCAGCTGCACTCTCCGCCGCTCACCCCCTCTCCTCTCCGATAGCGAACACTCTCTCGCGAGGGGCATTGGATTGGATTCGATTGGCTTGGATTGGCTTGGATTTGGATTGGATTGGATTAAAGTGGATTGTGTTGGATTGTGTTGCGTCATAGCCGCGGCAGACGCGCTGGGGCCGGCGCATGTGCAGTACTCTCTCTTCCGCGGTTTCCTCTCTTTCGGGCGCGCTGGGCATATAACCGGTGTGCCGTTCTCCGGCGAAGCAACATCCACGCTTGGCTCAAACACCTAGAGTCCACGCCGCTTTACAAGTACGCCAACGTCGTCATCGACTGGGACCGGCTTACGCAGTCTGCTTACAAACGTTATGCGCGCTATAAAACGCGGTCCCTTCGCCGCTCCGCCTATGCGTCGCATCTACACAGGTGTTCCCGCGAGGGGAGGTGGGAGTTTTTTTATCCTTCTTTGCTTCCCTCCTGCTTGTGGACCGGCTGGCTGTCCGGCCTCCCATCACAAGTGCGCTTGAACTGTCATGACAGCTGTTTTGTTTCCTTTCACTGCGCAAGCTGTTAGTTAGTTCCCCACCGACCTTCACAAGCTGATACTGTCCATCGCATCACATTTGGTGGCCGCTGTAAGATGTTTATTTCTATGATAGCGTTCACATGCCTAAGTGACCAATGCCTGTGCTACATGGCAACTTGCTTACCTATAAGTGCACCTCAAGATAGCCAACGCGCCACTCGATATACAATTGGTTCGAAGTCTTATGCCCTTGGAATGGCCGTGTAGCACATGTATTAGACAGCCAGTGGGATTTCCTATTCAGCATCAAGCCGTAAGGCTTTGTGACCATGAGCTGCCCAGTGCCGGATGCGCACAAAAGCGGGGGTAGTGTAAAATAACGTGCTTGCGTGGTGACGGCCCTACGGCACGGGCAGCAGAATCGGTTACCATCGAGGGGCAGTCGAGTAACGATTGAGCTACTATTGTGACCGTTGCGATCACTCACTCACTCACTCACTCACTCACTCACTCACTCACTTACTCACTCACTCACTCGCTCTCTCACTCACTCACTTACTCACTCGCTCTCACTCACTCACTCACTCACTCACTCACTCACTCACTCACTCACTCACTCACTCACTCACTCACTCGCTCTCTCGCTCACTCACTCACTCACTCGCTCGCTCGCTCACTCACTCACTCACTCGCCCGCTCATTCGCTCACTCGCTCGCTCGCTCACTCACTCACTCACTCACTCACTCACTCACTCACTCACTCACTCACTCACTCACTCACTCACTCACACACCGATTTCACGCTGTTCGAGAATGACGTTTTCCCCATTAAATTGCGGTATTAGTAAAACTGTTTCGGTAAGTTGACTTTTAAGTGACGTCTTTACTGCCCTTTCTGTTTCCACCGCCGAACCGAAAGCTCCCTTTCGTGGTCAAAAGTTGAACTAAGTACTGCGTGTCTGGCACCTTTGTGCCTCCTTTTCCCCTTTCCGTCAGCGTCAGCGGGCGGTTTCCCTTTCCCCTACGTGCTTCCGCTCAGGCGCCACGGAATTGCTCGTCCGGTTTCCTTTCCCTTTATGTGCGTCATTACGCGATCATTGTGCCCGCAGAATGGAGGCGCATATGCACGCTCCTCTCAGGTCGGCCGGTACCGCGCTGGCCACACCACGGGCGCCTTTGTCGAGCGACGCGCCCCCCTGGCGCTTCGAGTGCAGCCCACCCCAGCTGTCTCTGTCAGAACACGCTCGACGATGACCTGTCAGGAGGGACCGCCAGCGGTAGGGTTGCCGGCGGCTTGCGATGTTCCGAAGAACACGAGACTGCGCTGAGACGGAGGATCGCCAGCGGTTCCCTGCTGCGCCGAATCGCTATCGAGATGACGGCTGCGCCGGACCCACACACGCAGCCGAATGAGGAAGCGGAAATGGAGCGTCGGGGTGGGGTAAGAGTGGAGCTATCGACTGTCAGAATATAATGTCCAGTAACTTTCTGGTCCAGGCACGTTCGTAAAAAAATCACGGGGGATGCATAGAACGTTGTAAGAATGTGAAGCGAAAGCGTTGGACCTGCTCTTGACCTGCGGTTGACTTGCGTGCAGGTGCACCGTCTGCGCGTGCGCAACAAAAGCGCTGGTTAAAAACCGAGAAACACTCGAATGCGACGTGAAAAGTGCGTGCGTGTGTGCTGACAGGGGCGATTAAACATGTTTCCGGATGCGTAGCTCGTATATTGTGCGAAATGTGCATGCGATACAGTGAGACATCATTTTTCAACGCCCTTTTCCTGCGCAAAAAGGAGGAAAGCAAATGAATGAATGAATGAATGACCAGCAAGAACCAACTTAGATTAGAGCATGGGTTGCGTTACACATCGAAACTAAGCCTCTCCAGCTGCTTACAAAATGTTTGCAACTATCTGCGGTGTCCCCTCAAAAAGGAATATCTATATAACTAAACAGCAATGTTTACTTGCCACTTGGGCCCACCTGTCAGATCAATCGGCTTCCTGCCTGCGGCAATGAGGAGAGTGAAATGGGTAAAGAAGTGAAGGCCATATTGCCGCGAACCATACATTGGGTTTGTTTATTTGTGTTTTGCTTTTACCGCCCGGCTGCGCCGGTCTGTGTTATCTCTGCGCCAAGGGAAGCGCGTGTTCCATTCTTTCTTTCTGTGCCGCATGTGTTATCTGTCGTGATAGGGAGAGCATTCCGATCTAACGTGAACAGCCCAGAATAATCTTCTTGGATCTACTATGTTCTCGATGTGAATCGACGTTTCGAGAACCACGCGCGCCGAAAGATAAAAAGCCTGCAGTGCGGACGCCGGAGCATTCGATTCTGCGACGCTCGCTGACGCAAGTCACTTTGTTGACCGCTGCTTCGCCGCCTCTGTATTCTTTTGAGTTGTTAGGGGAGCACAAGTTCGCTCCAATAAACTTGTTTCTCCTGCAAGACAACTGCGTCGTCCTTGGCTTCGTGACAATATTGGTTCTCTCGAGGGAACGGACTGAATGCAAGAGCAAACGCGACAATACGCATCACAAGACGCAGTTTTTAGAGTTAAAGCTGGGCGGGGGAGTTGTCTTCCGGTTTCTGCTGGAATGAGAACAAGCGAGAGTGGAGGCAACAGGGATGGAATAAGGGTAGTTGAATATTGCTAACTTGGAGCTTCCCATAGACACGTGCTCTAAAGATTGATTGATTGATTGATTGATTGATTGATTGATTGATTGATTGATTGATTGATTGATTGATTGATTGATTGATCGATCGATCAATCGATCGATCGATCGATTCCAATGCAATAAACCTCTCCTTGGCGCCCATAAAACATTCGTCAATATAGCTCCTCTTTACACAAAAAACAAGTACAGTACCGCACTCGTCTCCAACCTTCAGTGAGTACTCTTAATGGTTTCAAATAGAGGCTAGCACGGTCTGCAAATGGCTGGGACAGCCCTATTATGGGCCACACGAACTTCACAAGCAAAGCGCCGGGAGGTTAGCGGTCCGCACGCACCACGCCGGGCTGCGGCCTCTGGGAGACTTTTGCGCTCTTATTCATTTCCGGTTACCGCGTTTAGCGCGTTTCCAGCAAGTTTCGTCCCCAGAGGGCTTCCTTACTTAAGCCGCGTGATTAAAACGAGCCGAAACACGTGGGGGTCATTACCGGAGGCAAACGAACAACAAGAGCCGAACGGCGGAGGCACAGCGTATAGTGCAGTTAGTATACGCAGGCTCACTGATGGGCGCCCCCCACCCGTTCCTCCTCTTTGGCTTGCTCGCAGGACTCCGTCATTGTTTTGGCGTCAATGGCTGCTCCCTAATAGCTTCCTTTTAGTCTTTTTTCCGGATCCAAAGTAGTTCCGTTGTTCGACAGGCGGCGCATTATTTGTGCCGCTGGAAGCGCCTGCTGAGGCATTTGCTGCCGCAGCGCATCGTTCCCCTCGCGTATACGGACCGCTGTGAGTACACGGAAGGATGCCGAGTTTCTGGATCCGAAGGGCTATAATGACGGCTTGACGACTGGGGAGTAATTAATAACGCTGAGAATGACCGTCCGAGGAAACCTGAACGCCCCCCTTGTATACTGGGGATCTTTCCGTCTGTTTTTTGTCATATCACGAGAGATCTAGGGCCTGCTGACGTATGCTACTGTATTTGAAAGAAAAAGAAAGAGTCGTAAGCAAGTTCGTTTAGGTGACCTGTATATTCCTCGTTTCGAAATATTTTAGTAAAAGGAAAAGAAATCTCTTGAGCAGAATTTTGTTATCGCTTCTTTCCCTTGAAGCCCGAATTGGAGGGGCGTTCACAAAGTCTCCGAGTGCTCTTTTTTAATGTTTGTTTTACCTATGTGATATGTGCGGGAGGTAGACATGTGAGGGTTACTAAATAAAGATCTAGATTTGATTTGATTTTTGTATCCTCCGGTGGAAAGACGCTTTAATGCGATGTAGTCAGTTGCGGGCACGGCTGACGACCGCGTGTGTCTGGTAGGAGCTACCACCGACTGCGCGTTGAACGACTTCACTGCGTAGGCGCGGCACCTGCTGAAAATGCGTGTTCTTTCTTTCGTACCCGCCTTAGTATCATTGTCCTCCTTTCCACACTTCAGTTGCCCCTGCGCCATATTACAGATTCAGACCAACCCTCGAATCTTACTGCCTCAGTCGTAGCTTCCGGGTGGCACCGATGAAGTATTTCCGCGGACGCTTGATGAGCACAGGTGACAGCGAACGGCTAACAGCCACGGGGAAATCGAAAAATGAACCTAATAATGCTATGGCGTTGACAAATTTACTGAGCACGAGGTCGCGGGTTCGATTCCCGGCCGCGGCGGCCGCTTTTCTGGTGGAGGCGAAAAGCAAAAACGCCCGTGTGTACGAGATTTCGGCGCACGTTAAAGATCCCCAGGTGGTCAAAATTAATCCGGAGCCCTCCACTACGGCGCGCCTCATCGCCTGCGTTACGTCGGCGCGTTAAACTCTACAATCATCATCGAGTTAACAAATTTAGGGAAACTTGCACTCACGCGCAAGACTTCAATGGTGAAGTTGTTATAGCATTGTAGCAATGGCGAAGCATTGCCGTACACATAGTTAAGTTTCAGTATCAGCAGCGAGTTTTAGCTGGCTGTCTTTCACGGTCCGCTCCACTCCGATAGCAAGCGGGAGCGCCATTGCGCATGCGTGGCGCTTGGCCGCGAGCGGCATTGGCTCCGGTTGCGCTGAGCGTGCCGCTGATACCGTAGCGGAGCGTCCAAAACGGTTAGCTAAAACTCTCTATTGTTTATTTGCATAGTTGCGGTTCTACTAATCGTCGTCATATGCATCGAAGAGGTCGTCGTCTCCTTCGCGGCGAGTGGTGGATGCGAAATCATCCTCAGCATTGTAGACCTCCACCAGCTCAACTGGCGAAGCTTGCACTAAGTCGCGCATGGCTTCAACGATAGCGAAGCTGCGGGATTTCTTGACACGTGGGCACTAAAGGGCACGCCGCCACGCATTTTTACAAGTTTGAAATTGTTTATTTACATGTTCCGACGTAACTTTGGTAGTAATAGTCATCATCATGTGCATCGATATCGTAGTGTTCCTCATGTCAAGCATTATATGCTCGGTAGCGCTTGACGACCGCGCTGGAGTGTTTTTTTTTTGCTAGAGCCACTGCGCGAGCAGGGGACTCAGCGGTCGCCGCGAGGCACACGCTCACGAGCAGTCCGCATTTTCTTGGTATTTTTTTTTCTGCAACACCGAACTTACGGCTTGTACAACAGCTCCGTTGTTCAAACATGTGATGAAATAGGATTATTGGTTATACCATCAAAAAATAAATAAATAAGCACGCCAAGCGTTACTGAGGCTGGTAAGGAACTTGTTAGTACAACTAAAAAAAAAACTAGTTATTTTATAGAGCGAAAACGTCGCCCGGAAGTTGCCGAGTTCGCGAATACGAAACAACACGTGGGCTATGAGGCACGCACGCCTTAGTGGTGGGCGGTTCAGGATTCATTCAGACCACAGTGGTAGTATTGAAGGTTCGCCAAGCCTTTTTGTGGCGATTTGGTTCATCTATTACGTACCAGTCGCGAACGTAGGCACTGCTGCTAAGTATCAAACTCGCGACCTCGGGATCGACAACTGAAAGCCCCAAATAGTCCCCGCAGAACACTGCTCTGTGCCTTCGTAGACTACGCCCGTGTTCGTTTCAAGCCGAGCGTACACTTGTTGCACAACGTGTTCATTAGGAAGCTTACATCTGGCGTCACTGACTTGCTCGTGTAGTACAAATATTTACGCTGATAAGCGCGTCGTCGTTGGAACAAGGCACTAGCGGTCAGGACAACCGCGGCCGACGGCAGCGAAGCCGCGCCCCCTAAGTTCGCACTCGATCTAGTCTGAGAATTCAATCTCGAAGCGTGATCCGGCCGCCCCTGCCCTACACACTGTGGCGGCTTTGCAAAGTTGCCAACACCGTCCATCGTTCCTGTAGCAGCCTCGCATTCTCGCAGTCTCCAGCTTTGTCTATCCACACTGGTCCGGCCCTGCCGCTCTCTGTTGTGCGCGCCGGGCAAGCCTATTTCGCGATGACCATCTCACGCGCTCATAGGAGAGCTTTTATTCGCTTCTATCTCCGCTGCCCATCGGACGGCGTAAACGTCTCCACGACAGGTCGCCGGAAAAAGAGCAGACCGGCTGGAAGCATCGTGCGCGGAGCAAGGATCGCTGACAGACGGCTGCCATTTTCGCATTATTATTAGCAGTGGTAAAAAATATGAGTAATCGCCGCTTGCGAACTCGGCGTAATTACTATTATCGAAGCTATTGCATTTTATGTTCCCACGTCTCATCTATGTACATCGCAGCCGTTGGGAGTGACTTCACTATAGAGTTCTGTTGGCACGCATGTATATCGTGATTTGTTTCCTGACGGCCGATAAATGAATACACCGTATGTGCGTATTTGTACTCGCAGTTTGGGAAGGCGGACCCGTTCGCGATATCTTCAAATAAATTTTTTAACACGATAGTGTTTTATTCCGGGATGCACAGATTTCAATGCTGTCATATCCGTCACGGAAATGACGCCAGTACAACGAAGCAAGAGGCATGTAAAGGGTGCACCCCTGCACACAGGGTCTTCTTGCGGGGAAGCAACCTTTAGTACTAAAGAGCACGTTATTCTTACGGTTGTTCTTTTCCGGGTTTTTTTTTATTTTAACACTAACGTGTTTTATGCCGCGATACACCAAGATTTCACTGACGTCATATCCGCTAAGGAAATGACGCCAGTACACTTTTGCCGAAGCGACCCGCCAGCAGGACTTCGCTCGCCAAGCACAGCACAAGACAGCCGCCGACCCGCAAATCATGCTCTGCTGCAGATTTCGCTGCACATTTCACTTTCGTGTTTTACCGATTCCTATGTCAGAGGAATCAACCACAGTTTTTTTTAATATAGAGAGCGCGTACAGTTATGTGGAATTTGGACTCTAGTCACGTACGCATCCCTGCCATATAGCAGTGCACGGAAACAAACTAGCAGTCTAGGAACCCCTTCTGCGTGCACTCATGATTTGCCCTGATGGACGCGCCTAGGGAGTTCCAGGCCTGCACAGATCGAAAGGCTAATGTGCATTCCAACATTGTGCATTCCAACATTGTCATGTCACACGTGACAGCGCTGCTTTTATGTGTGTGCTACCAGGCGCAGCATCACGATTCTACGTACTTGTGTTTCGCCTGATCGCTTGGCGTGTTGCTCAGCAGCGGCACCGCTTACCTGTGAGGAAGAGAAAAAGAGAGAGGGAAAAATTAGACAACATTCCTCTGAGGACGACTTAGCGGATGCGGAGTCTGTAATCAATGAATCGGTTGTAGATACTTGACTTGAGGTATCGTTAGTCTTGTTTTATAAAACAATTTTCTGATATCAGTGGCATCAGCTTATCTCCAGAGCTTCAAGTAATGAGCCACAGAGCTTCAAGCACTCTGATGACATTTAAAAAGCTCGGCTTTGCCTTTGCTTTGTCATCAGCCAAGTAAAAGCCTTTGCTTGGGGCAGGCAAGTGGGGCTATGATTAGAGAATCAAAAGAGCAGTTTGCATGCCCTAGAAAATAAGAACACTTTACGCAAAAGACAAGGAAAAATAAATATTTTTTTTCTTGATTATGATGCAGTTATTGCCAGCATAGCCCGGGTAGCTCCAAATTTACGTGCGGAACTACCTCGTTATCTCTGACATTTAGTAGTATAAATAGTCCTCCACAAGGGCTGTTTTGGTGCTTATGAAGTATGGAGTATGCAATCACGTCTACATTTTTGACTACACTAAAAAATAACACATAAGTAATAAACAGAAGGCTTCTTCGATGCGGTGTTTCACCGACATTAAAAGCTCTATTGGGACCACCCCCTCCCCCCCCCCCCCCTTCAAGTCAGACTGCGGTGGTGGGAGGGGAAAGCGTGCCTTTCTCCCCTTCCCGACTGCCCTTGGACGTGAATGCATTTCCCAAGGTTACGGAATGCGTATACGCGCGACTTGAGCCCGCGACCTGACGGGGCTGGGAGACAGCATGCCTGCAAAGAATGCGCCCCCATTTCCACAAAGCCCAAATACGCGATCGCGCGGGCGGCGAAGTGGTCGTGTCGAAATCCTCTTGCGCGGGAGTGCTTATACGCCCTGGGCTTCCTCCGTCGGTCGATTTAAGGACAATGGCTTAGACTAACTCTGTTTGCCCTGCCGAGAGAAGGTGCACGCTCACAAAAAGAGCAAGGATGCTTTGCCTGGCGTTCCCCGTCTTCATTGTTCCTACGCTGCTCGCTCATTTATGTCCCTGTAAAACAAAAAAGGCTCCCCTTTGTCTTCGCTTCGCTTCATCTGATTGGACCGGTGACTGTTTTATTGCCGCTAGCTTTCGGAATTGCGCAAGCCCCAAAGCCGGAGAGCGCTCGGGAGGTGACAGCGAGGCGATTCGGCGGCCGTTGCTCAACACGGTGTCCGTCTTCATTATTTTGTAAGCCAGTTGCGGCCGGGCTGGTAGAGAAAAGAAGCACGTGCCCCACTAAGTGCGGGACAAAATGGAGGCTCTGCTTTGGCGCAGGTCCCGGGGGAACCGCCGCAATAGACGACGCGGGAAAACAAAGGGGTATACAAGTTGGGAAACGCCTGCTGACACGTACCCTACGAGCGCAAAGGAATGGGCATTGACCCAAACCGCAGGGTCTGTGGGGCACTGACTTGGTCCAGATGCCCTTTACGTGTCTCTCATGAATGAAGCGTTCAACGATGGTACCAAACTAAGACTTTCTTAATTGAGAGAACGCAGTTTTTAATTGCTTGATGTCGCTGTTAGATCTGCCTAGCTAGTGATTTGATTAAGGATAAATGGCGTAATAGTGCTTGTAAATAAATAGACGAAGCGACTGTTAAAGACCGAGAAAGTCATCACTGATTAACGGCAGAACTTCTAGCTCAGATGGGTCACGCTGTGAAACGAGCTAAGCGGTTCAAAGAAAAAGGCCACAGAAATGCAAAAATCAGTATTGGGCAGGTGGAAGGAAAAATTGACAGAGCTCGAAGATGAGCCTTGCCTACGTTTCGGAGACCATAAATAAGCTGTTATTCAACCGCCGTAGCGGAACTGCTTTAGCGAGGACAATAGCAGAATCTGTACGAGCCGTCACTTCTGGCTGCTCGTGCATGCAACCGCAGAAGTGGCAGGCCTGGACAGCTTCCTTTAAAATAATAGCAAACGTCTTTTTTGGTATAGCTATAGGTATAGTCATCCTCATCATAAACATAATCGTCGTCGCCATCGTCTTTAGAGAGTTTTAGCTGATCGTTTTTGACGCTCCGCTATGCTCCGGACGTCCCTCTCAGCACAACCGGGGCGTCAGCAGCCGAAAGGCTTTTAGCTAAGCGATAACCGTATCTTCCTCGACGGGGGATGATTCGTGTGACTGGTCGTTTCTCGTGCGCGTGTAAACCAAAACTTCATCCTAAAGGAAACATAAGAATTTGTATTTGGTCGCCCAAGCAAAGCCCAATAGCGTGTTTCTTGGCCTCATTTAACCTTTTTTTGTATAATGTAGTCGCTGACATGGTATAATTTTTCTAAATAACAATAAACAAGCCGATAAACGTTGGAATAGCCAAGCCAAGGCTGTCTTTCTCGGCGCTGCATAGAAGCAGCCCCGCGCTTCGGTCGACGTTTTTAGCTTCCGCTTTAAAGATCTCTGAGGTGTGTGGCACCATTGCCTATTCGAAAGCGCTTTCGCGGCTTCGTCGGTCTTGTTTCAACTGAAGAAACGAAGTTCGCCGTAGCGCGCTCGCATCGCGGGGGCAGCCATGCTAAAATGGCGCTCCCGCTTGCTATCGGAGCGGAGCGGACCGTCAGAAACGGTCAGCTAAAACTCTCTTTTGTTGTCAGAGCGCACTGCCAAATGAAGGCCCCTCCAATCGTGCGCTGTTCCAGTCAATTCCTTGCCACCTAATGTCGTTATCTCAACCCTCCATCGAGTTATCGGTATTCCCCTACTTCTAGTCCAGTCTCGGTATCGACTTTGTTACCCTCATGGTCCACCGGTTGTCCAGACCGTGTCCATTGCTTTCTCTAGGTTTAAGCTAATATATCGTCCGCCCTAGTTTGCTTCCCAATCCAAGACTTTACGCATTCATTAGTTTTTCTCCTTTTTACCTCATTTCACCCTCCACTCCTTTTTTCAGATATCGAGATTTTTTTTTTTTTTTCATGGGGCGATTTAACTTTCCTGGAGGACTGTGGTAGGGAGTCCAACCCTCAACCTCGAGTCCATAACCGAAAGAACGCCTAGACTATGTGTGCAGTGCCAAGCCCCGGCGGGCACCGCGGCGATGCGCCGCAAGAGACGGCGCGTCGTGCGCGTCGCCGGTCCATCGGACGCGCTCCGCTGAGCACACATCACCCAAGCCGAAACGGCCAGGCGGCGACGGCGGATGCCCGCGGACGGCTGCCATGGACCAGTTAGTCGTGTCCGCAACACGCGACCAGGAAGCGGCCCGCTCCGCACGTATGTGTAACGACCACCGCCGCCGCAAATGGCCCCGGCGCATGCGCGCTGCACTGTTTACTGCCGCGGAACGACGCTTCTTCGTGGCTTGCGGTGCCCTTGCGTGGGGCCGAGCTCGAGACGGAGGGGGGAGGGAAAACTTGACCGAATATACGCATGAAGTCTGTCGGTCCGAGCCGTGCGCTTAACGCGGGACTTTTGCACGTTTCCCGAGTTTACCGGGTCGCCGTAGGCGCTCTGATCTCTTTCCGCGTACGCGAGCCCTCTTACTAGCGGCCGCGGAGATCGTGTGTTTTCGATTATAACGGAGGCAACAGGGGAGAAGGCGATGCGCGCCATAGGCACTTCGGTGAAGACGCCTCGACCGTAACGCATTTTTCATAAACAGGAGAATATCGGAATGCACAGTGGTGTATGTACTTGCTTCCCCATTCTGCAGCATCTTTAGAAAAAAGAAATAAAAGAGTGACGGTAAATACTTCTTATGTTCGTTCACGAAAAGCTGCTGACGTCAGCACACCAGTGACCTAAGGAATAGCGAACAAAAAAAAAAGGATACGTTTTGACTGAGCAAGCGCAGTTTCTTGCGACAAATTTTCCGTGAATGCAAATATCAAGACTGCTTTTGGGTGATTTCGAATTTCCCGCCTCGGCCCTGCTTGCACTGCGAGCGGCAACGTGCGTAGCAACACACGCTGCGCAGACACCAAGTTCAATGCTTTGCCTACATAGGTTATCCTGGAGGGGTGGCGTAGTCGGTAAGGCAATGGCTTCGCAACCGTGAGGACCCAGGTTTCAACGCGGGCCCCATGTGGCGTTTTTTTAAGCGACGCTTTATTGGACTAGGCGAAATGCAAGATGCGAAATGTGAGGGCTACAGCTCTGCCGGAGCGTGACACTAGTGCCTTAATGTTGCCTCCACTGTATCGTTTTCCCTTAATTTTTGTTGCTGTTATATTAGACAGACAACTTTAGCGAAAACGATGCGAGTACGGCTCCATTCCAAAATTGATTCAGTCATTTTTATGGCAATATTTGTTCTTCGCCTTTGGGCGTGCTAGTTTTCTCGAGATTTTTTTCGTATTTATATACTCCGCACTCTGGCTGTTCTTTTACCCAAATAAGAACCTTGCCAATGCGAGTGGACGTCTGCACGCAACGAACAGAGCGCAGCTAGCAGTTCGACGCGTTGACTTCACGTCAGTGCAGCTAGCTGATATTACCGCCGCCTATAGACATGCATAGATTGGCTGAAGCCGCGTTCAGAACGCGTTTTTCTTTTTCCTTTCTCCTCAAGGATGCCCCAAAGAAAGGCAGTACATGCCCACGTATTTGCGTGAGCGAGACAGATAGGGTGGAATTGAAAGTCGAGCGAGCGGGGCAGAGATTGACGTTCATTTGCGCGGGCCCTTTGTCGGCCTGTGATGGGATGTAGGTGGTCGCGACGGTGCAAGGCTGCCAACCTCGTCTCGCCTCGGAGACAACCCGATTTTCTGCACGAATGCTGGCCCTCTTTGCATGAGACGCAAGAGAAGGGAGAAATTATTCTTATTTGTAATCATACGGATGCATTTCATCATAGACCCGTATACACATAATAGACCTATAATCGTTACAATAGTGTGAATGCCAGTCATAGGATAAAAACAAACAAAAAAACAATTAGCAGTGGCTTAGCTCGGCTATGCCCGGATATACGTAGCGTGAGCTAAGGTTGAGCAATCTAATCTAACCCAATCCTGTCCTGCCCAGTCCAGTCCAGTCCAGTCACTGCTCCACGCGCATGCGTAGCACTGCTCTCCAGGCGCCAGCGAAACGGCTATCAAGCGGCTACGGCCCAGCGTCAGATTTGGCTGCTGCGCAACGGAAGCGCACATCTGGGCACGCCCCGGCGCCAGTGCGTCTGCCGCGGCTATGACGTCACTCCTCTGGAATGCGCAGACCGGCGAATGTGCAGACCCAATTCTCTGCACACCCCTACTCCAATTGGATTAGATTTCCAATCCAAGCCAATACAATCCAATTTAATCTAATCCAATCTAATCCAATGCTCCTCGCGCTTGCGCAGCACGGCCCTTCAGGGTTCACGCGAAACTGCTCAACTTCGGCCAGTGTAGCTCACGCTACAAAATAAATATATCCAAAAGAAGCAAGATGTCATCGAATATAGGTTCATATCCGTTCAATATATGACCTTATATAGGGTTGACCCTATATTATCCTATATGAACCTATATATTGGTTCACATAGGGTCAATATAAGTTCATATAGGTTCAATATAGTCCAACGGGAAAGAAAAATGACGAAGGGTAGCCCGATCTGACTACAAATGAAAAATATAGCTATAAAAATTTAAAGTTAAGAGAAGCGGTGTAAGAATGCTTAGGCGTCAGTAAAGATTCTCAAAATTTCCGTGCACTTCTTTCCCGCCCCCAATTCCGACTCAATTTTTTTGAGTAAGAGAGGCTGTAGACATGCTAATAAATGTGCCTCGGCAAATCGGCCATTTCTTTCTCCCCAATCTTTTAGTTCAACACGTTACGTATCAGTAATGTTTCTTAATCAATTTGGTCAACTTTGAGTCACGCAACGGGGATGTCGTTGAAAACCCATGCCGTCCCCATAGGCCTGACGTTATCTGGACGGCGGTGACCGTAGCGTGCCTTCTGTGCCCGAGCAACCTCGCTCTGGCGCAACTGATATAACAAATAGCGCATATTCCGCTACAATGAAACGGTCTCTCGATGCATATGGTCAGTTGGCGCAACGGGGGCCGCCCCGGTATAAGTTATGAGAAGCCTCGTGTGTACACAAGACCCTCGGGGTGCGTGCTTTGTCCGAGAAGCTTGCGCAAGATGACGAGCGGCGCGTCGTGGCCACTCGTGTATGCCGTGCCGCTCATCTCCGCCGCAGGGACGGGGCCCGTCCTCGCGCCGGCCATCTGCAGCGCGGACCGGGACACGAGTTTTCGCTCTTGGCGTGCAATCGATCAGTTCTTTCCGTAATGGAGAGACGCCGGGGAGGGCGAAAGTGCTGGAAGACGTACACGCGGGAGCAGACAGGACACCGAGGGTTGGCGGGTTGGGCACTACGGTTTCTTCATTGGCGGAGCACCACCGACAGAAACAAAACGTCTCGTTCCTTTGCTTTTCGTACGGGCCCAAGTGGCGCGCCGCGGGACGCCACCGTGCAGAGTGCGGCCGAAGTGATGCGACGACATCGATCGAAATTAGGCGCACCCTCTCACGGTCCCTTTGTGTGCCGCTGTATACATCGAAGACGCCGCACCTAGGGCAGACAGACGGGACCTGAGTAACCCCTCACACGGGGCGGAGGAGATCTGCGTCTGCGAAAACAAAATGAACGGGACGCGAGGGAGCTCCCGCAGGGAAGAGCTATCGGCGATGGCGTCACCGTGTCAGATGAGTGGACGGCTCCATTCCTCTGTAGCCACCCCAGACGTCTCGACGAAGAGTCTGACACAAGCGACCCATATTGCCTGGCCGCGCCAAATTGGATAAGCTGTCTGCAACAGCTTTTGTATATTCTCGCCGCGTAGTTAATCCTGCGCAGTCCTCTGTGTACAAACGTGCATCCTACCGTTAGATCCGATTGCTTGTTGCGTACGTTTTGGAGCACGGGACCAGGTCTTCAGTTACATGCGGTAATGCTGTTGCTGATACTGATGCCAACCTCGTTTTACAACTGCTAGACAGCGGGCGCACCAACCGCGTGTGCACGTTCGTAGCCTGCTGGCCCGTGAATCGCTGACATGAAAATTGGCAGTGCGAAGTACTAAGGGGTCCTAATCCGTTTGTCCGAAACCGGGAGCTGTCAGCCAATTAAGCCCACAACTAGATCGTCCACGCATACGGAAGTCTAGCTGATGATCACCTGGTGCTTGCACGGAAGACGCCTGCGCGTGCATACAGCATATTAAGCCGACCTTTGTTTTTCATTTAATAATATCGATAGCCCAGGACGGCGACACGCGTAATGATTAAAAGACAGCTGACCATGACCTTCGAAGTGCCGGTCGGCACACTTCCATAAAAGGAAAAAAAAAAAAAGAGCGAAAAGAAAGGTGAGCTTGGAGGCGTGAAAATATATGCGTAAATGTCGGTATGTGTGCTTTGTATTATCGAATAGCAGCTCGTTTAGTCTAACCAAGGTTGCGTCAAGTTGCATGTAAAAGATCGCAATTTTCTAGCTGCTTCCAGACGGTTTCAACTGTAAGCTAGGTTGATTTTCCCGCGCAGACTTTAACGCGAAAGCATATGAGGGCCAGTGGGGGGAGAAGGCGATGTCGGCGTTGTCATTGGCGTCTGGGACAGAAAAACGGCTCCTCGGAAAGCTTTCCATAGCACGAGGCGTTCCATACCGCGAGCTGAAACCCGACAGCAGCGAAAGGTGGCCGCCCACGCGACTACGCCGCGGATTAAGAGCGGACACACAAGCAGAGAAATTCACCATCGTCGCAAACGCTCCCACCACACGGCGGCAAGAAGTGTGCAGCGGTGCGAAGCGTAGGAGACAGATGGAAGTCATTTTAAAGCGTTGAGAAGAATCGCAAAGCAAAGCGTATCAAGCGGCGATATCACAAAGCTATTCGACAACGCGAGGAGGAACCAACGTGTCTCAGGCGTTTAATTAACTGCATTTTATGCTTTCGAATACACAACCCATAAGAAGTGCATAAGTGTCAGCACACTTTTTTTTTTAGGGGTGGAGGGGGAATCGTGTCGCTCGTGACGTCTTCCAGAGTGCAGCGCCGCCTCCTGAACGTTCTGGGCGCCTCTTAAACGCTTGATCTGTGTATAGTACGTCGTTGGGAGCGTCGGGACCAACTGTTTGCCGCGGCCTGAGCGGCGTCCCGGCCGGCGTGCGCCCATCAGTCTCCGGAATCGTTTGGCTCGTTAGTTCCGACCGGTCCGCAGCACAGCCCCTTCGGCTGCTCGTAACACGAAATCTCAATTAGCCGGCGTGGACAAGCCTGCTCAAGGGCTCTCTCTTCATCAAGGACGACGTCGCTCGCGACGTGCTGTACACACGCTGTAAAAACCGAGGTATTTCCCTCGGGTTCAGCGTGCAGAACGTTCGGGCGTGTAGTATACCTGAAGTGGTAGCACGCTCCCGGCCTGTTTATATTTTCTTTCTCAATTTACGCCCTTCGCAATGACTCGCGCCCCAGTTTGTTCTTGTTCTTCATCCGCAATGCACGGCCGCGCGCTTTTAGGCAGTAAAAAACAGAGAGCCTGCCTCGTTACCAGTGTTGGGCCGAGGGTTCATTTAACAAAGATTGATCGGTGCTTCTGCGACCGTTACTCGTTTGATCAACGTGCTTCCCGTACTCGTGCTTTCGTTGCTGTCATTAGCCAGGGTGCTTTGGTGGCAGTGACGGCTCAGTAGCCGCCAAAGCTCTCAAATAACGGCAGAAATTGCGGGTTTAGATGAGGAAAACGGTAAATTTCTGGCGTTCTTAATGGACTTCTTCCAGCTCAGCATGCGTAATTATTTGGTATACACAGGAAAAAAAATAGCGCTGGTAATTGGATTCGTAGTTCCTTTGGTTAGGTGAGTAGAGTAGCAATAAGAAAGCTGAGATTGAGAGCCCGAAAAACGAAATGCGTGCATAATGCATCTCACCTGATCTGAGCCTGGGTCAGTGAATAAAAGAACAGTGTAACGACAGATCTAAATAATCAGGAAAAATAGCTGTCTATATTCTCTAAATAGTAAGTAGCCCCAGAAGGCATGCGTAGTTAAGAGATTCGAGAAAAAAAAACACTACTGTACTACAAATTTAATTAGAATACGATGTTTCGTGCACCTAAAATACCGTCAGGATCTGAACAACGCTTTTCAGGACAGGCGTGATTTAATTTTGATTACATGGTATCATTTGACGGCCATTTCCATGGTTTTTTGTTTCTTTATGATATAGCGTGCAGAGGAGAGGGCCGATAAGAGATGAGGACAGACAACTCCGCTTCCCTCCTTCAAGCAAATAAGACCACTTACCCAATTCACCATTCACCCATGAACCATTCACACATTAGCACATAAATAAGACCGTTCACTCAATATAAATTCAGTGCCGGCGAAAAGCCTTTATGGTGAAAAATGCCGGCTGCCGGCACGAAAGAAACATAGCGCTCTGAAAAGAGAATGCTTCTTTATATAGACTCCCGGGCGATTCTTTCGTCATAGGCTACATGCCAAACGTTCTGCTTCGTTAGTTTATTAAGTGAAACGCAAACACCCAACAAATTTTTCGTTCAATTTAACTTGCGCTTTCTCAATCCTTCTACTTGCAACACAACTTTGTGCGACGGGGCGAAGTGCGAGGAGATGTGAAATACTATTTAATCTGGTAGCTTCCATTGAACGGCTGCTTGTAAGCTTGTATACGCATACGCCTTAGGCGGAATGCAACGTTTTTTTTTTTTAATCCCCACCGGCATCTCCAAGTTAACTTCGGCTAACTGAGTTAGCTGTCAAATGAAATGCCGACATGAGGTAAGCACTTCAAAGAGCAAAGAAAAAAACGCGCGCAAAATAAACACTTCAATTTCACATTCCCATTACCAGGGCCCAAAGGGGCAGAGGACAGAGGGGATACGACCAAGCATCGCTTGGTCACTCGTGCGTAGCAGAAAATAAACTTCAAATACAAACGAAGCTCAGAGCTACCGTGCGTGCTTCAAGCTGCCTGTCAGCTCCTTGGATTGGAGTGTGTGCTCGAAGGGAACTTTCTCATCAACTTTCAAAGGCCACAGCAAGGCCTTCAGCTTCTTAAAAATGCATCGACGTCCCACGGCCGGCCCAGACTTCCAGAGACGGGTAAGCGTCAGCTCTTGCTTGGCTGTCTTTGGCTACTTTTATTCCATAGTTAGTCGATCTCTTCCACATGCCCTCGGCATCGAGCAGCGCCGGAGTGTCAGGCGTACTAGCTTTCGAAGGACGCGCCGTCACACGCGCGCGCACGCCAAGAGCGCCAACGTCATCGGACGGACAGTTCGGCGAAGGCCCTGCGATGAGACGCGCTTGTCACTCCACAGTCGAAGCGAGTACGCGACGCCAGAACCGTGTGTGTGCGTTCGGAAGAGTGCCGGTGGTGGTGGTCGCCGTATCTCGCATACAGGGGAGACATTTTTTGTTTCTCTTACTCGGCTTCCCCTTTTCACGTCATTCTCCTTTCATGGCTCTGTGTCTAGTGCGCTCGCGAGACGAGGGCCCTCGTGGTAGAGCCGGCGGATGTTTGCATAAACTGGCCGAGCGGAGCAAGGTATGCACTTCACTGCGCTTGCTTTCGACGGTGACACGACGGGCGCTGCGGTTCCCGCTCAGAGGGTACAAGGGAGCTGGGAGCGGGGGAAAGGACCCGTTCACGAGTGGAAACTTGTGTCAGCGTTAACCTTGTCACCGCGCACGTGGTTTGAGTAGAGCAAACGCTCGGAGGGATCCCGAGATGCGCGTTTTAGTTTACACTTTTTGTTTACGCGCGTATGTGAGGTGGCTCAGAATGATTGTGGCCAGTGAGGAAGACAAACTAACTCCTTTTTGTACTACGGTAGGTGTTTACGTACGTGCTTTCAACGTGCTTTTTTGTGTGCAGGCCCTCAACTTCCTTGATAACACGTGCCAAGATTTTATTAAAATGACGAAAAGAAACAATGCTCAGTAGCGGGTGAACGCTGCAATTAAGTTGGCGCTTCCCTCAGTTTTTCTTGAACTTACTAAACCAATATTGTGGGAAGCAACAAAGTGGTAGTAAGAATGTGTTCCCCTCCCTGAATCATGTTCCCCTTGCTAGTTCGCATCAATCCAGGGCATTTAGAATTGCTGATTGCTACACTGGCTGCCTGCGTGCTCGCACTTGCAAGCGGAATAGTGGTAAGGTATGGCTGCCAAATATTTTATCGATTTTATTCGCCGATTCCATGTACACAAAGACGTTTATCCAAGCAAAGCTGTGCACGCCTCACTGATGGCGACGTTGCCCCAAAACGCACAGCCGCAGAGCTAACTCTCTTTGACAGCGATGATGATCGTGGGTGAATTGAAATATGGTTGAAACGCGAAGCTTTCTTCTGTCTCAGACGGTTATGGTGAACGCGGGGGAAGTAAAGAATGGTTGAAACGCGCAGCTCTCTCTGGTCGAAAGCCAATGTCTTCAAAGTACAAAGTCTAAGTCGAAAATCCAAATGGCCAAAGTTTGGAACGTTGGCTTTCGACCACAGAAAGCCTCGCGTTTCACCTTCTTTCGTTGCAAAAGGGCGTTCAAACTTTTTTCAGCATATTACACTAATCCTAGTCAATTATGCCCAGTATCGAGAGAAAACACCTGCATATAACCTGCAAAGGCCCGCGTAGTATATCTCGAGCGTTGGCCCCAATAAAATCTGTGCTTTTTATGATCCTTCATATAGTAACGTATTTAGTTAAGGCACGTGTTAAGGCTCTACAAGGCTCCCCTTTTGACCCCAACATTACGGTTTCCTATCGCCACGGCCCCTTCCTTCCTTGCCAGTGTTTTGCGCGCATGTCTGTGCAATTCAGCCGACCTACGCCTGGTGCTCGGCCGGTAACGCCCTTTGCTTCATTCAGCGATTCCAAACTACATTTGTGAAACATTGGCTGATAAGGAAGTCCTGCACGTACTTAAAGTAGATTTAAAATTTGTTACTCCAATAAAATTGACGTTGCGCTTTTAACTGGTTACTGGTCGAGGCCACTTGAGGCCTTGACCAAGTGCAGGGATAGACAAATCAGATATGTGTATTATGAATGGAGCAGTACTGCGTGATTATCTGCTTATGCAAAAACATTCTTTGGTGACCTGACGAGCGAATCTGTGTCGCGTAAGTGTCAAACTTTAGTTGCATAATAATGCGCTTTAACGTAATGCATTCATAAAGGCCGCTTATGTTGTCCATAGAAAAATATGTCTTCTCCGCAGTACAATTGTGTTAGTAGTGAAGCCAACTTTAAAGGGGAACAGTATATAGCGTTTTACAGGGATGGACGAGGACTTACGGAGGAATTTAATAAAAGTCCCTGGGGCCTTCTTTGATATCCGACAGCTTATAACAGCTTTGAAAAAGTTGTCTTCCCAGCAATGCGTTTGTGTATGGTAATCAAGCTTACGTTAGGGGCTCAATGTATAACATTGCATGGGAATACAAGGAATCTCATAGAGTTATTTAATAAGAGGCCCTGCGGCCTTCATATTTTCGTGTAAAATCTCCTATACTGTATGTAAAAATATTTCTTCACAGCAACGCATTTATGCATGAACATAGGGTCGACTTCAATTTGCCTATATCAGAAGTCATCTATACGACCGGGAATCGAAGCCGCCGCCCGCCTTGAGCGCAGCGGCCGTGTGTGATTGCATGCACGTGAAACACTTGTACGTTATTCGTGAGCACAGCTGTCTAAAGTCACACACGAGTCGCTATAAACCGAGCCCACAGGCACCGAGAAATGTGTAGTTGCAGGGCAGATAAACCCTGGCTTCCAAGAAGGGTGCAATCGGTTGCTCGCATCGCTCTCTATATATACAGGGTGATCAAAGTTAAGTCGACAGGTTTTTTTTAAATATCAGGCGCTTAGATTTCCGTGAAGAGTTAAGACCACCTCTACATTGAGGTTATGCGCCCAGGGCGACACATAATTAGGGGGTGAATATTGATGTCGATGGCTTAGTTAACTGAAATTAAATAATTAACTTTTTTAGTGGCTGCAGTAAGCAGGCACGTTTGCATTGAAAAGTTGCACGCAATCGTGTTTCGACGCAGTTTAATCTGGCAGAATTCTTCTAGCGGGTCTGTACTCCGAGATATCTAACTGCGAACTTTAATTGCCGTTCGCATGATTACGCATGCCAGACAGTGAAGACCGGCGCAAAGGTCCCCCCTTTTGTGACGTGCCTGCTGTGTACGATGTTTAGTTTGAAAACGGGGTGGAGGCATAGGAAAAAGTGATAAGTGGCACCCTTTCAGTCTTGGCTGGGGTTATCGCAGTCTGCAGTACTCGGAACCGCTATCGAAACACCGAAGAAAAGGGAGGGGCTGTGCTCCGGTCTTCACTGTCTCGCATGCGTAATCATGCGAACGGCGAACAAAGTTCACAGTGAGATATCTCGGAGTACGGACGCGCTAGAAGAATTCTGCCAAATTAAACTGCGTCGAAACACGATTGCGCCAAACTTTCCAATGCAAACATGCCTGCTTACTGCAGCCACTAGAAAAGTTAATTATTCAATTTTAGTTAATTAAGTCACCAACAGCAACAAATACCGCCTAATTCTGTGTCGCACTGGGCGCATAACCTCAATGTAGAGGATATGTCGACTTTATTTTGATCCCCATGAATATGCAAGTATATGAATGCGCGCACATGCGTTTACCCGAACGTGCACTTCTCGAGCGCAGCGCGTCTCCGCACCAGATTGAAAAATGGTCACAGCCTGGCCTCGGTCGCGGTGAAGTCGCGCACTTAGTGCCAAGGTCTCGCGCTCCGTGAAGCGACGGCCGGCACTTGGCCTGCTCGCAACCGGAATCTCTTCTGTACGTGCCCGCGTGTTTGCTCGTCCATACGGCGCACCTCCCACCCTGCAAAGCGGACGCGGTTAAACATTCACCTCAGGAGCCGCGCAGGGCCAGTTCCGTGCAGTCCGGAGATTGGATGGAATGAGGGACTCGTAGGAAGGAGCATCGCCCCCACGACCAGAGGATGCTTGCAGTCCCGCAATCAGGGGCAGGTTGGGCAATTTGGGCCAGAGGCATCTCGGATACGCTCTCGCAACCACAAACCATCGACGCACAGCTGCAGCTAATTGGTCCCGTGACCTACAGCGTGGCTTGCTTAATAATTCAGTGCGCACGTTATCGCCATCGAGATGGGCAAATGCCTTAGAACCGGTGGCAAGCTGTAACCGTATAAAATACCGCTCAAGTTACGGATGAGACGGAACATTGCATAGCATCACGCCATCCGCATCAATTAATTCATTTGATTATATACAACTAATTACTGCACTTTTGAATTTGAACAACAACAATTTCATTTCGAAAGAAATGCCATTTGGTAGCTTCTACTCTGCTTTTTTACTGAGGTATTTTCAAGCAATAATTTAATTCAGGTTTAGCGCTGGGCTTCTTGCTGGTAGGTGCGCATTTTGTACGCTTTTGTACTCGACATTCAACAGCGATGTTTGCTTTTACGGGCATGTCGTTGACCTCTTAAAAACAGTGTGAGTTCGTTTTATTTTCTGGTAAACAACATTACTATGGCTGATGTGAGCTGTGAGGATGTGTCGCTTATTTCTTTATTGCCTCATCATATTACTCACTCCTCCCTATCGCTTTGTCCCCCCCCCCACCTTTTATTTGACACCCTTATTTGTAATCCCGAAACCATAGGATCAACTGAAGTGTCCATCATACTCATGTCCTTTAAATGTGCGCATAGCAAGAGGACAATTACGCGTCCGAGGCAGCTTCTGTAATAAATTCAGAATAACACGATGCGTTCTTGCCTAATCCTAGTAGGCTGCTCAGTTAATTATTCGTTGCGTTCTTCAAATCTCGTCGCGTGAAAAAACAGTGCTGTCTTTCCGGCAGGCCATAAAGCATAATATATGCATGTTGCACCTGCATTTGCGCTAATGTGCGCGAGGGCACTACACTCTAGTCGATTCTGATCGAATCTGTGTGCGCTTCAGGGGATGGGACTTTTTACTTGGTCTTATAGTCGGCAGCACGGGCGAGATCGATCGAATCTGCGCTGAGGACACCTCAGTGCTGCGGCGAACGCAGGAATAGCTAAATTATTCGATGATACCGCTTCCGCAGCTGTCGTTCAATATTCAGTCTCCTCTTTGTTGTTGTTGGAAGCGCTGGCTGCTGCTTTTTATTGATATTATATAAAATTGGGCTTAGCAATTTTTATTACTCACCCGTTTTTTCTCCCTTTTGTACTTGTTTTTCACGGTGTTAGTCATGCAACTGCGATATACGCAATACACAGCATGAGGTAATAATAAGCGGCGTACGTTGTTCCTTTATCCGACATCCCCGCCACACAGTACAGTGCGTCATCGGTGCAGTGACGTAGAAAGTAAGAAACGCAAACCAACCTGTGTTCATAACAATACACCGTGCAAGGGTAATCGACGACACTTAGAGCAAGAGAGACGTAGAGATGTTTATTTAATGGACAGCTTGGGCAATATTTCTACAAACGAAAAAGGGGTGGTTTAAATTCTATTTATTTTTTCTAAATAATTTCAACAGCGTAGAACCGCGGAAGCACAAACTGGAAGTTGCATCAAGGGCACTTCCAACTATTTTGGACACACAGTCAAGTACAGGACACTCCGCTGTGGGTCACTGGGTCAGTAGCTGAGCATAAGGACGCGGGTTCGAAACCGGTCGCGGCGGTCGTTTTTCCGTTGGAGGCGGTAAACAAGAACGCACTTGTGTCGAGCTTTCGGCGCACGTCGAAGATGCCCAGGTGGTGGAAATTAATCCGGAGCCCTCCTCCACGGTACTCCCCATAGCCCATGCGTAGCTACGGCGCGTAAGACACCCATAATTCATTAATTAGTGAACGAGCGCGCACACACCCGGTTCTGACAAATGAACGCCGACGCTGTGGGTTAAACAGCGTTCGGCGGCAAAGCCGAAGCTGCATGCAACTACGCGCTTATGGGGCGCCGAGCGGGAGCGGTGGCCTCGCAAAAAGAAAACTGGAAGCGACAGTCATTTGCGCATTCCGACCGCGTAGGGCAGTGTGAGTGTGCGGGAGAGAGGTGTACCGGCAGGTTGCGGGCGAAGCGCACACTGCGCATACTAGAGACCCGTTTGCGCGTCTCTTCCAGCCTAGAGGTGTATAGATTTGCCATATTGCAAGCGACTATGCGCCGCCAGGAGGGGAGGGGGGTCAAGGATGGGTCTTCTCTGGCGGCAGGGCGTTAACGCGGCCGGCGGGGAATTAATTTGCGGGGGCTGCTGCTCCTCCGCGCCTCCTCGGGAGACGAACGCACGCACAGCCACTTCCGGCCGGCCTTCTCTTGGGCCGCCACATTGCGTCACTGGTCGAGGCGGTAATGGCGGCGCGCAGAGGCGCGTCGCTTTAAATAGAATTAGTGTGGGTGGCTCGCTTCACGTGTCCGGTCAAGCAGCGCTGCCGGCGGGGGCGCGTCTTTCAAAGGCCCCGTCGTCGTACCCCGCCGGGGCATTGCTGGCCCGACTGACCCTCTGCGGCCGGGCGAACCCGCGCGCAACACTTTCGAGACGGTGGTATGCGACTCCGTGGAGCCGGGAGGATTTGCATGTTCGTCGTCGGGTTTGTAGGCACGCAATTGAGTTGTAGTTATGTAGATTTCGACCGATTAGGTATGCAGATTTATACACATTATACAGCTATTGTAACTAAGTGCGGGCATACCACTTTTGGTTAATACCCTGTAACGGAGCGGCCATACTATGTCTCGAAGCAACCTCGTGCATTACGTAACTCTGTGTTTGAGGTCTTAACATGATCCGATGCATATTTAATTAATCTTTAAAGTATTCCATCATTACTTTGCTAGTTAGTGCGCCCAGAGTCCTTTAATGCTTTTCATTGAAGGACTCTGGTACGTCCAAGTGATTAATAATATGTTCTGCAGGCGTACGCGATAACCTTCCTAATTTTTCCGTTTTAAACAAAGACGCTATTTTTTCATTCCTCTAGGCTTTTACCACTTCGAGATATTTCCTTATCGTGCTAGCTGAAACACGTTGAACTTGCGCACATTTTTGTACATCTTTTACTGCGAAACACTCCCACCCAACTTCTGTTGGTTTCGAGGATGTAAGACGAAGCCTTAGCAACACTAGCCGAACTGCTGGCGCCGCAGTGGGAAGCTAGAGACGGATATGTATGCACAGGCCTGACTTTAGGCTTAACGTTACGCTTTTCTATGTAACGTCTGCAAACAAACCCTCAGCCTGACGTACACGGGTTTGACGTTGTTTGGTACGTCGTTATCAGTGCCAAACGTTCCGCCTAAATATAGGCCTAGATTGGTCGGTTGAGCAGGGCTTTTAGTGACAGTAACGGAAAGAAGGAAAAGAACCCGTAGGGAAAAAGATGCTGATGACGCTTTCACGCCGAAGTATTAAGCCTCAGAAGTAGAGGCTGAAACTTTGGAGGCAAAATGCCTTTTTTTTTTTGAGTCCGGATGAAGCCTAGTTAACATATTGTAACGGGGCGACAGACGACACGAACCATGTAGCGATGTATTTAGATAATGCGAACTATTCACATGCAGCTACAACCGAGCCCGGTATGGCTGCACCCCGAACACAGCTTCGTCCTTGTCAGCGTCGTTGATGGTGGGCCATGGCGACAACAATATTTTCCACCATGTCCCGTGACAATATAAGCATGAACTAAGGGAAGGGGAGCATTTTAAACAATAGTTTATTGTGCCTATAAGTGCATATTTTTACTATATGGTCTTTCTAGCGCTTAAAAATGCCTTAGCCATTGCTAACACCATAAATTATGGCGATAAAAAAAAAAACGACCACGACACAACCGTGCACATGCCGCTCAAGTTCAAAGACGCCTCCTGGGGGAATACCACGTGCAAATCTTAAGCACCAAGGGTTTATGGTAGCGCCATAAACACGTGCACTGTCAACCGCCAATAGAGAGGGAGAGAGAGAAGAGAGAGATAGAGAGTCCACACTTCAGGATCCCGTTGGACCTTGCTGCCTTCTCCGATCCCGGGCACACCGCCGAAGGCAAGGTGCAAAATGGACGCGAAACAGAGCTTATAAGAATGAGCGTCTTGGCACTCTCAAAACAGTCTATTCGTGACAGCCATCACCTGCCGTGCCGGGTAACATTTAAGGAGATTAGTTCGAAAGAATCTTGCGTGCTGTCTAGTGTTGGTAATGAGTATACATAGCTACTCAATAATGTTTTAGGGGCGAAGCACCTTAGGGGCTCGGGTTGTCGGCATCTCCTGTAGCCGTCTCATGTCGCCACAGTAAATGAAGTTGTCAAACGCTGGTGAAAAAACAAATGTATAATGAATAAAACTGGTTACATAATTTAAACATTTAATTTACCGGAATAATCTAGGCTTAATTGCATTAATAACAGTAATTTGTTAAATTCCGTCCCAAATTGGTTTCAAACGCCAGGTTTTCTTCTGTAAAGCATACTTCCTGGCATGCTGCGGCGTGTGACACGAAGACAACTTACGGCCAATCTGTATCTCATTTAATTGCTTAACTCGGGTTCAACGCAAGATAGGGCGCTACTGCCTGAGCAAGCGCGCGATTGCTGCTCCCACCGGCGATTCTCGGGCGCTCAACCAGCGCGCTCCGTGTGGCAAGAGACAGGCTTACAATTTTTTAATACACTTATACACTGCATGCTTCGCCCCTCCCCAGGTTTCACGTTAGTGGTGATGGCCCGGGAGTTTTAAGTGCGAATGCACTTCTTAAGCGAGCCTGAAGCGTCCGCCGCCGTCCGCATTCCGCCGCCGTCCGCATAGCAACAGCTGCGGGTGCGCGCGCTCCTCGTCTTCCTTGGCAACGGGGGGAGATGGGCGCGCGCTGCCTGGCCGCTGACATGGCACATACCCACGTGGGGGATTGGCCAGGAATCTCCTCGTCTTCCTTGGCAACGGGGGAAATGGGCGCGCGCTGACTGGCCGCTGACATGGCACATACTCACGTGGGGATTGGCCAGGAATCGGGCGTGAGAAGGGCTAATGCACCCGCTTAAAGGAGTACTGACACGAAATTTCAAAGCTGAGATCCGCTCTAGCAATCAAGTACAACGACAACACAAATAGGTGTCTGTGCATGGCACATACCCACGTGGGGGATTGGCCAGGAATCGGGCGTGAGAAGGGCTAATGCACCCGCTTAAAGGAGTACTGACACGAAATTTCAAAGCTGAGATACGCTCTAGCAATCAAGTACAACGACAACACAAATAGGTGTCTGTGAATAAATGCATCTTTCTTTCTTTGTAGTTGTGTGTGTGTGTGTGTGATCTCTCTTTCGCGAACATTACCGAACCGCGCAAATTCAACTCCTGCATTCGCACTTTCACATTCTTCCCCTCGGGTAAATGCGGGGAATTTTTTTTTTTTCCTGTAGCTTGACTAATCATCTCCTTCTGCAGGACAGAATGGCTCAGTAATTTGGATAGAGTTATTGCACTTCCCTGTAATATTCATGGGATTCATCGGAGTTGTCAACACTGGAAAAGGTCATTATGCTCTGTCAACGAATAAATACCTGCCGTTAAGATCTTTGTTCGAGGCGAAGTTGTGCCTTCAAGGCAAGGAGCAGCTACCGATTGCGCCTCTTCCACCAGAGCCCTTTGTTAACGCAGCTAAGGGCGGAAAATAATACCAAAACACTCAGGTGGTATTAGCGAGTTTTACCGTTTTTCACGCTGCGCTCCGCGCGGATAGCAAGCGGGAGCGCCATTGCGCAAGCGTGGCGCGCAAAGCCGCGAACGGCATTGGCTCCGGATGCGCTGAGCGCACCGCCGATACCGGAGCGGACCGTTGATAACGGCCAGTTAAAACTCTCTATCAACAGCTTTGCAGTCGACAAAAGCGTAGCAACCCAATGCAGCTCTACTCATAAGCATAGATGTGCTCTGCAGCTCGAATCAAGCTCGGCAGGGGAGGCACATACCCGCAGAGATCGATCGATCAATCAATCAATCAATCAATCAATCAATCAATCAATCAATCAATCAATCAATCAATCAATCAATCAATCAATCAATCAATCAATCAATCGATCGATCGATCGATCGATCGATCGATCGATCAATCAATCAATCAATCAATCAATCAATCAATCAATCAATCAATCAATCAATCAATCAATCAATCAATCAATCAATCAATCAATCAATCAATCAATCAATCAATCAATCACTTTGAGCGCGAGCACTGGGAGGATCGACCACAAAAAATCTGTGCGTCTACTCTGGATCCTGGGTGCGTACTGTGAAGCCGGGTGGCATGCCCACCGCACATACTCACGGTGGTGTATTGGACAACACTTTATAAGCTGGAATAGAATCTACGCTGCTTTCACACGGCTATTGCCTTTCTACGATCCAGAGCCACCTATGTACGAGACACTTATGATCCTGACTCCTTCTGACTTTAGCATTAATTTGAGCACAAACCTTCGAGGCACTCAATTTGTGCTAGCATGCATCCCTATACGAATCCATTCATTTGTAATACGCACGCGAGCACGTACACACGAAGTCCACCAAGTATCACCTCGTGAACGACGACTCTGCACGGTCGTCGCCAGCGCCTGGCTACCACTCCGTCGCCCTTTGTACAGCCAACCATCTGTTACGCACGCCCGCGCAACGGACGTTCCGGCAGGCGCCGCCACGCGCAATGTTTCGCGGCCGCAACCTTGTGTCGCACTCTTATCGTCGCCGCCCGTATACGGTAACATCTTTCATTCCCTCTCCGCGGTGCACCCCTAGACCCTGATGGCCGCCTTCCTGCTTGCAGAAGTGTGACCGTGGCGTACGGTTCACTGAACTCTCCCGCGGGCGCCGCGCCGAGATAACGGTGCGGCTGATACGCTCCGCGGTCAGCGGCCAATCTGGTCTCATCCCAGGCGCCTTCGTCTCAAGCCGTTCATCTTCCCCGCGCAGTCACCGCCGCCTCTCTCCCTGTGTTGTTTGCACCGTTGCAGGCCTTTCACAGATAAAATAAAATTTAAAAGCGTTCAGATGAGTCGTTGGATTTATACATTTTTTTTTCAGTCATGCTCCTGCTATGAGACGGTGTAGTCGTCTTGCCACTAGTTGCGTCTTTACACGTTATTTTCTTGTTTCTTTCTGACTTTTTTCTTCCACCTTCCGCGTCCGCCTTGAAGAGTCTGTCCTCGTCCCCGATTCACGGCGTCGGCCTCGCGGCAGCGGCGACGGAAAAACGTGGCCAGCATGCGAGTGGGATACCCCCTGTGCCGCACGCCGTCCGAGAAGAGGCTCTTAGTTCGGCCTCGTCGACGACGTCTTGGACGTCGTGCTGCGGCATGCACTCTCATATATACTCGCTTATCGAGGCCATCGTTTCGATGCGGCCTTAGCACGGATAGTCGTCTATTCGCTGCTTACCGTTTATTCTATTATTAATCAGTCACTCGCGCTTCTTCTTTCATCTAATTAGATTCTCTTCGCGGCGTTACGATATATATATATATATATATATATATATATATATATATATATATATATATATATTGTTATACATGCATAATCGTACATGACTGTTACACATGCTTAGTTGGAGCAGGCATATAATCCCGTTAATATAATTCGCACGTTTCTTAAAGTCGGCGGCCCAGAAATTACACACAAAATACACCCAAATTACTGCCGAAGCAACAAGAATAAGATAGAAATGCTTCTGAAGGTCGATCCAGAAACGCCGAACACGTAATAGCTCAATCACATGAATCGTGCCCGCCCTAAGAAAATCGTTAATTGGTCTCGCTCCAAATAAGCGAAGTGGGAGCGCTGACTTCTTATTTTGGATCACTTTATTCATATGTACAGCCTCCCAAATTTTTAACTATAATGTAGCGGGAGCGACGACCGATCGGCATGTCAGCGCCTTATCACGGTGTTCACCGACAAAATAGGCGAGGGTACGCGTACGCGCATGGGACTATCTGTTGTGGGAGCGTCGTCTGCTCCGCTCTTCTTCTCAGGGCAACACACCCCCTGTTTTTCTAGTCTCGCAAGGCCGTTTCGTTATCGCCAAAGGTAACTAAGCAGCGTGGGGCACAAAGTAATTCAGATGGAGAGGCAGGGAGTGTGCCACTCGAGTCTCAAGGAAACAGCGTAGCAGACGACACTCGTACAGCAGATGGCCATATGCGCGTCCGCGTACCCTCGCCTGTGACATGCCGGGCGGTCGTCGCTCCCGCTATATTAGTAAAAATTTGGGAGGCTGTACATACTCCAGACCGATTGGCCTGCCACTGGAGTAGGTTTTTACACGAGACATAAGTGCAAAACACCTCTTGCGCGAAGCAACAGAGCCGGAAAAAGTATCATTAAACGTTGTACAAATAACAGATGCTTACAAATCAGCAAGAACCCAACAGGTAATAATGAACGCAGCAGAAATGTATTTCAACGCCATAAAGACATGTCCTCTGAAGCCAACGCCACATTTTCGCCCGATAGCGAGTTCCGTTTTAAAATTGCCATGCACTTGGGTTCGTACGCAGGGGAAATGGCGCGGGGTTAAGTTCGCGGCTATTCCTAGTAGGTTTCCATTTAGCGAGAAGCAAGTGGTCGTTCGTTAACGGGTAGCGCGGAGTGCTAATGAGGTTATGCATCAGTTTTAGGAATTCGGGGTCGCACCGTTAGGAAAGAAGTTTTAGTCGCAGTGTAGCAAGGTGAAATGGAGCCTAAAAGTCCCATCCGAAAAGTCCCATAAAATGGTGCTTTCTTTGGGGCTGATTTGAGCGAGTTAATTTCATTGCTGTAAATAAAGAAGCCTCTCTCTCCCTCTCTCTCTGATGCGCAGCCACATTTGAGGATCAGTCAGATGGCAGAGGTTGGGGTGTGCTCGTTTTATTTGAGCCGAAACGCAAATGTATGACCTGTTCTTCTTTTGGGTGTGTGTCGGGGTGGTGGGGTTGGGGTATAAGGGAGGCACCTTTTGTGTGGGAGGCCCTGGGCACATGCGGCCAGTTGCGCGCGAGATATCAGCTCGAGCTGGCTACGCAGGTCACCGCTAGCGATACGGCCCTCCCAAAGCTTAGCAGTCGGGTTGGGAAGGGCGGTGGAGTCAGCGTGAGGTTTTACTCTTATACCCCGCGTAATAGGGTGAAAGGGAGTGTTTGCCATTTGGGGAATACCGGGAGGAGTAGATCTCAAGATGAGGGATGGCGTAAGAAAAGGTGTTAATTTACATTTTATATGTATTGAGAGTGATGTCTGAAATATATGTCAATTGTTTGCGAATGTTAGTACGAGTTATTCCAATAAGTGAACCAAAAAAACTTTAAAACCTCTCGAGTGATTCATCGGGGCAGCGACGTGCCGCAGATAGCGCGAAAACAAAACAAGAACATCCTACAATATCCTTCAAATTATTACCCGCCCTTTAGGTTGCGGCGAGAATTAGCGGACCATTAATTCCCGCAAGATGCAATAAATCAATCATGAGCACCGCTCACACACAGACACGCGCACACTCTCGTACACAGGCCGCGCAGCACTCGCCTCTTTCGAGTGCACACCACTGCATTAAAAGCAGTTTTTTTAAAGTTCCTTTCTTTACGCTTTACTGTTTTGCTATAATTCCCCCCAGAGGGCGACAAAAGGGGGGAGGGATAAACGTGAGAGAGAGAGAGAAGAGTGGGAAACAGGGCGAAGAGAAGAAGGAGCAGCAGCAATTACCGAGGCGGGGGATGATTTTTCTCGCGCGTGCGTCGGCGGATTCCCTGCCGCGTGATGATCGTCGATTAGTAGCTCGATTTGATCTGACAAGAACCACGCGCCCTCGAACGATGCGGGAGCATCGCTGACATGCCACCGCACGCGGGGCGATGGCCAGGGGGAGGAGGAAGATGAGGGTGAGAGGAGGGGCGGAATGCGAACTCTTTCGGGCGTGCGGGATTGATGGGCGCTTTTTGTGTCCGTTCAGCTCGGCAGCTACGGCGCGCCGGCAGATACCGTCGACAGGACTTCAAAGAGCCACCCCCACCGGCCGCCGCGGCCATGGCGTTTCGCTACCGGTCTTCGCGCCGTGGATTCGATTACCGACGGTGTAGCTGCAGGCGCGTTTTCATCGAGACAAACTGCGAAGAGCTGGGCACATGGGTGTCTGCGGGATTTCGCCGAAAGCGGAGTACAAAAAAAAAAAAAAACTACTTCTTACCTTGGATCACCGTCCTTTTTCTTTTTGAACACTGGAAACCATGGTACAAAACTTTTATTCAATCAAAAAGGGCGTTTATCTTTCTTTCCCCTCGATTTTCCTCTTCCCCGTTTCTTCCGTTACCAGTGCCTTTGGCAGAAGAAACGGAAAAAAGCGAATGCCGCTAAAAGTGGGTCGAAAGTTCAAGAACGAAAAAGCCGTTTTGAAATTTTTGTTTTCGCTCTGTGCCTGGAAAATATCCGTTCATTTCTTTGCCGAAAGAACTGAGCGCATTACCGTCCGTGAAGGCAATAATTCCATTAAGAATGCCTAGATTTATCACCCACAAAAACCTCTCTAGCAGGGAAGGAATGTTTCGGGCCCTACAACCCATTTCACTTCATCGAGAACAAATTTGAACAGATGTCGCTGAAAGCGGAATCGAAACGGTAAGCATAATGACGTATTCGCGCCTTGTACGCGAGTTAACGTTAATACGGAGGTAATAGGCAGACCGGTTTGCGCCCTTTGAGCAACACAATAGCCGACCGTTTTTTCGGACTCCGAAAATTTGAACTTGCTGGATATTTTGGACTTCCCCGAGGAACCGCGAGTTGTCCCGTAGGAGCATAGATTCGCGGATTTTTCGGACTGCTCTTTTATTCGGACTATTTTTAGTTCCCCTCCAGGTCCGAAAAATAGGTCGGCTACTGTATTATTCATGGATAAAAGTTCCCTAAAGAGGCCTAAGCCTCATTCGGGGTTACATATCATGTTCCACCACCATACTGAGATGCGAGATGCCGTTCCCTTGCGGCTGCAAGCCCATCATTTTCTGTGCACACCCAGCGCCACCTACCGGTTCGCTTGTTTCATGCACCTGCTAAATGAACTGCACGGTTCTGCTTCAGTAGTCCAAGGGTAGAAACGTGGGTTGTGGAACTAACGCCCTGGGGTTCGATCCCCACCAGTGGTAATGCTTTTTTAGGGGCGAAACCCCTTAGGGGCTCGGGCTGTTGACGTCTCATGTCGTCGTCGTAACCGTCGTCTCATGTAGTCATGGTAGTAAAACACTGAGACCCTCGTTTACGCCTCGCGCTGGAAAGATTCGTGCTTCGAAGGCACGAGACTTTTACAGCAAAACTGTATACCTCTATCCCCCAAAAGGTTTCATCTCCGTTGGCAAAAACGCCAAGACGCCGAGAATACACATACATACACTTCATGTTTCGCCCCTCCCCAGGTTTCACGTCAGTGGAGATGGCCAGGGATTTTTTTTTTTTTCAAAACCTGTTATATTTTTATGGTAATATGACCGTTTAGAGCAATTATGCGCATTCTTTTCGTAAATGTAAGTGGCTTGGTCTCTTTTAGGTCGGATTAGGGGCGGGGCGTGACATTTCAATGCCTTTAATTAACGTTTTACGTCGCAGTAGAATCGCTGGTATTGCACCTATCTCGGAACGGAATATCGCTACTGGGATTCCATCACCGCAATCACCGCAGTCACCGCAGTCACCGCAATGAGCAAGGGAGAACCGAAAAACGCCTTGTGTCTCACAAGGCTTTTCATGCGCATGCTGTTGGGCAAAGCAAACCAACAGTATACGAACTGGTGGTTTCGGTGATCTCCCTCTCGTTTCAGCGGTTTCCTACGAAGAAGGGGTAAACCTTGGGAGTAAGTAGAGCAAGCCATGTAACGGGGGAAAATAAGAGAAAGCAAAACTACAGCGGGAATTCAGGTTGGCCCGGTGACCTCACTTGTCGATGCGCCAGCGTCGAGAGGAGCACCTGTCCTCGACGGCCCTGCGGTCAGCCACCCAAAGGCCGACCTGGACGCACACGGTGCGCCCAGAGCGGACAAGTCGAATCCAACCTCGCGTGCACGCATACGGCTAGTCTAATCCGCTGCCCCCGCTCCCTAGGAACTTCGCACACGCGCATCGACTTGGCGTTCGAGGTCATCCACTTCACGCGGCCGCGACTTCTGAGGGATGCATCGCCTTCTCTCCGGACGCTCTTGTTTCATCCGCATCGTTTTCCATGTCCCCGTGCAGCTCTTCTGAGTGGCTCGCGCCAGGAGGGCGGCTGGACGAAGGCAAACACGGTGTAATAACGGCGGCGGTGAGCGCAGCTCGTCCCGAACGCTACAGAAGTAACGACACACACGGAGAGCGCAGAGGATAGGAGAGGAAAGGGAAGCGACATGCTCATCTCTCGGCGCAGGAGACGCGCGGCTGCGTCGTCCTCTACGCTCGGCTGGTCGCTCGCGAGGGGCTGGGAAAACAATAAGGCCAAAAAGCCGCAGCCGCCGTCTCGGCCGCGTTCTGGAGAGCGCGCATGCTGTTCATCTCGAGATCGTTTCCTTTGCCTCCGCGAGGTGAAATGAAAAGAGAGCCGCTCCGGTGCCCCGCCGAGAGAGAGGACACAAGAGAAGAGGCCGCGGCGCAGGGGTCGCGTGCGGCCTTGCGCGAGGAAGCCCCGTCGTAGAAATTTTTTCCGCCTGCCCGTCACGTCTGTTCGCGGCTAGCTGTTTTCTTTTCGAATCGGCTGACTGGATTTGCGGCCCGCTTCTTGGCTCGGCCGGACGGATTACGACGATGATATCGCGCGTCTGCGGACTCCTTTTCTAACTTTGCGGCTCATCGTTTCTTTTTTCTCTCTCTTTCTTTTTTTTTTTTTTTGTACTCGTTGCGAGCGCGAGAATTCTCCCGGCGAATATGATGAACAGGCGTGCGCGCGCACGCGGGCGGGATGTGGGATGCTTTTCCGAGTTAGCATCTGACTTAGCATGCATGCGCCGTGCCTCGCCCTGTTTCTCAGATGCCTTGACCCGTGAGAGACTTTGTGTACTCGGAGCATGGGCGGTGGGCGTGTCTGGCGCATCAGATTTCCTCGCTGGGTTCGCGCGATGGACGTTGCAGGCCCGGCTTAGCTCGGCTCTCTGAAAAAGGTAGGCACTGCCCACAGATGAGACAAAGCTCGTCACCATTTAGTGCCCCTTTCTTACCTTTCCTTCACCCTTTTGTTCGTGTATCACATTTACACCGCCTCTAGAGGTACGCCGCGTCGCCGCCTGACTGTGGTCCAGCGCCTTACCAAACAGGCCTAACGATTGGCTGTTCACACCTTCATCTGCAGCGCTAAAGTTTAGTTCGTTTGGTACAAAAAGGACACACGCGAGGAAATATTGACGAAACAAAAAAAAAGTATGCAAAAGAAACGAAGTAAGCAAGGAAGAAAGAAATGAAGCAGGGGAAAGACGAAATGAGGAACGAAGTAGACTAGGAAGAAAAGAAATAAGAAGTGACAGGAAGAAAGGACGTATGCACCAAGGTAAGGAAAGAAGGAATGAAGCAATAAAAGTTAAAAGAAAGGGGTGTAATAAGAAAGCAAAGCACAAAAATCAAGGAACAGAAGAAGCAAGAACGGGAAGAAAGAAAGAAAGAAAGAAAGAAAGAAAGAAAGAAAGAAAGAAAGAAAGAAAGAAAGAAAGAAAGGAAGGAAGGAAGGAAGGAAGGAAGGAAGGAAGGAAGGAAGGAAGGAAGGAATGGACGGACGGTCGAACGGACGGACGGACTTCTGTAGAATATCGTCTGAGTTCTCAACATGAGCAGCTCTGTTCCTGACCGAGGCCAGGTCGTGGCGTCAGAAGTAGCAAGTCGGGTTCGCAGTGCCGAATACTGGAAGGGTCTGCACTCGCGGCGGGGCTTCTGGCCTTCCACGAGACGAGCCGCCGGCAGGGCCATTCGCGCCCCGGCTGCTCGTGCTGTACTCTGTATGCGCATCTAATTTTCGCCTGGTTCCGCGCTCTCTCTGTGCGGCCGGAAAAAGGGGGAAAGAGAAGAGGGTAGAGGATAGAAGGGGGAAACCTGGGTTTTTACCCTTCCGAACTTGCTGCATGTCTTCACTCCTCTGTCACCTAGCTGATGCTTCTTTGTCTTTTTTTTTTTTTTTTTGCCAAAACTGGCCCGTCAGAGAGGGCGAGCTTCACTTTTTCCAATATTTTTCTTCTGCTTGCTTCAGCGTAAATTTTTGTTGTTGTCCCAACCATGTTCGCGCATACGCAAGTGAGCCACTCTTCCGCTTCAGCCCTGTGACGCAGCCCGCATGCCGGCGGTCAGCGAAATATAACTACTGCGGAGCGCCGGCAATCCGACTTGCTGTTGCTTTTATTGTATACCATCTCATCCCTGCATCACTTTGTTTCTTTTTTTTTTTTTTTGTCCTGGAGTGCTGCGGACTTCAGGTAATATAAATAGCGATGTAATATAAATAGTGATGTGCAAGTTCATATGTATGCACAATAAATATCTAAATGCTCCTGTGAAGGCACATTTCACTATCGTGTTTTACCGATTCTTATGAAAGAGACATCAACCACATTTTTTGCCCCATAGCTCGGGCAAAATCAGATATTTGGTTTTGTTCGTCGCAGGCAAGTGTTTGCCTGAGTTTATGCCGTCGTCATTTTCCAGTACTTTATACTAGGACGAGTTAGTTAAACTGGCCGCTGATTTTGTTTTGTTTATATACGTTACAGCGTAATTACTTCTGGGTGAGACGGGCCTTGCGCCATTACACACCAACCATTATCATCACCATGCTGGGTAAGACTACGCCGAGCGTTGTTAAGTGAAAGTTGCACAGTTCGAAATTTTTATAATTACTTTCTTCTGTAATTTTTGAAAATAAACAGTGAGCTGGCGTTCCTGGAAACGGACAAACCTGGCTTGCTTTGTCGATTGCCGACCACTCCTTGCTTCCATCTTGCTTCCGCTTTCAAGGAATGATGCCGCTAGGGTGCTTCGTCAGTTCGTGCGCAGGACCTCCATTACTCAATGGAATACACCGGACTTTGTGCATCCGCGCCTTCACAACCAGGACCCTCTACTACAGCGCCGTCTTCCGTGTGGGCTGTCTAGATCACAGTCTACTTTACTTTGTAGACTGTGGTTGGGAGTGGCCTTTACGAGAGCGTATACTCCTTCCTCATCGGAATGGCCAGTAGTGCCCACTGCGACGCCTGCGAGGTTGAAGAGACAATCGAACATGTGCTTTGTTGTTGCCCACAGTATTAATCGGAAAGACGTGTATTGGCCGCCGAGCTCAGCCGATTGGACAATCACTCCATAAGCTAGGTGCAGCACTGGGGCGGCTACGTTTTTGTCAACAGCCCGCATCCTCAGGGCGCCTAACTCACCGCGAAGGAAGCGACAAAGGCGCCGGGGCTTTGCGGCTCCCCTTGCCGAGAGGGGAGAAGGGAATGTCCTTTCAGGACCCCCTTCACGGCGAGTTAGGCGCCCTCAGTGGGCGCACTGTTGTCAACAATGTAGCCTCCACAGTGCTGCATCTAGCTTGTGGTATGAACTATAGAGATTATTCTAGGACATCGACCCCTACAATCAACTTCACAGAAGGCAACAAAAGCCCTTCTGTGTTTCATGAAGGAAACCCGCTTGGATGAAAGACTATAGTGTCCACAAAGGGACTAAAGTGTGTGCGCGGCCCCACTCCTATCCCCTCTTTTTCGCCTGCCCTCTCTTTCATCCCCTGAACACCCCTTCCCCAGTGTCGAGTAGCAATCCGGGCTCTAAGCCTGGATAACCTCTCGCCCTTCCGTTCGTTTTTCTCCTCCTCCTCCTTTTCTGTGTCTTTTTCCCCTTTTAGCTAATATTTTCATCGATTCATCTCGTTGGAAAGCAGCATCGCAATGCCCTACTTTCGATGTGTGTCGACGCAATTCACTTTCGCAGCGTGTGTGGAGTAACCGCAAAATGGATGCCCTCTGCTTTAAGTTCACTTTGGGCGAGTCTTCCAGAGCACGATTTCCAAGTAAACATAGTTTCGTAATGGCGTCAACGCACTCTCGCCTTTGAGTGCGCGGTGCGCCAGCCTACGCGTGCAAGAAAGACATAAGCCCTTATCTCCGGTTCCCACAAACGTGCGGGCAAGTCATTCCCACAGCGTCCGAAAACGCATCTCCCGGACGTCCTTCAAACTCGCGTATACTGTCGCAAAGCTTTTCGGCGCGCATCTCCCGAGCGAGCTCTGGAGAACGAAGCATTTTGAAGAAGCTTCTAACGTTACCACTGCTTCTCCTATCGTTCTTCGTTCGTCTACTTCTCCCGCTCTTCCTTCGTCCGTTTCTGTTGCATTTACTTTACGTCTTCGGGAAGCCAGCGCGAAGCGAGATTAAATGCGATCTCTCAAGCGCAGAATTCAATTTGGTTCACCCCCTTCCGTCTCGTTGACCCGGCTGTGAGTGTTTGCGAAGCGAGAAAGCGCTAAACCACCAGCGCGATGGATATAAGGAGTCGGGCAGAATTGCTTGCCGGCAACCCTGCAAGAGCGCCCGTTCGCAACTACAGCGCCCAGTGCACACACTTTCTAGCCTAACAGTTATACCACTAATATCTTCTTTCTGTTTTATTTGAGCTTGTGGTCAACTAGACTCAGACATATGCGAGCGTTGCTGTACTGATCACGCTCGAATAATGTATACGGACGCAGACTTTGAGAAGCACGTGGTGGCAAAAGTGGGCTTTGGCGCATTGAATGGGTCCTGCGGCTCGACATGTAGCTTGATACGTAGCATCCAATTTCACCCCCACAGCCCTTTTTTTTCCTGACCCCTGATGTAGGCGGGAAATTTAAAAGGAGGTGTGTGCGCCTGAGAAGGGAAATTGAAGCATAGCGGCTTATGCATTTTTCTGCACTCCTGGACTATTCATTACGCAGTCGTTTGTCGTTATATGAGTGAAGTTCTTGCCCTTCATTTCCGCTCGTTCTTACGGCATTATTCACAGAACCGCAGCGACACAGTTCCGACGAAGTCTAAAGGCAGCGAATGCGATGCTCGAGCGACTGATGGTCGTGCGAGACGGTACAATACAATGAGCGAAACCACGATGACGTTGTCACCACGGGACACGCACAGGGATGGCAGGCCCTCGAAATCTGGCTGTGCCTGCTCTCGAACGCAACTTTTCAGAGAACGCCGCCGCCAAAGTTTGGGGAGCCTGTACAGGCTTAGAAGCCATTTATACGATGGCAGATGGCGCACAGCACGACAGCAAGCATGGCAGCCCTCGAAAGGCGGGTTTCTGTAGAACGACGCATGTGCTCAAGCGAGGGGGAAAGAGAGCGGAGTTGGGGGAGGGGGGAGGAGAGGGAAGCACCCTAAATCTTCAATCTTCGCCAGTTTAAGGAGGCTGGCAGGGCGTAGGCATAGGGGTGAGAATAGGGGGGGGGGAGGGGGGGATCGGCAGCCTTGCAATAGCCGCGTCGGCATTTTTTTTGCCAATTTTTCTGCCCGCTATGCAAGCGCAAACAGCAGTGTAGCCCTCCCTTCCCCCCTCTCACTGATTCCCTACCATTGCTGCTTTCACAATAGGAGTCAAAGATGGGCTTTCGAAATCTGCCTGGCCATTTCGGCCTGCCGATGTGCGCATACGAAACAGACAGGCTGCAATACAAAGTGGGTGGAAAAGTAAGATCACGAGGAAAAGCAGCGGGCGCGAGGCTTCCCCTCACTGAACAGCGGGCGGGGAGCGGAGACCTCTTTTGACTCCAAGCCTGGTCTCAATGCGCGCGGGGCGCGCGACGCCATCGACAATGCAAACGTTTGCACAAACGAGGGGCTCCCGCCCACCCTCACAAGCGCCCGCTCTCTTGTCGCGGTGCGCTAGGGGCTACGACAACACCGCTTGGATTGACGGCAACCGGGCCAAATCGCCTGCGACAGCGGGGGAGAAAGCTTTGCACCCCGGCGCTCCCTTCATCTTTTTGCGATAAGCCGCGTAGAGCGCTCGCTGCGTTTCGGGCTTGGCGCCGTCTGGATTGGTTTATGCATCCGCCTGGAGTTGAGGACTCACAATTCTTCATAAGAAGACGAAAAGTAGTCTCGCTGACAACATATTTCGCTAAGGAGAGCGCATTCATCCGGTTTGGTTTTTAAAGCGAAAGCTTTCTTGGTGGGATCGATGGCGCCCTGTCGGAAAACTAATGCATTTCCCCATAGACCAGTTGGTCGACCGAAAAGTTCTGAGAATATCTCTGGACACAAGGCGCGTGCGTGAAACCGGGTCGCCATTGTGTCAAAACGGTTACTCGAAAATCGCGGGAAAGGAACAGTTCTAGATAAGACAATACACCCATCGATAATGAAGGAGTGCGGGAGTAAACCTTTATCTCATAAACCACGTATCGGTATATACTCAGATCGTTTGTAGATGCGTTTACTTAGTGCGTGAAAAATCGTCGCATGGGTTCGTCCTTCGTTTGCAATTTGGGCCTTTGAAGGTTAAACGATCGATTGGAGGCACTTTTAGCGAAGGCTTTGACGCACTTTTGATGCAAGAAAGCTACCGCGCTTCTGCCAACTTTCTTTAGGAGGAGATGGTAAGTTTTTCCATCGCGGGTATTCGTTACCGAGTTCGCCGGAAAGATTCAACGCAGGGTGGTTCGAACAAACGGTGCAGTTACTCTCGAACGTATACGAAAACCGATCTCTAAATCTCTCAGTGAGAGCATCACAGGCAGTGGGAGTTGCCATCACATCGCAAGAAATAAAATATCCCGATACCAGCTGCGAGTAATAGAGGAATTTTATATGCCTCGAAACAGCGTGTTGCAGGCGACTCTTCGACGCATAAACGTGGTACTGACGAACCTGCTCGCGGAGCGAGCATAGTGCCGCATAACAAAAGGTACAAATTGGTAGTCATAAGGGCCTTTGTTTCTATTTACACAACGACACAGTAACTGCCAGTTATTTTGTGTATTTTGAGGGTTATGAATATGTGAGAAGAAATGTTTCTTAGTTTGCCTTGTCATTATTATTGCTAGGTGTCAGATATATCACTTATATACAAACCGCAGCCATTTACAACTACAATTCATTGGCTTGAACGGAATGACGAATTATTATAACAGAAAGACTGGTGTAAACGAAAGAAGAGCTTGAACCGCTTGAGGCTGGCATTTTCCGCGTAAACGATCAAGAAATGAAGCGGTAAGATTTCTCCTCCAAATGTATCATATCGTGAAGGCAGCATGATCCCAATGAAACTTTTTTTGGTGCGAAAAGAATTGATATATTGGTGGCATTTTTCTCCGATAAAAGAGGCAAGCTACCAATACCATCTTTTTTACTCTTTAGTTGTATCTAAGCTTTGACGAACAGGTTTCTCTTTTATCCATTTGGCCGCGTTTTTTGCACGCGTCTACACTAATGCGAATCAGTTTCGATTATTCATAATGATGCCAGGAGGAAACTTCCGTCCATCAGCAATAACCGAACACCACTGGGACGTACCGCCCATCTATGCAAAGCGGATACGGCTCCTCCGGCCATTCTCATGCGACTCTCGGGCGCAGAACCCCCTGACAATGGCCATAAAACCGGCCCAGCGGAACCCTCAGGCAGCACTGGTGGTGGCGCCAAAGTCCTGGCGGCTGCGCGGCTTGTTTGTTCTGAACGCTGCGGGAGCGAATGCGGCGGAATACGCGGCGACGCCAGGCGCTCGGCCGCCGCGCGACGCCCGTTGCGGTTCCTGTGTGAACGCCGTGTTGGAAAGGCGACTTTTCCACGGTCGGGCCCATCAATGGCGTTGGGTTTCACGCATAAGAGCTGCCTAATTTGGTGGGTTTGGCGCGCCCTCCCCTGTTTGCTCGGGGTGTACCTCCATTCACGGGTGAATCCGGGACGAAGGAAGAGTAAGGGCGCTTCGTTTTGTGATGCAGAACGCGCCACGTCAATGGGAGGGATTTTGATGTGCGCCGGCATGTTACTACACGCCTACAATTCACGCCTATAAATGTGGAAGGGAGAGGGAAGGTGCTGTCGCTTGTCGGATCTCATCGCGTCAAGCATGCTCGCTGGAACCAAGGTGCCTGGAAATTCGATGCGCCGTGCCATGGCACTCCTTTCGCCTTGTTGCTAACCTTTTTTTTTTAATTCCATATTTTGCTGTGCGGCACATGAAAGAAGATGTAGAGGAGTGAAAAGAAAGTGAGGTAGGACAGTAGGGGGAAAAGGGAGATACGAAAATCAAAGATAGTAGGGAAATCAGGGGGAGTCATCTATATAAGGAGTGCAGGTCTATCATAAGGTTGGCTGAAGAAGAAGCTCCGATGTAACAGTGATGCCAGTAAGAGATTTAAATCTCTGCGTTCATCACTCTAAGAAAACTCGTGGTTCCCAAGCGGGGGCTTTCCCACAGCAGTAAGCGAGCCCTCAGAATCACGTGGACGCATCCACACAAGTAAAAATACTTTCAAGGAAGACTGTGCGATGCACAGAAAACGAGTTCCTTCCCTAACGATACCTTATCCCGAAGCGCACTAATGAAGACAGCGATGAAATAAGGTGACACCAACGGAAGTGCATTTCTTGTTCGGGTAAAACACTTCCCCATCTCCCTGCCGCCAGAAGATAAAACACAAACATAAAGAGAACAGATAAAGCGAACACATACTTGAAAATACTGGCACTAATCCGAGGTAGTGGGCTAGTAAGTGCTTAGTTCAGGAATAACACCAGCAAACTTCAATATAAACAATCTACCAACTGCGCGCACCTGGCATTGCAGTCAGTACTGATCGTCGTTTTGTGTGTGTTTCGTTTATCTCGCCCCCGTCGTGTTGCGCAACGCTTTAATGCACAGTTTCTTGTAAGCAAATTTGGAAGTCAACTTCTGGCTAACTCCTGCCTCTCTTTTATGACCTCCCTTCCTACTGCACGCGCGATAAGGTCGCCGAAGTCGAAAAGTGCACGGGAAACATTTCTTAAGGTGGCTTAGCGCGTGCCGACGAGCTTCTTTCGTAAAACGAAGTCAACATCAAGAAAAAACATTGTCCCGCAGTTAAAAACCTGAACTACGCAATAATGGAGGCGTATAGACGAACTCCCCCACGCTCGTGCGATTAGCTTTCCCCCGGACTTCTTTTCTTCTTTGAACCTTGGTCCACAAAGACACTTCTCCTCCATCTTTTTGCCATTTCCTCCGGGCTGGCCATTTTTTAAAGCGTTATAATTCGAGCGGACGCCGGCTCTCCGGTGTGCGACCGCCGTTGCACCGGGGAGATTGGGAGTTAACGAAGAAGAATACCATCAGAAGCACGCAAGTGCGAAACGACCTCACCAGAGAGGAAGAAGCGTGAAATGCCCGCCGCTGCAGCACGGACCAAGCCGTGCCGATGTCATTAAGCTAGCCGGCGCGTAACGCAAAGATGAGCTTCGAAACGGCCCGCAGAGGACAACGTTAAAGTCTCTCTCCCATCCCTTCTATCTCGCTCTCCCCGACCGCGCGCTCGACATTCCTGCTCTTTTGTTTGCGCTTCGTTGCAATCTTCCTCTTGACGCGTTATGTTGCTAGCGCTTCTCGCCTCAACACCCGCCGTTCCGTTTCTTTGTCGCCTGCGCGAGTCTCTTTCCGGAGCGGTTAGTGTACACACACACACTCGTGGGCACTTGTGCGTGCGTACTTCGTCTAGACTCGGCGTTCGTTCTTTTGGCGGGTCCTTTAAAGAGAGCTGGTGCTGGCGGCGCATTTTCGTGCGTGTCCCTTTATGTTTCACAACGGCGCCGACGGCGGGCGCCGAAATTTTCTCCGGATTCCTTTGCAGTGTGAAGATTTGCTTCTTCTATGCTACACGAGTCTCTGTCATCCTGCTCCTCCTCTCTCCTCGGGTAGAGTGCGATTATCCGCAGCTGGGACCGCGTTGTGAAGAGGTATTTTCATCCTTTCATCCTACGCGTTCTCGTGTTTCCTTTTTTTTTCACACGTTTCTTCTATTTTTTTTAATTCGCGTGCTTTCCTTGCATCTGTTCAAAAGGTTTCTGTCTGTCTGATACCATGGTTGCAACAATAATGCTGTGCTTGCACCGATCCAAAGTTTGGAACTTCTTCCACGCCTGCTTTTTTGGTGAAATTGCTTGCTGTTATCTCTTGTTTCTTTTTTTTCCCTTCTCGCCCATGAGATCGCACCACTGTGGGCAAATGTGGCATGTTAACATTTAAAGAACCTTCGGGGGGACCGAGGGGTCAAGATCTTAGCAAGACACATCGCAGGGTTCTTCCCCAATATTCCCTGTTTCACGTTACTAGATTCATTTTCGCGGCTTTGATGGTTGAAGAAAAACATGTTGCCCTCAATTGTGGTATTTATGAAATTCGGTCGTGCATTATTATGCAGCAAGGTTAATTAAACTGTTCATAGAATGTTGGTTTTAACTTTTAAAGTAGCAGTTATTTTGAAGTTATCGATAATATTTGTTCTCTATTGAAAGGAAAAAACAGTGAATAAACAGGCATATAAATACATGCATGTATGCATAGTGCATAAACTCTCGGAGTAGCACGTCAGCAACTTTTTGGTTGGAAATGTCTCCGTCAGATTTAAGACATGTCCTGCAGTAAAGCTGTTTATAAACCCAAGAGGACAAAGGGTATAACATCAATTTTACTGTGAGTACGCACCAAAATGACAACATTGTTCGCTGCAACAAAGAACAAATGTAGGGGTGGCAGGTCGGAAGGGTTTTTTTAATTAATAAAGTGTCTACGTTCAGACGAAAGAAGGAAGGGGGATGATATTGAACTCAGCTGGGAGATCACCTGCATTCAGCTCGTTGTGGCGATGGGAATTCAGGGACAGAGAACAGCACAGAGTAGAGTAAGGAAAGGCTAGAAAGGAAAGAAAAAAATAGAAGAGAGGTTTGCCACTGCGGTTGTAATCGGCGGGCACAAAGCAGCGAGCCTGTGAAGCGATGGTCATAACGACGATTCTTAACTTCGAAGTCTGCTGGGCGTAGACTCGAGAAGATGAGCTGGCCTTGGCGGCGAGCGGTAGCTTGCGCTTGACATCCCCACGATGCGCAGCTCCCATCGCAACAGGTCGTAATCCAGGGCTGCGGCCTCGGCGAACACCGCAGATCCGAAGCCCTCGTGAGCGGACTAGACGTAAAACATCCGCCTAGCTCGGTGGCGACAGCCTTGTTTCAATGGCAGAGACATGCACATGTACAAAACCGGTACTAACCATGCTTTCATCATCATCATCATCATCACCATCGCCGTCATCATCATCATCATCACCATCGCCGTCATCATCATCATCACCAACCTATCTACGCCCACTGCAGGGCAAATGCCTCTCCCATTAATCTCCAATCACCCTGATCCGGTGCTAACTGCGATCAATTTTCCCCAGCAAACTTCTTGAACTAATCTGCCCATCTAACTTTCTTCCGCCCCCTGCAACGCTTGCCTTCTCTAGGGATCCACTCTGTTACCCTTAATGACCAACGGTTATCTTGCCTTCGCATCATATGCCCTGCCCACGTCCATTTCTTCTTAATTTTTACTAGTATGTCCTTAACACGCGTTTATTCCCTGGTCCACTCCGCTCTCTTCTTGTCCCTTAACGTTACACCTATAATCTGCTCCATTGCCCGCTGAGTCGTTCTCAATTTAAGTTGAGCCCTCTTAGTGAGCCTCCAAGTTTCTGCCCCGTAGGTGAGTACCGATAAGATGCAGCTGTCAGACACTGTCTTTTTCAGGGACAATGGTAGGCTGCCATACATTATTTGAGAATGTCTGCCGTATGCACTCCACCCCGTTCTTATCCTTCTAATTATCTCTGCCTCATGGTTGGGATCCGGGGTCAGAACTTGGCCTAAGTAGATATATTCGCTTACCACTACCACTGCCTCGCCACCTATCTCAAACCGCTGTGCTGTCCCGAGGTTATTCATGATTACTTTGGTTTTCTCCTTATTGATTGATTGATTGATTGATTGTGGGGTTTAACGCGCCGACGCAACGCAGGCGATGAGGCGCGCCGTAGTGGAGGGCTCCAGATTAATTTTGACCACCTGGGGATCTTTATCGTGCGCCGAAATCTCGTACACACGGGCGTTTTTGCTTTTCGCCTCCATCAGAAAAGCGGCCACCGCGGCCGGGAAACGAACCCGCGACCTCGTGCTCAGCAGCGCAACGCCTTAGCCACTGAGTTTTTTCTCCTTATTAATTTTCAGGCCCACGGTTTTACTCTGTTTGTCCAGTGCAGTAAGCATGCTTTGCAATTTGTCCCCGAGTTACTTAGCAAGGCAACGTCATCAGCAAATCTGAGGTTACTGAGGTATTCTCCATTAACCCTTACTCCCACCTGTTCCCAATCCAACGTTCTGAATACTTGTTGTAAACATGCTGTGAATAACGTTGGAGAGATTGTGTCTCCTTGTCTGACGCCCTTCCTTATAGGTATTTTACTCCTCTCCTTTGGAGGATGATGGTAGCTGTGGACCTATTGTAGATACCCTCTAGTATTCTTGCTTAATGTTTATCTACCCCATGGTTACGTAATGCCTGAATGACTGCTGAGGTTTCGACCGAGTCAAATGCTTTCTCATAATCTATGAAGGCTATATATAGGGGTTCAGTATACTCAGCGCACTTCTCTATCACCTGATTGATCGTGTGAATATGGTCCATTGTTGAATAACCTTTACGGAACCCTGCTTGTTTTTTAGGTTGACTGAAATCTAAGGTTGCAGAAATTCTGTTAGTGATTACCTTAGTAAATACCTTGTAGACGACTGACAGTAAACTTATCGCCTATAATTTTTCAGGTCCTTCATGTCACCTTTCTTATCGATTAGGATGATGTTCGCGTTCTTCCGAGATTCCGGTACACGCGGTCATTAGGCATCGCGTATACAGGTTTGCCGGTTTTTCAAGTGCAATTTCACTGCCATCGTTCAAGAGGTCTGCGGTTATCTGATCCTCACCAGGTGCTTTGCTCCCTTTCATTTCTTTGAAAGCCTTCTTTACTTTAAAACGATTCTTTACGCCCTTTTAAATCTGCTGTCTCGTATATGGGGCGAAGTGTTCTGTTTCCACTGCCCGATATTCCGCAAAAGCGCGCTTAGCATCTCCATTGTTTACACGGAACGTCATCCAGCAAGCATCTCTTTCCTCGTTGCCGCTTCTACAAGAGAGAGAGAGAGAGAGAGAGAGAGAGAGAGAGAGAGAGAGAGAGAGAGAGAGAGAGAGAGAGAGAGAGAGAGAGAGAGAGAGAGAGAGAGAGTCTGTACGACGGGGAAGCCGTGCACGCTTTTCGGAGACATAAAACAAACCGCGTGGACACATACATTATCTCGTCGTCGAGTACTACTCCGGCGGGAGTGCAGCGACCTCTCACTGCAGCTCGCCTGCCTCAAAACCGTCCAGATTTAAATCGCAATATTCCCCCCTTGTTTCTAAGCGCGGAGCGCCTCGCTTCCAAACCGCCTCGATTGTTTGACGTACGTCCAGAACAACGCGCACACGGGGATGCGGTCGATGGTCCCACGGGTGCCCCGCGCATATGCGGGCCGTCGCGGATATGTTCCTTTTGCCTCTCTTTTCGCGAGCCGCATAATACCTGTCTACAACCAACGATGGCGCATTCGTTGCACGCCGAACTGATCGCCCCTTTCTGCGCACCTCCTGCGGACTGGCCCATTTCTTGATCGAGGCTCGATTTTCCCCGCTCGGTAATCCTAACGTTCTTTGTTTCGCCCGAGAGCAAACCTTTTATCAAAGGCGATCAAGTTTCGGGTCGTGCGGAAGGGGCACCCGCAGAAGACACGATAATTCCTCTCTCTCTCTTTTTTTTTTGTTTTTTTTTGTTCGTGCTCTCGGGTAGAGGTCTCTCCGGTTTTTCCTTGCTGTTGATGTCTTGAGCTCTGCAACGTGCGCAGCGCAATATCACGACCATTTTGAAGCAAAGAAGCGATCCGGCCAGACGATCAAAACGTTAGAAGGAAAGAAAACATCTTACAGCCATTTTGTTGAGGTCGCGGATGGCCCGAGTTTTCGGGGTTGACCCGAGCGTTCCTTTGATGCTCTCTATAATGGCCTGATTTATCGCTTGCTTTGTTTTTGTTTTCGTTTCAATCTTTTTTGCGCTCAAATTTAAAGCGGGGGAGCGTGATCACTCCCCGGCCGCTGTGAGCTAAGAACGACTAAAATATTTGGGGCACCGGAGATAACAAACTGTCGAGCAAAAACGTGTTGTCCGATGTATTGCGGTCGGTCTGAGGGTTGGTTATGGTTTGGTGTAAGGTTCTGTCTTCACCAAACGCGTGTCGTCTAACGTATGTAAGAGAAATTTCAGCAGTGGTGGATATATTCAGGGCGCTCGATGGAAATCACATGCACACGTTGTCGTTACTGAAACGAGCGATCGGGCGCACTGAACGTAATCCCCACGGCAAAAAAAAAAAAAAAAAAGTTCTATTGCGTTGGGTGTGACGCGTTTGGGGGAGACATAACCGTATACCCAACCATAACCAACATGTACACCAACCGCAATACCCTGGGAGACAAGTTCTCGCTCTACAGTGCGTTATCTATGGTGACCCAAATATTTCACTCGTGGCGCCTAACGGCTGACAATATAACTTTCGCAGTGGTAGTTAAGTTCAGTGCGCCTGATGGGTCGTTTCAGTGACGACAGCTGTACACGTCATTTCAAAGTTGTATCTCCCGTTTCGAAGGTAACCAACAGCAGTGGTGGGTCTGAATAGGATGCCACATAATCGGTTTTAAAAGCGGAGGGGGGAGGGGGGCTTCCACCTGCACGTATGAGTGCTCATACAGGTCTCCCGCTATGAGCACGTCCCATGCGGTGGGGAAAACCAGACTGCCACTTTTTTTTCGATCCGTGTAAAGACTCCTGTTTCCACAAGAGTCCTATAGCTGGTGAGCAAATTAACCAGATTAACTTTTTTTATTCTTCGCTTCCCGATAACCGTTTTTATAGAAAATTTCTTTAGCTTGACTTTTTTTGTGTGTGTGGTAAGAACGAATGCCCAGTTTCGTGCTAGAAGTTGGTGCCTTGTCTTTGATACGCGTTGTTATTTTTTTCGCTTTTTTGTATTCTTTTGGCGCGGTTTTTTCTTACCACTTCTTTATCTCCTCGTGCCAATTATAAAACTCCTGTCCAGGAAAGTTGGCTGACAGACGAATATAAACTATACGTATTTCTGGTTTGTGCAGTTCTTCCGAATTAACCTCAGCGTTTGTGAGCTTTACGTCACGAAAAGCAGTCTCAACTGTTGGCGTATACAATAGCGACAAGTTACTCGACTCCCTGTAAGCGAACATCATGCGTGACATCTGTGCTGGGGCTTTTCACGACAAACGTCAGTCACAGGTGGCGTCGACCCCAGGTGGGTGGCAGGCAGCGCTCCAGTCCTCACTCGTCAAACCGTCACACCGCAGCACTGCACCTAACTTCACACGAAGACGAGCTGCACGTACAGTATCTGGTAAAGCACAAGACATCAGTGCGGGACCCGTTGGGAGTCCGGAAAGCCGCGTAGTGAAATGTCTCGGGCGAGGGGGATGAAAGAGTGGTACTAGTGGCTCTGCGGCCATCTGAGGGTTAGTGCGCGGAGTGTTGGTGCGGTTTTCTGAAATCGGTGGGGAGGCGTCCCGCGTGTACGGATCTATTTTTGAGGAGCCTCGGGCCGAGGTCCGATCGTTAATCTGAGCCGTCCTTTTCTGGGGCCCAGATTTCAGTCATCCCGGAGATGACGCTTCGTATTGAAAGAGCTTTGCTCGGCCGAGAAACTGCAAAAGAGATGGGTTTACCCAGGAAAGAAAAGAAGCAAAGACGATGGTTTTCGGTTAAAAAAAAAAGACGAAGCAAGAAAAATGCCATGGGAAGTTTCGGATGTGGGTGCAGCGGTACGGTATCCTTCTTTTTTTGTTCGCAAGCCGGGTTTCTCGGGACTGCTTGTGTCGCCGGGGGTATCGCACTGCTTTTCTTCCCGCGCTTCATCTTCAAGATTACCCGAGCGCCGGATTTTTCCTCGCGGATAACTTTTTTTCTTGTGGGTTTTGTACATTTCCAGGCAGCAAGAAGTTGTCGAGGAAACTGCCGGGAGGTTTAGATTTCCGGGGTAAAGTTCGCCGTATCAAGTTCTTGTACGCGGATGGAAAATTATATAAAAGGAAGGAAGTGAAGACAAAAAAAAAAAAAAACTAGGAAGCCGTCCGGCAGACCATATAAGACATAGGAATTAATACATTGAAAAATTTTTTCATTCATTGCTATCGCAGTATGGGCCTCTCAACAGAACGCGGTACCGCCTCTCTTACACCTAACGCTTAGTTCAACATGAAGAATGTGCTTCAATCATTAGTGATATTGTTACGTGGTGGCAGGACAAAGGATGTGAACCATGAGATGGGCGAACGATGTATTTTCAGTATTTACAAGATGTCGGCCATGACACAGAACCGGCGCTGAGCGCGCGCCTGCCCAGCTTCTTCGTCTTCGTTGTTTTCATCCTCGTCGTCGTCTTGTAACATTACCCCGCCGTCGAGGGAGGCCGTCCCGGTCGAGGCCTTAGTAGATGCGCGAGTGTAGTGAGTACGAACGATGAAATTATAATACACAGTGAATACGTCGTTGCCACCACGGTGAGGATGAACAGCTTGGTGAACACTGGCCCCAGAACACAGATGCCCGCTGACGTCATGAAGCAATGTCCAAAGCCCTTGAGAAGACGCGCCGGCGAACGGGGCGGGGGTACGGCATCGTCGTCTTGCCTGGTCGCGGCTCCTCACGTCTCGGCTGATTTCGGCTCGTCATAGGCTGGGGGCACGGGCTGGGGAACAGATGTCGTGACGGCTCACCGGGGCTGGGGCATGCCGACGCGGTCCAAGAGCCTGGAGAATATCGCTTCAGGAGCCAAGACGGCGCGATGCTGGGGGGCCAGGATGAAGATGATCGTCCCGCACACTCCACCAAATGTTACGTGGTGGCAGGACAAAGGACGTGAACCATGAGATGGGCGAACGATGTATTTTCAGTATTTACAAGATGTCGGCCATGACACAGAACCGGCGCTGAGCGCGCGCCTGCCCAGCTTCTTCGTCTTCGTTGTTTTCATCCTCGTCGTCGTCTTGTAACAATATTATGTTTTCGATTTTAGGCTAAAAATTTGTATTCTTTATATATTTAAGTACCCATATACAGTGAGCGCGTCGTGCCGCCTATTTGCCAAAGATGGCGGGTTGTCATCCTACCGGATTAACTAGTTTCTTGGCATTAAAAAATTGTCACTGAGCTTGGGTATTTACGTTCGCCCTGAAAGGCTCAGCTTTCACTTCCGTACTCTAGAAAAGTGTGCACGACCAACACAAACACTCTTGGGTCAATTGTGTCAAGCGGGATCCAGGTTTGAAATGAAGTGTGGTGTGCGGGTTATCGGCATGTTACTGGCTGAAGGAGGCTTACTACCAATGTGTGGGTCTTGTTCGTCGCATTAAGGCCTTGATCCTTATTGCATTTGCTTCAGATATCTGCTTCTAAAGCGAAGGCCTTATATGTCTCCTTACGAAAAAAAAAAAAAAACTAAAAGTGATCGTAGAAATGTACGGATGGATGGATGGTCATTAAATGGTTTGGGTTGGGTAGAGACAACCCGCACTCCCGAAACGATCCAACCCAAATTCTTCGGAAGTGGCTCAGCGTTAAATTATGAAGTCATTCTTTTCGAACTTACAGAAGAGCCGACTCACAGCTTCCCCCGCATCTTTCTTCGCTCCAGAGGGTGCTCTGGGCAAGAATCTGGAATTGCGTCTTATTTTGTCAAATTTCGACCGGGAATCCTTTGGAGACGCTCTCTGACTGCGTTCTTCCCTGCTTTCTTTGCTCTTTCATAGACAAATCCAAATCGACCATGAGATTTTGATGGCATTACGCGCATTGACGCAGCTTTCCTTTTTATGGCTTGGCTTCTTTCGGCAAACAACGGCAAATCCATTTAGAGCCGGATGCACTTTGGCGCTTTGGCCAATTTATTTCCACACTTCGCTTCCGACGAGCCCCCTAATCTCGAAAGTAGAAGAAGAACAGACGCGCGAAGAAGTCGCCACGCCTTGGCTCGTGCGGTTGCTGCCGGCGGGGAAGCAAAGAAGCGGCCTTCTTTTCTTGTCCAGGAATAAGGGAGAAGACGCCGTTATGAACAGCGACGAGTGCCTTAGGGGTCGCGTGATATTTCAAAGCGATCAAAGTGAGCCGGAAAAAAAGGAGAAAAGATGCTGGGAGGCGGAAAAGCAATATCAACGAAAGGGCCAGCCAAACCACCGCCGCCGCCGCCTCCTTAGGGAGTTATCCTCCCAAGGGGTGCTATGCGAGGACACGCTGGCACCTGCCGGAAATAATCGCGAACAAAGAGGCGAACTCCGCCCCGCGCACACAAACACGCACAAAAGTCACGTGCGCCGCTGCCGAGCGATCAAGTGAAAATATCGGGAACAGCCACGTCAGACGGACAAACAAAGACAGCCGGGCAAAAGGCAGCGAAAGGATAAACGCGGCCGGGGTGAGGACGGAGGAAAGAGAAAAAAAGTCGTCCCTGAGACAGCCATTAATCTTGCCCGGCGCTCATAATCCGTCCGAGGGGGGAAAACTCGGGACGCGGCTAGCTTCATCCTTTCGTTACTTTCCGGGCACAAGCTTCTTTCTTTTCCGGCAAAGCTTATACACTGCGCGAGTTCGAATTGCTTTCCCTTTCCCGCCTTTTCTGCCTGTTTTTCTGTGTATGCGGGGGCTGTGATTAAGCAGCTTGATGCTCCCGGGACTGCGGCACCTTTTTCTTTTGTGTGTGTGTGTGTGTGTGTGTAAGTCCGCTCGCGGGAGCGAACTGATTGTTATTCCCAAGGACACAATAACCGATCATCCTGTTCTCGTCGTTCTTTGTTCTGTCTTCAAATTTTTTTTGCCCCTTCCCTTCCAGACACACACGCGCACACTTCGTGGCACGTCGTATAAGCCTATATCGATGCGGGCGCCTTCGCCCTCGCGTCACCGTCGGTTATGGCAATTGGCGCCTTATGTTCTCTGGCGGCACTCCTCCTCTGTCCAGGACATCGTTATGCTTGACACGCCAAGTATATACATAGCCAGGACAGCCGAGACGTTTAAAAAAGCGGAGGCTCCGCTGAAGGCGGAAGGAGGAATAAATGAGGAAAGCTTGCACGTTATTATGAGTCTTTTTTGTAGCCGCCAACAAGACAAATTCGCTGTGAGAAAGAATTACAATCCGCATTTACAACTAAGAGGCATTAGTATGAAAAACGTTTAGGTTGGGCTGAAAGCTGCACTAATGCTCTACGAAACGTCTGAACGACGTTTTTCTCTCCGTGTTCATTTCGGAGATATGAGTACGGCCTCTTGATTTAATCGTGCTGACTGCTTTGCATGCTTCTGAGCAGTACAATTACGCATTGCTGGAAAGACTGCGCAAAAGGTTAGCGTAGGAATTCATTGTGTTCCGCTGTAGGGCTGACATCACCTGGAAAGTATAAAAAATTCGCGCATCTCCACAAAGTGAATCACGACGAGTGGGCGAAGCACTGGGGATCGTTCTTACCGTAAATCACCCGTGGCATTGCCCACTCGCGCATGTAAATGAGTGATAACGCGTGTGTACAGTATATACAATTCCAATCCAATCCGATACAATTTAATTTATTTTAATCCAATCCAATCCAAGTCATTTCAGTCCAATCCAATCTAATCCAATCCAATCCAATGCTCCTCGCGCAGGCGCAACACTGTGTACACGGACTACAAGGCACGGACAAAGCGAGGTCCTAAGGTGCTTCGCACCTAATAAATGTTTTACTTGCGTCAGCAAAATGAACTCGCACTTTCCGTTTTTACAGCTTACATTGAGTTTAGGAAAGCGTGCACTGGGTGTCTGTTCACAAGAAGCCTATTTCCTTGAAGGATTTTCGCGCCATTTGACGAAAATGTGCCTAGTTCAAGGAACCGGTATATATAGTTTGAGGAACACCCAATGCAAACATCATGATAATGCTGTCTTGCGCTGGGCTTCGATAAATTCCATGTACACGCCTGCCATGAGCGTGCGCTTGCGGCCAAGATTTCGCACCGTTCCGACGTTTTAAAACCCGGCAAGACTTCTCTTACGCCCAAGACATTTTTTCGGAAGCTTCGACATTTTCTACGTCGCAGGGTTGTGCCTGGGAGGAAATTAAGTGTACACAGAACTCGGCAAAAAGTCTGGTCGCTCTTAAAACAAACAGCATAGGAAAACCGGGCAAAATTACGTGACGCAAGCATATATCGGTATTCCCAAATTTTCTTGTTGGTGTTGCTGTTGTTTGTGCTGCTGCTGTTGTAGTCGCACTAGTTCAATGAAGACCTGAATTAGTGCTTTTTCTCTCAGCAGACGAGAACATTTCTTCCTAAATGTTACATCGCTATAATATCCAGAAAGGTCAAGACGACGGAAACAAAAAAGCGCTACAGGGAAAATCATGACTTAACAAAATGAGTGGCCGTCGATTTTAACGCCAACAGCACTCGCAGAGCAACAAGATCATCCCGATATGTCAGTTTACTGTTGCTCCGCTCATATAACTAAAACATTTTGCCACTAACTTTCACATATACTGCAGACGTGCACGCGCTGAAACACAACGGCAACCTATGGAGACAGCGTTTCTCCTCGGGCTTTTCCGACCTCTCAGAAAGACGAGCAAAGGAGCCAGAACAAATGAAACACAATTCGGAAACAAGGCCTAACGACTGCGCTCCCTTCTTCGCACATCACTCGGCGGGCGCGTTGTCCCTTGCCCCGTCTTCCGGCGGCAGGTGGGCTTCCGAGAGGATTAGAGCGCTGAGGGGTAAATACAGGCGGCATCTAGTGCGGAGGGATTAGCGAGCGGGGATCAGCGTAGCTCCGGAGGACCGCAGATCTCAAAGCGCTCGTTTCCTCGCTCCGAGATCCGTTGTACTCCCCTCTCCCTGGCCTCCACACTACCGAAACCCCAGGACAGGCTGTCGTGTACGTCACTGTTGATGGTTTTATCCCCTTTCATTTGTGTCCCCGTCGACAGAGCAGTAAATGTCCCGCTGTACTTTGCGAGTTTCTCACTGGGGCGAGACACTAGTGAAACATTCTTACTTATTTTTCTTGTGTTCGTTTGCAGCTAGAAGAACCGCGGCCGTATGTCCAATCGTAACCAGTGTAGAAGAAAGGAGCCACGGAAGCGTTAGATCGAAGGCTCTTGATGTGAAAGTTTTAGGCTTCAAGGTATTTGGTGCGAACGTCAAAGCGGTCACTTAGACGAGAAATAAATTCCTAATAACAACCTAACAACCTTAAGCTCGCGGCACGGAGGAGGAGAAGCCAACTCCGAGAAGGTGGTAGGCTTAAATTGTCAGAAAGTCGCAAACCGTGTTTGTATTTTGTTGGTAAACTCACTTGAAGAACGGGACCTTTCATGGATTAAAAAGTTTTTTGGAGTAGAAAAAATATCATGTCCTACTTAACAACAACAACAACAAAAAATGAGAGCAGGTGTGCAGCTTTAAGAAAGTGTTTAATATAAAAAATGTATAACTCCGCGCAGAGTGGCTTGTAGACTTTAGAAAAATGACCCGTCACTTTCTGTGCTGAATCCCAAAACCGAGTCTAATGAACAACAGCTCAGTTACGCTCAGCTAACAAATCGCCTATCGAACCCTCTTTATTCTTGGTATTCTTAGCGCCTATCTTAGAATCAGTTGAGTCGAAAAACCAGTTTCTGAGCCCCAGGTTTGCTTATATAATTTTACAAGACAATAAGAAGCACGTCTTTCGCGTGGGAAAACAATAGCTTATGACGAACGTAGCTGCTCGATTTATTGATCTAGGGGTAAACCTGAACCGGTGCAATCTACCGTTACTCTCCCCCATTGCTTTTTATCATCATCGCAGTGCATCACCATCGTCATTTCCGGCTGGACAGACACCAGTGACCTTTCCGTGCATTGCTAGGTGCAAAGCGCGCCGTTTGATGCGGAAGTGCTAGTATAATCATGATTTCGTAAACGACCGCTCGCGACGTCGGAGACGTTAACGACGTCGGAACCCACGCGGCTAAGAGCTTTCCCAGCGCAGATCCGCTTCACCCCCCTACGCATCTAATCAACGCCCCTCTATCTCTGCCTCTCGTTCCTCTCGGTCTTCGCAGCTGGCTCACACGCACAACGCCATGTCACCAGCTGCATTAGTGCATAGTGTATTGCGTGTAGTACGCACACACTCGCGCCGGAAGCTCCCGGAAGTTGGCGAAAGAAGGGCGGGACGCGCACTTCCGGGATTTTGCAGGACGTTCTTCCACTCCCCATCCTATGGCGCCGGAAGGAAGGGCAGCATCCGGAGCACTGATTGGGGCGCCTATGCGCCCCGCCAGTGAAGGCGCGCAGCGTGGAAAAGGCCGCAGCGGCCTTGAAAAAGGAGGATGTATCGTTAGAAGACGGGAGTGGAGCGGATAAAAAACCCTGGTTCTCACTCTCGCTCTCGTCCCATTTCTTTACACTACTCTCTTTTCTCTCTGGTTGTAACTAGATTTGTATTAGGGTGAATATGCTGCATCTCTAAGTAGCGCTGACATTATTTCGAGCCTTCGATCGCGCCAACCTGGAGCAAAATGACTGTAACACCCGTAAGGCTCATGACAAAAGTGTTCGGAATTTAAGCGGGGCATTACTATGTGTCGTCAGGAAGCTCCTGTAACTGTTCTCAGGAATAAATTTCATTCACAGAAAGCAGAACTCGCGATCCCTCTTTCTTCCTGAAACTCCATCACCTGGGGCAGCTGGACGGGTACAAGAGACATTCTGCCTATGTTGTGATCGTGCAGTCCATAAATGAAACTTTGGAACCTCCAAACTCTTCATGCTATGCAGCCGACACTGTGGCTACAGACCACAAGTGATTGCGCGACTCGGACTAACATCGTTGGAATTCTCTCTCTGGTTGGTGATACGGGAACGCGTACTCTGAAAGCCCTTGTTTCCGCCGCGGTCCATTTGCGCTACCCCCATTCGGTACGTAGCTGGAATTACCAGCTGTGATGCATAGCGAAGCGGTAAATTTGTTCTGGAGGCCATTGCAGGGTGGTGGAAACAGCCTTCCTGGACGAAATAGATATATATTTTTTTCAAACCCGTATTAACATCTATAGGTTAGCTGCTTTCGGGGATTTGCCAAAGCCACATGGTAGCTTTGTTCTTTTGCTTCCAAGCGAAAAAGTGACCTCACGGTGGCGGAATAGAAGGATAAACGCGGATGCAGAGTTAGGGTGCATTGTGGTGACACTAGGATGCACGAGGAATAAGAGGAGAAGATAGGTGAGAAAATGGGATGGGGGTCATCATTGAATTATAGACTTGCGCTTACGGGGGCTGCGGATTGGCAAAGTACGAAATTGGATAATACACAGGAGGTTAGAGTACACCGCGGACGTCGGCAGACAGTGACACTGATTTTGGCATGCCCCACGAGCGCTTTCTTATGTGATTAGGCAGCCCGAAAGAGGCGGCGTCTAGACGGGTCGTGCTTGCTATTCACGACGCGGCAGCGGCAGTGATTGTTAGGTGAAGCGTGTGCACCTTCGCACAGCAACAGTGCTCTAAATTCGTAGGCCGACGGGCCGGTTTTACGGCGAAGAAAATTGAGCTTTTTCCTCGAAGGCGCGCCCCGTGGTCATCTTTCCGGTCCATTGCGCGTGATGAAGCGTTTTATGAACGCGACAGCTGCGACCGGGCATAACGGGTAGAATTTCCTCCGTCGTGCATTTCACTGGTGCGGAACCGAGGAACGCCCACTCGACGCGAAACTCTGCTGCGAATCTCTCGCGATAGTTCAGAATCCTTCCGGAACTCGGAAACGCTTCTAGCTTAATCGAGGCGTATTTCTTACCTTATTAATACCACCGTTGGCTTCTTTGTTGCGTTATTCAGATGTGCTAGTATTATAATGAGACGAACAAACAAATATAATGTATCGCTTTGCGGAAAATCTGTACTCAATCAAGGACATTTGCCTGCAACGATTAAACGGCAAGCTGGTCGACTTGATGGATATATGCAATCAATACTTGGAGCACTGTAGCGTAACAGTTAGCGAACGCACACGTACACAAAATGTTCTGTCTACCTTCCTGGAGATCGGTTTTTGTTGAGATCGGAAAAAAAATACCGCACTTCTCAGTGCAGGGAAGGAGCACTGGATAGGAGACGAAACGACGCAGTCACCCGGGCGAGAATAAGTTCGAGCACAGAAGGCAAAGCACGTTCACTGAATCGCCCCAAAGTAAAAAAAGAAGACGGAGGGAGCACTGCCTGCCGGGCCAGTTGGTTAACACTGAAGCTTGGGAACAGAGCAGCGAAAAATGAGATGGGGAAGAGAGGAAAATGCTGACTTCAAGAAGCTGAGTGCCTTATCACGGAAGAAAATGTTTCGTTGAGGTACGCGGGTGCGAATTTGCGTTTGTGGTTGCTCACTTCTGTGCGAACCCACAACATTACTTTTATTTTTGTTAAATACCACTGTACATACTGTAGTAACCGTCTCCGCACTAATTTTCTACGAGGTGCCGGCATTTCAACTTTTGTTTTGTGATTTGTGCTCTGCTGGCATAAAAAATTCTATACATACAATCGCTTTCCGATTTGTTCCACCCCCCATAATCGCACGTAATACAGCATAACTCACTTAGAGCGAACCAGGTTTTAACGAAATCCCGGCTATAACGAACAAATCTTCGTATCCCGTTACCATTTGTATACATAGATTTTATGTCCAGATATAGCAAAATACGGATAAACCGAACTGATTTCCGTTTCCCGATGTATTCGTTATAAGCGGGATTGACTGTATACCTATACCAGTGTCGACAGTTATACAGCCTTATTCGGTCTTCATGATCACTGCACATTTGCGAGCTACAGTCTCTAAACACAGCTGTTTAACTCTGTTTTCCTAAAAATTAATACGATTTCTGCTCTCAAGCGTTCTCTTAGTGGTCAGCTGCTGACAATGATGTTTAGGTGTCCTCTTTTAGGCACCTGTACAAAAATTTTGTGCACCTGGCACGAATGCCTCAGAGAACACATGCACGTAATGCGTATATGAGAACTGCCTCCGTCCTAACCTTTATTCATGATTTTGTTCTCTCTCCAGAAGCCAGTAAGAACTTAAGCCGTGTGTTATGTTTTTCGGTCGGCAGAAAGCACCGTGAGTAAACGGCCATGCTATTATCAGGACGCGTGCCGAGGATTCCCTTTTACAAAAACCGGTAATGGCTAGTTTCTAAACAATTTTGCGTCCGAAGACGTACTCGCGTCGGCATAGAATTTTGAATGTTGTGGCAATGCCAACTTTCTGGTGAATGCCGTGTAGCTCTCAATCTAGTGTAGGTATCTTGAAAACAAAAATCACCCTAAAATTGGCCGCTATAGGACGACTTTATCATCACTCCGACCTTCATTGACTTGTTATAATAAGTATACCGTGAAGTTGCGACCGTTACGGAATTCCCGTCTGCTGTCAATGCATGGCCACATACGGAAGGAGTATAGTCGCGGAAAACGGCTGTAACTCTTGTTTAATCAAAACTATCCCGAAACGCATTACATGACAATTAGCCGATATGACGATCTCTAGCATTACGCCGAGTTTCGCTTACTTTTCATGAATACGTAGTACACATTCGAGATGTAAACGCCACAAAATATCCGTCTGCTGTCAATATACATGGACTTCTACGAAAGGGAAATGGACAGCCACATATTTGTTCACTAAAATAAAACTCTCTAGTCCTTCCATATTTCATTTAGCTAATCAACCAGAAGTACGCTCAATTGCAAATTACAAACAAACGTGTTTTGCTTCCTGCGCTGCGCTCAGCTTCGCTGCTAATCCTCCCTCACATACTGGGAAGGCACTGATTTTGTTGTTGTTGTTAATGTCTGTGTTGTTTCAGCAAAGCCCACAAAGCGCAACGGCTCATAATAAGCTAGCGAGTGGCGGCGGCGCGCTGCCGGCGTTCGAAGCACTGATCGCATTATCGCCCCAGGCTTCACTCATCGCAATAATGGGCTCACCGTTGAGCCAGATATACATATTCCCTGCTCACGGGAAACTCTGACCGCTCCCTCGTTTATCGCTTCGCTGCCTTATTTTTGTTGGTTAATTTTGCGTGAAGAGAGCGAAGCCTGGTTCGGAAACTCTATAGCCCAGTCGATTACGGCGCAGGAAACAGGCGCGTCAAGCTCGAGAGCTCGCATTAAGCTATAACGCGGACATCCGGGCTTGGCCGAAACTTTTAAGCGCGCTCTGCTTACATTCGGGGTAATTTTGAAGGCGGCCAGTGATGACCGTGCGGCGTTTTTTCTCGCTGCGTTTACCAAGTGCATCTACGCAGGTGCATATATGTGCCCGGTGGTGCATCACGGCCACTTGTCTGGAACTGATGGCATAATATCGTTACCGGAACGACGCGATCGCGTTACGCCATCATTGGGCAAACGGGCGTGCGGGGAAATGTTTAACCATGCACCCAATACACGGAGCGAAGCATTCTCTATTTTCATTTTTGCATGGCAGTGGCCATTTCAGTTCTCATCGGCACATTTCCGATCGCCCCTATAGGATTCCATCGGGATTACGCAAGCACAGTTGCGAGTGCGCATTACATACCCTGCACGCGTACCTGAGAATTCCGTAGTACCTCGGAATAGAAGTAATTAGAAAAAAAAAACAGAAAACTATAGGGACGTTACGCGAGTTACATGCAGGCCTTGTGGGTACACCTATATGTCACGCCTTTTGTCGGTCTTGTTCAGCTTGGACCCAACTCTTGCCACGGTGTGTCCCGGACCGGCGGTGTGCACGTGGCAGGCGGCAGGCTGTTAACGTGCCCGCGGCGTGGCCTTGAATGTGCAATCGTCAGTGATTCAGGCTGGCTTCTCCCAATAAGGCATTGGGGAGGTGCGTTGCTGCTCTTTTTGTGCTTTATTTCTTAGGCGCGCCCGCTTTGATCGTGAGCAGCTCCTGTAGAGTTCCCTCCCCTCCTCCAGCGTCCACTTCCCTCTCCCAGATCCGCGGCTTCCGACTTAATCTCGCCCATTTCACAAATAGGACACTTGCGTGTAAAAAGAAAAAAACTCAAAAGAAGAAAACAAATATAAAAAAAGAATGACGAACTAAAGGCTTCAATCACAACAACTTGATGACTATTTCGCTCTTTATCTAGTATAGATTCTCAGCATTTTGTGATTGGTTGCTTTTCGGGTGCGCACATATGTATGTGTATATGCATATGTAGGCAAAGCTGCGATTATCTTTGCTTGGACAGGAATGAGTGCACAGCTGGCTGCGGGAAACAACCAAGTGTCACGCTGCTCTCATGAAAGAGTTTTCCGCAGCTCATTCCGTGCGCGAAGGCTTCTTGTTCAGTCTGGGATTATAATCCGCATGCATCATTGTACAGTCTCACAGTTACATCCTTTTGGCAGTACAACTGGAGGCATGGAATATACGCTTCGTTGTTTCGCAGCATGTTCATTTCAATTCCCCCCCACCGCACTTCATTGGAGTGCAACAATCCTTCCGGAGATAACGACTCCCCAAGGAACCCCCAACTCCGTACAAATTAACATTCGCACCATCCGGGTTCGCGCGGCCTCTGCGGCTCACTGTCACGACCCATTCCTCCGCCTCGGAGCGGCTCGACCGCGTGCTCAGTGCCACTCGTTAAACCTTATTAAATTACGCGCGAAGTGTTGGGAGGACGTGCCGTATATACTTTATGCCGCCCGAGACGACGACCATTTCACAATCTCCCAGCTCGCCCCGGGCAGCGCCTAAGCGCATTTTCCGATTATACGCCCACGCTTGAGAAGTCTCGCATAGCACAGTCAGCACCTAGATAACAAAGCCTGCTGGCTCCCTTGTTACTTCCCGCCATTTTTGTCCTTCGAATCGCCGCGTTTTTTGTTCCGCACTCGGCGTTGTCCTTCGATTTCAGCCAATCAGATGGACTAATTACCGCCACGTGTTGCTAAGGCGCGGACCGGCCTCGTTAGCTAGGCGGCGTCGTCGAGCCTCTCCCTGTCGTCCTTTCTCGCAGAGAAGCCCCCGGAAGGGATGAGGAGTAGGGAATCCTCGAGCGATTCTTCCGTCGTCTAGCTGGGCCTCGCTGTAGCGCGTCGGGGAAACCGCGGCGTAATCTGGGAGATGGCCGCAGAATCACGCGGGCCACCCGAGACGGCGTGAGGCGGCCCGATAGGGATAATTTAGGCTGAGCCGCCCTCCATCGTCATTAAGCGTTGCGCGAGATCTCCCCCCTCCCTCTCTCTTCTTCACAACACGCTATGGATGTGTGAGTAGACGTGGGAGAAAAAAAAAAAAAAAAAAACTAAGGCATCGCAGCGAGGATATCTAGGGCAATGCATGTTGGCAAAGCTGAGATGTCACTATGCGTAACGGTCGTTGGGGGGAACTGGGGCGGGAATATTACAATGACAGGAGGTGGGGAGCAGCGCGTCCTTTCTCCTAATTGCCTTGCAGGCCCAGATACCAACATCAAGGAGAATTTCCTCAAACTAAGCAAGCTATAGCACTCTTAATATAAGAGGTCGTAAAAGGGTAGTAACGACCGTATTTACTAACTCCTAACGAACCTTACTACCCCGTGGTACGGTACGTAGGCTTTGCCACTAGCAACTGCATGGTTAGGAAATTCACTGAGTGTAGGAAGTAGTATACACTAGATTAAGGTCGTGCTTATGACTAGGTTATGCATGGCCAGTTAGTAAACGCGTGTAGTTCAGAAGAGTGTTATCGCTAGGACTTTACTAGTGAAGCCAGTGGTGCTTACTGCCTGCTTCAGTTAGTAACCATGGCTATAGTGCTGCATTTGCCACCCTCAGTTACTATTTATCTAGTGTTTACTGGGATCAGTAACCTGTTATTTATTTAGTTATTTATTTATACATACTGCAGCCCAATTGGGCTATCGCAGGAGTGGGTTGGTACATAGAATGCAAAACACTTTTCTGCACAGAATAACACATATAAAAACACAACACATTTAAATTCACTTATTCATAAAGTTTAGACATAATAGATAATAAGTACAGCAAGACATTGAAATTATGCAAAACTGACATAACACAATCAATTTAAATTCTGCAAAATTTTTTCCAAAGGCAATGACCTAATTTCACCTGGTAGTAGGTTCCATTTTTCAATTGTTCGAGGGAAGAAGCTGTACTTAAATAGATTAGTTCGTGGAGAAAAAGTTGCAAGGTTGAGTTTGTGGCTATTTCTGGTAGATTTAAGTTTATCGGGCGACAAATAGCTGTTCTGTTGTGAGTAGCGCGAAGTATTCGTAAGAATATGTAAAAGTTTAATACATTCGCGTTCACGGCGCTCGGACAGGGGTTGTAATTCTAGTGTAGCAAGGTGGCATGACGGCGAAAAGCTCCAATCGAAACGGCGGTAAATAAAACGAATGCATTTTTTTCTGAACAGATTCAAGTGTGTTAATTTCAGATACTTTATAAGGGTTCCAGATGGTACAGGCGTATTCTAAGATGGGTCGGATAAGCGTTTTATATGTTAGCAATTTCGTTTCGAGTGGAGCTTCCCGCAATGTACGGTTTAGGTAGCCTAACTTTTTTAGAGCTTTGTTGCATGTATAATCAATGTGCCTTGACCGAGACAAGGTAGGTGTGAAGATGACGCCCAGGTACTTATATTCGTTCACCCGCTGCAGGAAAGAGCCGTTGAAAGAATGTTGAAACCTTTTTTTAGTAGTATAATACCGAATAGAATTGCGGCCTAATTGACAGAACGACGGCTTTCATTATTAAATCGTATAGTATCTCTGAAAATGAACACTTTTGTAAACAGAACTCCCAACAAATCGGTCTGATTTTACGGTTGGCAAGAAATACCGTCTGGCGCATATCGGTAGCACGGGAAGGCAACTGCCACCTTTCTCAGTTTCCCTTACACTACATAATCTGTAATTCTAGACTATAAGCCCTATAGCCTAGCTTGCCGGCCGAAGCGCTCCACTTTGAAGCAGACTTTGAAAGAAGAGAAACAAAATTTCGGAAAGCAACAAGTCCACGAGCAGTAATGTGGGTTCAGGGGAGCGTGGCTGCTACTTCCTCAAGCCCTAAACCCCGCTAACGTGCTTTTGTCTGTTTCTGTAGCTTAATTTGTTCCACCGTTCCGTCATCTCTCGTTTTAGTGACATGGGTGGGCTACTATTTATTATAGCAGCCCGCCGCTGTGGCTCAGTGGCTAAGACGCTGCGCTGCTGAGCACGAGGGCGCAGGTTCGATTCCCAGCTGCGGCGGCCGTTTTTCTCATGGAGGAAAAAAGCGTAAACGCCCATGTGTTTCGAGATTTCGGCGCACGTTAAAGATCCCCAGGTGGTCAAAATTAATCCGGAGCCCTCCGCTACGGCGCGCCTCATCGTCTGTGAAGCTTCGGCGCATTAAACGTAATAATCAAACAATCAATTTATTACAGCTGAGTGTGTGCCCAATGCTCTACAGTACATTGCAATTCTATGCCTTATTTTCTTTTGGAGGTTCGGAGGGGCACTCACAACTTCCACAAGACCGTATTCACCCACCTCTTCGAGTATTTCAGTGCCATACTGTATTTCACGCTGTAAAGAGGGGAAGGAGGAGGAGGAGGGGTAGCCACATGGTATTAACTTCTTACAGTGGATTAAAAGTGATTGCAGGGCAAATCTCGTGAGCTAAAAGTTTTATAACTGCCGGACATGTCCAATTTTCTCGTATTCACTTCGTTATGCGTGTATACCAACTGCGAAAACTCGTTGGCCTGCACCTATCTATACGGGGCCGCTGTCGTCGGTAATCAGCGACTGGTCTACGCAAACACAAAGCGGTAACTATTTCATCCCACACGCACCTTCAGCGGTGCAACTTCGTTTCGATCCTCCGCCAGCTGCCGTAAACAAGCGCAGTCCGGGGCCGCAACAAAACACGCCCCGAGCGCGTGCACGGAGTCTAATTAAAAGTATAAGAGGCCATCGAGGGTTGCAGTTTGTGCCATGCCTGAACGGTGATGACGGAAACGCCGTTCGGCAGCGAATACGCAAAGCAACGGTAATTACAATCATTTTGGGTTTTTAACATTTCCACGAGCCGCTCTCCCATACGCGGGCGGCTTTCGTGCCTGTTTGTTCGGGATTCGGGCGAGCGGAAATCTTTCCGCGCCCGCGTGTCATTTGAGAGCCCCGCAATACCCGGGAAGCTCGCTGCTTGGTAATTGCGGCGGTCGTTATATAAAAGAGTCCACGCGCCCCGAGCACCGAATAAGCTGACTCGCGCATCGCTGGACAACAAAAGCAGCAAGCAACCCGCGGCGCTCGCTCGCTGTATGCACAACCTGGATGCGGCCTCAATGACCCCCGCGTGTGCACTTGTGTCGCTCCGGCCTCCCAATGCAAGCTGCAGCGTGCGCTTTAGGGACCGGTGCGTAACGGACGCTTCTGTTTTGACGTTTTTTTTCGTTATTGGAGGAGAGGCGGGTATGAGCAGCTCGTTATAACGAATCAATGAGCGGTCAACATCAAACGAAGGGGAGGCAGGGTTGCGACGCCGACACGCGGTGGGACTACTCGTGGGAACGCAGAGAAATCGTTGAGTGGCTCGTGTCTAGTGGGCTCCATCGAACGTGCCTGATGGCGGCGGACGCTCTCGGCGGCCTACGTGACCGTGTGTGTACTTCATCAGCTTACAGCCGTCAGTCCGCCAGGGGCAAGCATTGAAACGCATAAGCCTTGTTGAAACCGAATAACGTGTTCAATCCTCGTTAAGCAAATGCGATGCGGATTCGTGAAAGTAGTTTGTACTATGAACGGGCCTGTCGAAAGGGTAGCACCGTTTTCAGGTCAACTGTTTGCAACTGTTAGCTCTTATGCAGAAATGTGTGCATCATTTTACTAGTTTCTGCAGAAGCCGCGTCGATACACGCTTGAGCAATTTCAATCGGGACAGCTCGTTCTTGTCATACGATTTCCAACCCCACCTCCACGTGTCTGTTTTGGTGCACACATGTTAACCAAGAAAGAAAAATGCTACAACTTGAAATAAGTTAAAAAACTGTGGTAGATTCCTCTGTCATACGAATTGGTAAAACACGAAAGTGAAATGTGCAGCAAAATCTGCAGCTGAGCATGATTTGCGGGCCGGTGGCTGTCTTGTGGGTGTGCTTGGCGAGCGATGTCCTTCTGGCGGGTCGCTTCGGCAAAGGTGTACTGGCGTCATTTCCGTGACGGATATGACGTCAAGGAAATCTTGGGGTATTCCGGCATAAACACTTTCGTGTTAAAATATAAAACCAGAAAACGAACAACCCTATGTATGACGTACTCTTTAGTATTAAAGGTTGCTTCCCCGCAAGAAAACCCTGTGTGCAGTGGTGCACCTTTTACAGGCCGCTTGCTTCCTTCTAATGGCGTCACTTCCGTGACGGATATGACGTCACCGAAATCTTGGTGTATCCGGGAATAAAACACTTTCGTGTTAAGAACATTCAATATTTGGACCTCTCGCCGAGGGAAAAAAGGATGTCTTTATCCAGCAACGCAACTTTCGGTAGAAGGACCTTTCATTTTTCTCTTAAACATGATGCTTATTACGATATACGCCAGGACAGTAAAAAAAAAAAGAAAAAAAAACAAGCGAATAATGTGTTATCATTGCACGCGGCGAAGTTCCCACCCCCGCATCTTTACGTTCTCGTGGACGTCAAATATTTATGCGAGGAACACAGAAGCGAAGAGCATACGCGCGCTACGTTCTCTATGCACAAGAGCGCGCGCTCAGCTTGCTCTTAGAAGACCGTCGTGCAGGCTGAATTATTTACGCAGCGTCACTTACACCCACTTCCTTTCCCTCTGTCTCCGCTCAATGCGAGGCGCAATTACACGGCAGCCTTACTCCGGACCCGCCCACACTCAGTGGCTCACTTGCGGCGTTCGCTCGCACGAAGACGCCGGCAAGTATAGCACATGGCGACGAAAACCTTTCGTGTAGCAATCGCACCCCAGCAAGCGGTGCATCAGCCCGGCTGCGTAACGGATTTCCAGCAAAGGCTCCGAACCTTCCTCAAAAATTTATGAAAACGCTAACGCCGCCGGCACCCGTTCCAAGAGATCTAAAGAGAGAAAGGGCGAGGGAGGATGCGCGATGTATAAATACCGAGTTCGGGATGAAGTTTCGGGCGGCGGGTGTGTTTCGCTACACTAGCAGCAGAGTCTACTACAACGAAAAGCGTACTTAGCCGCCGGCGTGGTATATGCCGCCCTGTATGCGTACGGCACTGTCGCGCAGGTGGGTAGCTACTTTGTTGCCTTTGCGCTTTCGCGCAAGCTCGCGCAGAGTGGTAGTAATGCGTTCGAAGATTTCCGCCGTACGAAATGGGCCGAGCACTCAGCATGCGATGCAAGGAGCCAGCCAACAAAAGAACGATATATGGGGCCCGGAAGAGCGCCCGAGGAACGAGAATTCGTAGACGAACAAAAGTGTTTTGCGGCGTATATGTCGCACTGCTTTGGGAAACGCGGCCCGGAGAGGAATGCCGTTGAGGCAACGCCGTGCCGAGCTTGTCGTCCAAACGTGAGACGCGTTTATTCGTCGGATGCGGCGGCGTCGGCGGCGGCGTCGGCGGCGGCAACTCGTTGTGTATGCGTGTCGGCTTGAATCGGCTCGGAGCGAGATTGGCCGCTCGCAGCTTCCCTCGCCAACAAGGAGTGGGAAGCGGCCCGAGGAGAACATTCTGCTATCCGGGTTAGCGGCAGTCGGTCTCGCTGTATACGGGACGCGGTGCGCGCGTTTTAATATTAAACCTCGGACGGGGCGCCAGGATCCTCGGGGAGGCTGTGTCTGCGGCCACGCCACGCGCGAGACGGTGCGCTGAGGACTGGTGCAGTGAGCACTACGGGGACAGACAGCCGACTCGTTGCACATGCAAGTCGTTTACCACGGATTCGCATTATGCGGCGCTTTGTGCGCGAGTGGGTGCCTTATGCGGGGTGGTAGTTTCTGCTTTTTTGCGGTGGCGGGCTGCGAGTGGGGGCTCAGAAAGGAGAAAAGCATTTTCGTACGCTATTCGTACGCGCTTGATATGCTCCTATCTTGCGTTTGTGCATGGCCTACTTCCGAGTACCGTGCTGGGAGAAGATTAAATGGATCCGTTTCAATTTTTATCGCAGAATGCGGTGGCTACCTGGCGGCATGGAAAAATTCGTCCTTGCGAATTTCGGTATGCCTATACTTCAGCTCCTCACGCAACCAACTCTAACCCGCTCGATATGTCCTTCGGCCAAGGTGTTAACCAAGAAACATCGCATACCGTTGAAACATTGAATATCGCTGCATTTCTAAGGTCGGGGATGGAGCGAAGGGCTTTCACAAGAAAAAGAAAAAAAAAGGGAGCAGGGGAAGTCATTGCCCGTTTTGGTCCACAACTCTACCTCTGTATCTTTTTTACACGTTTTTCTTGCTCCTACGTGGCCAGATGGTAAAACCCGTCAGAGTGAGTAGTCACCTTTTTACCACGACATGTTGGTGCCCGCTTGTACCCATAAAGAATTGTAGTTCGTGCGTACACACGTACGTACGTCACTTACGAGGTCCCTCCGCCTTAGCTTTACTCCTTTCGATACCTTATCATGCATTCGTACGTTATAAAATCGTTTGCAGAGGTCGGGTAGTTCAACTAACATCAGGGTAGAAGAACGCTATACATGCTACGGTAACACCTCTAGGCCGACTTACGCGGAACATTTTAACTACTGGCGACTATTCAACACATTATCGGACGGTTCCTACCCGCATGTCGGCTGTAGGGACGGAACACGTTTGGCTGTTCCGGCGAACCTACGAGCAGATTAGCACACGGCCCAGCTTTTCTCCGAAACTTCAGCTGCACGGGACATCCCCTGCCTGCAAAAGTCACTACTCCGATTCTGGGGAGCTGAAGCATGCTGAAGAGGATCATACCCAGTCACGAGCTCACCTGTACCATCCTACAGACCATTTAAAACTCAATGATGCAGTGAGCAAGGATTACTCCGATACAGCTTAATAAAGAGGCTTCTAACAAACCAATTTAAATCGCAAACAACAACAACAACAACAAAAATGCCTACCACAAGCACGCGCACAGCCACCCACCAACCCACGGAAACATTTACGTGCGCCGCCCCAGCCACTCACTCAACCGCTCTCCCAGCCACTTTCGCATACTGGCATGCACGCAAACGCAAATGTTATCCCTTTTCCCATTACTCTTTTGAAGCGGCTTTCTATGAACAGGGCAAGCCGGATCCTTTAAATATGTTTGTGTGGGAAAGCAGTGCATGTTTCTGCATTATGCAGTGAACTGCAGACAAAAAAAAAAAAACACTAAACAGAACAGGAAAGGTTCCGGAACACTAGATCGCTATGAAGCCCCTGACTGGTTTGAATATTCATGATTTTCATTACGCGGAGGCTGCCGCGGTACTTTCGAATGCCACGTGCCGTGCTGGTGCCGTTTGGGACCCAGTGTTGCTTCTCATTCCTCCCCCTTGCTCGGCTCCCAGGGAACACGACAAGGCGGAAACAGGCAAAACAAACAAAACTTGCAGAAAAGAAAACCTCACAAGAGGGGAACAGATAATGAGGCTCAGTGAAAGAGAGTGGTCTTGGGTATCGACCCCCGGCGCGCATAGTGCACTGTCCCCAATTTAAGGCCGAGTGCAGAGAGGGGGGCCTTTCCATCGGCGTACGATTGAATAACCGTTATAGGGCGCCGGTGTGCCTCTGCATCGCACGCAGGAAGGACGAACGAGAATCATTCCGGCGCGCACACCGAATGGGGTACACCGTTTCCCGCAGCCGGAAGCCTCCTCTTCCTCTTCTTCTTCGGCCCAGAATTGGCGGAGAATGAATGTCGCTTCTCCCGGCGATGCCTCCATCCCCTGCCGCTCAAATCGATGCCACCACCTGAGCTTTGTTCCGTGAGGGGCCACCAGCTCCGTGCCGTCCTCTTCCTCCCGCTCCTCTCTCCTTGTTATAACCTCTTCTTCTTTTATTTTGTCCCACCGTCCCATTCTCATCCAGTGGTCCCTTTAATGTATATTTCTTCCCCTTCGGCGCCGTCTTTTGTCCCTTCCTTTGTGGCTGTCCTTTTCGCGAGCGACGGCGTCCCAACGCGCGCGACGGCGTCCCTTTTACTCCGAGTCCCGGGATAAGGCACAAAAGGAGGCGGAAGAGACGGCGCTTCCTATAATTATGGCTGGACAACGCCGGCCGAGTGTTGCCATTGATTAGGCGGGAAACAAAAGCTGGCGGTGGCGAAGAAGCCCGGAACACGGGGAGGTGCGAGGCCGAGGGAAGAGTTGCCGGGAAGCGCTGGCGCGGGACGTCTCCCCCCGTCCCTCCCCGCGAACCCAGAGCGTGATTAGGTTGAGGCCGACATCCGCCCGCCCCTTCTGTTTCCGTGTTGATTCTGCGTGGGCGGGTGCAGGTTCCCCTTTTGCGCGGTGCACCGGCCGTTTGTGGGCATTGTCTCCCTCGCTTCCGCATGGCGCTGCGTTGTTTGTGCCGGTGCTTGCTGCCCTTTCGCGTGGCACCCTGAGAGGGAAGCTGCACCGCACAGCCTGTACCCAGCCTCCGCCTGTCTCTCTCTCCATTATACATGTATCGTCCTCAGCGTGGAGTGGGCGAGCAAGAATGCGCATGCCGTTTTGCGTCCGCCCATCCGAAGACGTCGTGCGATTGACTTTGATAAACGGGCTTTCCCGCGGAGCTGCCGCGTTGTGCGGAGAAGCCCTGCGAGGAGAGGGAGGCAAAGTGGGTCGAGGTGGAAGTATTGGCGCGTCCCGTTGTTCTCTGATGGAGTGAAGGGCGCGTCTGCTTCCTTTGGGCCTGGCAAGAGGACAGTGCTTCTTGATGAACAGCACTGTCGGCCATCCTCCCGGTGTTAAAGGATGAGGGAAGAGAAGCGGAGAATGTCCGAGGCTCGCTCGGTTGAGATGAAGGACCCTTACGCCCGGCTATAAGTGGCCGCCGCCTTGTTTCTGCCCACGCTTTCCCCGTCCTGTTATCTTTGTTGTGCAGAGCGCTTAGGCAGCGGGCACATTATTATTCTGGTGGAGACGGATGAAAGATGAAGGCTCGCTGCCCCTCATTCTTCTGCCATTGTCAATGCTGACGAAAGTAAAGCGACGTGTCGTTAGAGACACGACGTGAATGGTGGCAGGAAATACCTTTCGAGAACATTTTTTTTTGTCGTCCTGCACGGCGGTGAAAGGTGGTGGCGAGTCGTTTTCTGCAGTTACATTAGTACATTATGAGACAATAAAGATGTCGTTTCTTTTTCTTGAATTAGATTCGATTGTGTTAGTTGAGAAAGTACGCGAAAGTTGAGAAAGTACCAACTTCAAAACAGAAATGTGGGGCGAAATAAACTGGTCCAGGAGGAACCGCCAAACAAAACCAGAACCCAGACTATAAAATCTGCTGTAATACAAACAGGCAAAGCACAATTGTGAATTTTAATACCATTATTTCTCGCATTCAAATATATTTATTCTATGCTCCACATATTTTAGACTGTTTTGAATGCTGCGTTGCTGGTTGTTCGAGGAATGGAGTAATACAGACTATTATTTGAATAGTCGCTGGTCATGTCGGGAGCCAGGTGTGAGTTTGTTCTTGAATTTTCTGCTTCAGGTAGACGCCTGACATCTACCTCGTCTGACCAAATGTCTTTCACAAAACGACATGCATGTCGATGAATGTTTACACCTGTTTAATCGCTACATAGAAAATTAATTCTTGCTCGCATATGTATGTGACGCATGGTGCAGGCTTGCGCCCATGTATCGTACGATGGTGTTCACACCAAGCTCAAACGCATGCACAAAACCTCTCCAACCTCAACTGCGCGACGACGGCAAAATTATCACGTCGCCAGTGGCCATTCTTTCTCTTCTTATTTCTTTTTGTTATAATAAAACATTATTATTATAATTTCAATCACACTTTTTTCCAGAGTGGTTCCCAAAGGTGCAAATCTCGCGCAAATGTTTTTTAGTGTCAAATGCAGTGTGAGTCTTTGACGAATGCGCATGGCGATTGCATGTTATACTCTTTAAAAGAAAATCCAATCTGTCGCGCACAACAAAAAAATCATGCACCCCTCCATCTAACGACGACGATGGTTGAGCACAAAGCTTTCTCGCGATCGATTCTTTGGTTGGCTAATCCCCCACTGCGAGTATTTTCACTCTGGAGGTACGCACCACTTTTCTAGAATACCCACAGCAACTGTCGGGTGTGCCCTCCGTAGGCGTAACGCTTGGTCTTGGGTTGTACGGCGCGAATAGGTGCCTCTGCTTGGAGTTCGCTTCGACCATGTCGAAATGGAGATTTAATCGGACAGAGGTCGGTTGCATAACGCGAGGGACCAAGGTTTGATTCCGGCCATGGGGAGCGTTTTTTCAACACGAAAGTGTTTTATTCCGGGGTACACAAGCATTTGAATGACGTCATATACGTCACGGAAATGACGCCAGTACAACGAAGCAAGCGGCCTGTAAAGGGTGCACCCCTACACACAGGGTCTTCTTCCGATGAAGAGACCATAACGTACTAAAGAGTACGTTATACTTAGGGTTGTCTGTTTTCGGGTTTTATTTAACACGAAAGTGTTTTATGCCGGGATACACCAAGGTTTCACTGACGTCGTATCCGTCGCAGAAATGACGCCAGTACACCTTTGCCGAAGCGACCCGCCAGCAGGGCGTCGCTCACCAAGCACGCCCACCAGACAGCCGCTGGCTGACCTGCAAATCATGCTCAGCTGCAGATTTCGCTGCACATGTCACTTTCGTGTTTTACCGATTACTATGACAGAGGAATCAACCACAGTTTTTCTTTCACTTCACTCACAATCATCATCATCGTCAAAAAAACGTTGGCTCTCCTGCAGGGCGCGCAGGAGTGCAACGGCATCAGTGAAGACACTAAAGTTTCGCTTTAATATCCAGCCATGATGCAGGAAACTTATCGCTCTGAAAGGCATGTGGTCGGGCTACTTGTAACGAAATTATGACTGCTGGGTGACCCAGAACTGTTCCAGGCTGCGCCCAAGCCCGCGCTGCCGGCCCGAACCGAGACAAATGTCGCGCGAGGGGCGCTCATGCACACCGTATTTCCCTCGCAGTGCCCAACGTCAACCATCCGCGCCGAGCAGTGGTCAGAGCTGATAACGCTCGTCGTGCGACGAACCAGCCAGGCCTCTGGAAGAAGTTAGCCACAGCAGTGAAATGACGCAAGCCACGAGGCTTATCACTGGCCACACCAGTGCTTTATCCCTAGTGTGCAAATGGGTGTTTGTGGAAGCATAAAAAGGGCGAGAAGCCTAAAATTGCTTATACCATTGCATAACAGCAACTTGAGGAACGCTTGTGTTGTCGTTCATCGTGCACAGCCCACTCTTCTGATGTGAGTGGCTTGGCTCTTAAAGAAATCGGCCGTATTTGCTGCGTGTCATGATGAAACGCGCAGCGCTTGTTGGTATATAGGCTCGCCTCTGCCGCCATATGGACTCCTACCCGTCTAATTCAAGCACTTTAAATTTCTCTCCCCTTTTTCCGCGCAGGCAGTGTTCATTTTAAAGCGAATTCGACAATGTGGCTCAACTAATTATAACCATAATACGACCTCTCAGTGCCCGAGTGATGTACTCGTCTTTTAGACTGTCATTTTTATCTTATTTCTTTTGTACACTTGCGAAATTTGCACGCTTACCTGCTCTCAAGAAGTACTTTTCAGCGTTATGTATACTCCCCTTCCCACTCCAACGCCTTTAATTTGGATACACCATCCACATGTGCGACATTATTACGAATTTTAAGTGGCCATAGTCCGGAACTATATATATATATATATATATATATATATATATATATAGAAAATAAGGGTTGGCAGTCAAGAAAACCTCGGAAAGCAAAGAGGAGGTTGAGGTGGGTCATAGAAAGAGATGAGGAATTTTTTGAGTCGAAAAGAACGTGGTGAAAAAATGCCCGCCGGGTGGGATCCGAACCCACGACCTCCAGAATACCGGTCTGGTGCGATAACCACTACGCTACCGGCGGGGCTGTTTCCCCAGCACTTTCTCGGGTATTTATGTTAAGGTATTTTTGTTTCCTGCACTTGGGGGTGGTAGCCAGCGCCACTCGGTCTACTCGGGGTGAAGGGGACCTTCTTTTTAACCCCCGGGCCGTGACTCGAGTGTCTGCGACATGTCGAGAGTGGTCGACCAGCGTTGAACCCTCTTAAGCTCCCTTTGGCACCAAGACTGCCAGAACAGAGGCCCTCGCTAAGCATGTAGCGAATCAGAAAATGGGAAATGAGGGGCTCCGTGAAATAAGACAGAAAATAAGGGTTGGCAGTCAAGAAAACCTCGGAAAGCAAAGAGGAGGTTGAGGTGGGTCATAGAAAGAGATGAGGAATTTTTTGAGTCGAAAAGAAAGTGGTGAAAAAATGCCCGCCGGGTGGGATCCGAACCCACGACCTCCAGAATACCGGTCTGGTGCGATAACCACTACGCTACCGGCGGGGCTGTTTCCCCAGCACTTTCTCGGGTATTTATGTTAAGGTATTTTTGTTTCCTGCACTTGGGGGTGGTAGCCAGCGCCACTCGGACTACTCGGGGTGAAGGGGACCTTCTTTTTAACCCCCGGGCCGTGACTCGAGTGTCTGCGACATGTCGAGAGTGGTCGACCAGCGTTGAACCCTCTTAAGCTCCCTTTGGCACCAAGACTGCCAGAACAGAGGCCCTCGCTAAGCATGTAGCGAATCAGAAAATGGGAAATGAGGGGCTCCGTGAAATAAGACAGAAAATAAGGGTTGGCAGTCAAGAAAACCTCGGAAAGCAAAGAGGAGGTTGAGGTGGGTCATAGAAAGAGATGAGGAATTTTTTGAGTCGAAAAGAAAGTGGTGAAAAAATGCCCGCCGGGTGGGATCCGAACCCACGACCTCCAGAATACCGGTCTGGTGCGATAACCACTACGCTACCGGCGGGGCTGTTTCCCCAGCACTTTCTCGGGTATTTATGTTAAGGTATTTTTGTTTCCTGCACTTGGGGGTGGTAGCCAGCGCCACTCGGACTACTCGGGGTGAAGGGGACCTTCTTTTTAACCCCCGGGCCGTGACTCGAGTGTCTGCGACATGTCGAGAGTGGTCGACCAGCGTTGAACCCTCTTAAGCTCCCTTTGGCACCAAGACTGCCAGAACAGAGGCCCTCGCTAAGCATGTAGCGAATCAGAAAATGGGAAATGAGGGGCTCCGTGAAATAAGACAGAAAATAAGGGTTGGCAGTCAAGAAAACCTCGGAAAGCAAAGAGGAGGTTGAGGTGGGTCATAGAAAGAGATGAGGAATTTTTTGAGTCGAAAAGAAAGTGGTGAAAAAATGCCCGCCGGGTGGGATCCGAACCCACGACCTCCAGAATACCGGTCTGGTGCGATAACCACTACGCTACCGGCGGGGCTGTTTCCCCAGCACTTTCTCGGGTATTTATGTTAAGGTATTTTTGTTTCCTGCACTTGGGGGTGGTAGCCAGCGCCACTCGGACTACTCGGGGTGAAGGGGACCTTCTTTTTAACCCCCGGGCCGTGACTCGAGTGTCTGCGACATGTCGAGAGTGGTCGACCAGCGTTGAACCCTCTTAAGCTCCCTTTGGCACCAAGACTGCCAGAACAGAGGCCCTCGCTAAGCATGTAGCGAATCAGAAAATGGGAAATGAGGGGCTCCGTGAAATAAGACAGAAAATAAGGGTTGGCAGTCAAGAAAACCTCGGAAAGCAAAGAGGAGGTTGAGGTGGGTCATAGAAAGAGATGAGGAATTTTTTGAGTCGAAAAGAAAGTGGTGAAAAAATGCCCGCCGGGTGGGATCCGAACCCACGACCTCCAGAATACCGGTCTGGTGCGATAACCACTACGCTACCGGCGGGGCTGTTTCCCCAGCACTTTCTCGGGTATTTATGTTAAGGTATTTTTGTTTCCTGCACTTGGGGGTGGTAGCCAGCGCCACTCGGACTACTCGGGGTGAAGGGGACCTTCTTTTTAACCCCCGGGCCGTGACTCGAGTGTCTGCGACATGTCGAGAGTGGTCGACCAGCGTTGAACCCTCTTAAGCTCCCTTTGGCACCAAGACTGCCAGAACAGAGGCCCTCGCTAAGCATGTAGCGAATCAGAAAATGGGAAATGAGGGGCTCCGTGAAATAAGACAGAAAATAAGGGTTGGCAGTCAAGAAAACCTCGGAAAGCAAAGAGGAGGTTGAGGTGGGTCATAGAAAGAGATGAGGAATTTTTTGAGTCGAAAAGAAAGTGGTGAAAAAATGCCCGCCGGGTGGGATCCGAACCCACGACCTCCAGAATACCGGTCTGGTGCGATAACCACTACGCTACCGGCGGGGCTGTTTCCCCAGCACTTTCTCGGGTATTTATGTTAAGGTATTTTTGTTTCCTGCACTTGGGGGTGGTAGCCAGCGCCACTCGGACTACTCGGGGTGAAGGGGACCTTCTTTTTAACCCCCGGGCCGTGACTCGAGTGTCTGCGACATGTCGAGAGTGGTCGACCAGCGTTGAACCCTCTTAAGCTCCCTTTGGCACCAAGACTGCCAGAACAGAGGCCCTCGCTAAGCATGTAGCGAATCAGAAAATGGGAAATGAGGGGCTCCGTGAAATAAGACAGAAAATAAGGGTTGGCAGTCAAGAAAACCTCGGAAAGCAAAGAGGAGGTTGAGGTGGGTCATAGAAAGAGATGAGGAATTTTTTGAGTCGAAAAGAAAGTGGTGAAAAAATGCCCGCCGGGTGGGATTATATATATATATATATATATATATATATATATATATATATATATTATGGTCTCGCAGAACGCTGTTCGACGGGGTCGATGCGTCCGCTATCCATAAAGATGACGGGTAAACATTGGAAGGCTTAAAAGGCAAACTTTAATTAAGGATAAATGCAAAACAGGAAAAGGTTACAAGTCGAAAAAAGAAAGGTTCCTTCCTCTGGTTAGCTCCGTAAAAAAAATGGTGCTGTCTCGAGGGCTGGCAGCGGCAGACTGGTGGTCGTGGCGTCTCTGGACCCAAGCGAGGCGCGGCCCGGCTCTTCGAAACGTAACTTAACACCTCGCCGGGGTTGCAAGACAGCGGGAGAAACTGTCCGAATTCCTTTTCCGGCCGTTTCCGCCTCCGAGAGGGAAGGAGAACCGCGCACGCACTGGCTCCAGAGCAAACACACAACACACTCGTCCCCGTCTCGGAGAGGGAAGGAGAAGCACGAAGGAGATACACACGCACAAAAACAAACACAGAACACACTCGTTTCCCCCTCCGAGGGACACCGGCTGACTCGGACTTCAGAGTTTGTGCCCCCTCGCTGCGCGTCGAGGAAAGCGAGCAGAACAATATATATATATATATATATATATATATATATATATATATATATATATATATATATATATATATATATATATATATATATATATATATATATATATATATATATATATATATATGCATGTATGATGCAGCCATCAGCTGAGTTAAACTCCCGCCCCAAATAAGGTTTGTTTGATTGTTTGATACCTAATTATAACTGAACCCAACACACCCGTTCCTACCTTTAGTTCACTGCTCTTATTCTTATTTCCCAAACTCACTGAGATTATAAGATTGGTATGTAGTATGCCGAAGGGGCGATGAGTGAACAAATAGCTCCAGTCTTGGGCTCATGTATACACATGAGCTCTTCCCAAGTATACTAGACGGATCCAGTATACTATACCCGGTTACAACTTGAGAACGGCAACGGAAGTTGCCACTGTGCCTCGTCACCGCAGCCGGATGTTACTCCACGCGGCGCGAGTAGTGCGTTACTGGGAATACTTTTAACGCCGCAAAAGCCGTTTTAGTTATTTTTTGGAGTTATAATGCTTATAAACCACTGCAGCGACGACAAACAAACTACGTGAGGAAAGGCAGACGATACCACGCGTTCATAGCAGTCTCCTTTCAAATCGCGCGCGCCCGTTGACATCCGGGGACCGGGTCCGTCGCTTAGGCGGAGTGATACCGTACATGAGCTATTGCCGTTCTTAGCTTGTTCCCGAGTATAGCGTATCCATTAAGCGGGCCCTTTTGAGTTCATTTTAATTGTGGCAACGAGAGCTAAGCGAGACATTTCCTTACGCGGATAAGGGTCGTCTCGGCGGGCCCCTCGAGACGGGGTAAACGGGCGACGCTATCTGCAAAGGCCCTCATCGGCAAGTATCGGATGCGTGCTGTGTTGTTTCAATAAGTGTACCGGCCTCGAAGGATGCGGTATCGCATGGGAATGTAGGGCAGGGCCCGCAGTCGCTTGTCGCGCACGCACGGCGTGCAATGCCGGCGACGATAGCCGTTCAACGATTTTCTCTTTTTCACGCTGTCTATTATATGCCTCCGCCTGCGACGCACGGAGTACGTGCTGCTTCAGGGTTGTCCTCATACCGGTTCCTACAAGCAGCGGGCAAAAAAGAACCGAGTAGATCGGTAATAATTGTCCGTGCGAGTCACGATTCACCGATGCTGAGCCTCGCCAGCGCGCTCCTATAGCTTTTTTTCACAGGGAAGGAGACACGAACAGCGCAGCTATCGGTGTGCGGCTTTGCCATGGCCGCTGTGCAGCTCTTCAGCACCCGTCTCTCTCTCTCCCTCTCCTCATTGCTGCACACCCTGCGAAAAGCGGTTCGGCGTGCACGCTTGTAGGATCGGCCATGGTTATTTTCGTGCCGATCAGCTCGATAAACATCGTTCGCCTTCGTGTTATTGTTTCTTTCCGTCTCATTCCTGGTGACTTGTTTCTCGGTAAGGAACCTATTGGAGTTGTCTGGTGGGAGGGGATAGAGTTCTACTATCGGCTTTTGTTTCCTTGTTTGGATATGAAGCGAAAGAAATCTAGAAAAATGAATCGCTGTTTACCTGCCCTGAATACCGAAGCGAGAGCCTGGCAGAAGCTCCGTACGCTTAAAAAAAAAAAAAAAAAAAAAGCGCCGGCAATTCACGAACGGTGGAAGCAAGCGACAAGTAGATTGCAAGGGCTGGTCGGCGAATGTAAAGACTGGCCCCGTAGCCCTGACTACACAAGTTCGTAGCTGAGAAGGATAAAGTACGTGCTACCTCAGATTTAGTTTGTTGGTTTACAGCGCACTAAAAGACGTGGAGGGGGGCCTCTGGGTGGCAAGATGGCATTGCTACCGCTTCCATTCGCGTACCCGCCCGAGCGTTATACAGAGCTCTTTCATGTTTACTAAAAGTTCTCGACGCATTCGCGTGGTGAAACTTGGGCACCAAGAGTGACACTATACCTCTTTTATGAAAGGCATATGCACACACTGGCATGTGTGTTGCAGCGAGCTGTATGGCTCAACAGTGATGTTGCAGCAACAGCAAAACCGGGTTTGCAGATTTTTCTTTTTTTGCGTGTGAATGCGAAAGGTATAAGCGTAAAAATATAAAGCCAGCATTTTCTTTCTCGCAAGCAATGCAGGGGATCGCGTTACATTCGGGAGAGTCGCAGTTTAGAGTGGTTGTCGTGCGAGTCCTTTGCTTCCTTGACAACCATTTTTCTCATGATTAATTTCGTTTTTTTTTTGTTTCTCTAGATGCGGGAACAAATGAAGGGGATAGCAAGGCCGAAACAATACCAGTACAATGCCGTGTTTGTACGGCCATGCTTCGGAAACAATGCCGACTACGCGCAGCTTCCGGTGAGTTAATTCTCTTTCGGCTCTCTGGTTTCTTCCATGGAAAGTGGACCATTCTATTCACCGCCACCAAGGGAGCCTCTTTTCCCTTTATCTTATTCGCTAGCTGGATAGTCCCTGCGCACGAACCCACTGCAAGCAGAGGAAGGAGGGGGGGGGGGGGCAACTCACTCTTTATTGGATTGCGGAGCACCGTTAAACGGGTTTTCCTGCACGGCTCATTAAACGGCACCGCGCAAGAGTCAGCGAATCGCCGGTGACCTCCCCTTTTCCTCCCAAGACGACCACCCCGCTCCGCCACCGGCACCGGCCTCGGCCAAGTCTTCCCCCAGTCGGTCGGTCCGTTGTACACTTCGGGACAAACCACGGTTGGGCCCTCCTTCGGCGCCCGCCAAGACGAAACTTGTTCCTTTTATTCTTCTCGTCTTGCTTTGTCGTCCGAATAACTTTCGCCGTTGCGCGGCGGCTGCTCAAGGCGAGGGCCGCAGCCGACCCAGCGGCATGTGGCGGGTGATGGCGAGGAACTCGAGTCACCGAAACGTAGCGAAGAATTTGCCGCGTTACGTGCACTGGTGACAAGGATGTAACGAAGGAGGGGGGTCTGGAGGCGCTCCCCATAACTGCTGTAAATCAAGCGTGCATGATTTACGAGCGCCATCGGCTGCGGCAGCAATTAGGACTGCTGCGAGCACGGGCAACGGTCAGGGCCCGACGGAGCAGCGAACCTTATGGCCGCTCCCTGCAAACGCCGAGACACTTCGACGGCCACTGCGTCTCAGATGGGGCTCGGGGTCGGCGAGAGAAACTCCGAGCCAGATGCCAGGGCTAAATTGTGTAACTTCTATCATGCGGCAGGGTAGTGTGTATATCGGCCGTGTCGTAGCTTGAACGCCACCTTTTTTTATTGTCATTAAGATGGCAGGAAAAAGAGCGCCGGGCAAACATATTGCAAAAATCCATGAACGGCACTATTGCGCCGCGGGTTAAGCGCATGCGACTGGCTTCGGCCGGGGCCACAAATCGTGCCGCCAGCTGGTAGCACCACGCAAGGAGCCGCCGGATGCCACGTTCGAGAGAAACGAAGCGCTGCGGCAGATACCGAGAAAAATGACATGCATTGACGATACTAGAACCGCGCATGCGCCCTCTTCTATCTCGACAGCAGGCGCTCCGCCGGAAGGCGTCGCGCCGATAGTTATCGCGCACTCGCTCCCTTGGTGCGGTTTATTTTGTGACAGACAGTACGCATTTATGTATGTATGTATGTATGTATGTATGTATGTATGTATGTATGCAATGCATGCAAAAATCTGTTTGTATGTATGTATGTATGTATGTCTGTATGTATGTATGTATGTATGCATGCATGCATGCAAAAATCTGTTTGTATGTATGTATGTATGTATGTATGTATGTATGTATGTATGTATGTATGTATGTATGTATGTATGTATGTATGCATGCATGCATGCAAAAATCTGTACGTGCGTATGTATGTACTCGTGTATAAAGGGGCATGGCGAAATGCGCCAAGCAGAAATGCTGACCAAGTCTTATTGACACATTAACCGGACACGGCTTTAAACTTTGTTCAAACTTGGAATATATATATATATATATATATATATATATATATATATATATATATATATATATATATATATATATATAGAGAGAGAGAGAGAGAGAGAGAGAGAGAGAGAGAGAGAGAGAGAACTTTATTACGCATTAATGTGATAATGTGAGAGTGGTTCCTCAGTCCAGGAGCTCATGTGCTGTCCAGCCCACCGTAGCCATGGTCACAAGCAGGAGCTGGTCATCAGGTCGACAGCTGGACAGCAGTATCTCCCACTGCTCAGGGGAGGGGGATGAGTTCAGGAGCGGAAGCTCTGAGCTTTTTGTGCAGTCGAATAATATGTGTCAGAGTTTCTGG